>NC_046359.1:32350376-32657744 GCF_004027225.2 Strigops habroptila
GTCCCCATCGCCATAACTCAGTAAGTGGATCCCTGCAGCTGTTACTGAATAACAAGATTATCAGTATGGCATGGTAGGATTGCAGGGTAGAGCTGCTGTGATATCAGCTCCAACTAGGGTTTTAATAAGGGCAGTGAGCATAATAGGATAAAAGTTACCAGTACGTGTTCTTATTGATTGCTTCAGTGTTACTTGTTGCTGATTTCCAGTTGCATGGGCATAGGTTGAAGTGAAACAAAGAGCTAGTTCACTCTGAATTCCTGTCCTGACCCAGACAACTCCGTAGCACTAACATCAGTGTTGTGGGAGGTAAAAATCATGCTCCTCGTTTATAGGCAGAGCAGCTAATTTTCATAGGCAGTTCATAGAGCTGCGCTGGATTTGGACCCTCTCCTCGGTTTGAGTGATTTGGGACCAAACTTTGAGGAAGTTAACTACAGAGATGACTCACTCTCTCTGCTTCATGCTTCCCTCTTAATAGCAAGGGCTATTGTAAGAAGAATAAGTTCATGGACACGAGTTTACTGTGTGGAAATTTTTAATAGGATGGGGTCTGAGAGCTCTGGAGAAGTGCTCAAAGAGCATGTTTGAAACTGGAAAGACAAATGATGCCTATGTGGAGGTGATGTGACGCAGATGCTTCTTCCCCCATGCCCGTTTACCTAAGTGCATGCTCGGGCAAGCTGGAGAAAAGCAGCTTTTCCCCTTTGCTTTCCCATTCTCAAAATACATGTCTAGTGTAGTGTTTTCTGAGCTTCCCATTAAATGCTGCAGTTGCATGAGAAAGTTGTGGACAATAGCAACAACATCCATTCTGTCTGCTGATTCAGGAAGACATTTAATTCGTAAAAAAGGAGTTGTACACATTTCTGCTTATCTGCAGTAATTAGTGATGTGAATTCAGTCACCTATTAGTGCAAGTTCTTCATTCTTCATAGCTAATTCTGTTTTTTTCTCAAGCGTCTCATGCTTTATTGCATTGCACCATGTGAACTATGACACTTGCATCATTACGTTACGGGATTCTACAAAAAAAGTAAACCTGACCCTTTTAAACTCCTCAGGTGGCTTAAACTTTAAGCTGTGTTTTTCACAGCTGAAAACGTAACTTTCAATAAATGAATAGAGATTTTCCCACGGCTTGACTTTAATAGTTAAAATAAGAGATCAGCTATTATGAGATTCTCAGTAAGGTGACAGGAGTCAGAAGCATAACCTAATGAGTTGTTTGCTTTGGAAACTGCTCTTGTTACTTTAGAATATAACATATACATCTGTACTAAGATATATTTTACAGGGTTGCTCCACCATCATTGTCCCATTTGAAAACGCCCCAGTTTCCATACCTTGCTGTATACAATTATGGAATACAGTATGATTTCAAAACACATGTTCCCTTTTCCTTACGGAGAGAACATCTGCATGGAAAACAGTTTTGCTCAAGTGATAACATTAACACTTTTGATTGGAGAAAGAAGATGATCTCTGTAGCTGTGTTAAAGTAATCACTCTTAAAATAAGCTGTGCCATACAAAACAAGCGGCTCTTTATTATTGTTTAAATAAAAGCAAGTTGCCCAGGCACGTTGCACTCCTGCACTAATCCCATTTAAGTGGCTTATGCCAGACATGGTAAAAATGGCTTTGCCATTTCTAGTCACTGAAGCGAAATGGAGCAGTTTTGTCCTACCGGGTGAATAATAGCTTATCATTCAGAACATAATTGTCGTCCTTCGGAATTGGCTACCAGGAGGAAAATTCCTAACAGTCAGATGCAGCTAATAAATACAGTTGAATATTTTACATTGCTGTGGTCCTCCTTAATGTAAATCCCCAGGGAGAGATGTTATTTTACCTGGAAAAATTAGCCTTTGCTCCAGTTTTGGGTGATGGTTTTCTGAGAGCACTATAAAGGCATCTCACAGCCCCTGGCAAGACTGCAATTCTCCATTATCACCTTAGATAACAGAAGAGAAGGTACTTCTGATTCATTGCCACATTCAGATAAGGAAGGAAGGAATCCTCCCCAGCAAGTGTGAATAGATTCCTGTAAACACATGGGATTAAGTACAAAGGAAAAACCCAACCCTCAGAAATGAGCTTTTGATTGGAAGAGCATTTTCACCTTTACAGCCATTTTGGGCATCTTTGCATTGCACGGGGGGGCTCTGTATGAATAGTTACTGGCAGTAGGGCTTCCTTCTCTGCAGATTTTGACTTGAGATGTTCGAGCAGGAATACCTTCCTTGCTCTGTCTCTTTTACTGGTGTTTTGTCATTTTTCTGTGGAATATATTAGAGGCTGCACATGGAAAACAGACTTTTTAGCTGTTCATTTCTACTGACTCGCACAGCATTGAGATCCAAATCAAGTCAGTCTTGCCTTATGTTTTTCCATTTGCATGAAAATGGGTGACTTTTATTGAGCGTTAACAGTTCTGTTAATTAGCCACTGATCTTGAGCAGTTAACAGCATACTTAGTTGAAATGAGTTGAAAAGACCTAAGCACTCTCCCTAGTCCTTCAACATACCATCCATGTATTTCTAAGTATTTTTGGTTTGGGCTTAATTGTCCTAATATATTAGTGTAAATTCACTTGCCTTGTGGAGGGGCTTCATGTTCAAGTGTAAATTTAAGGCTATAATCCCCAAATGGTTTGCTATGATTTCTAAACCTGTCAAGTAACTTCGGTTGATATTTTCATTTCCAAGTGAAAGGTAGAATGCCTTCCTGTTGTTTTGGCTAAGACTAGAGGATGCGTGTGGCAGGGGGGTTGGAATCAGATGATCTTTAAGGTCCCTTCCAACCCAAACCATTCGATGATTCTTTTCTATTTTATGAAATGAGATCAGAATTGAACAGACTGGCCCTAGCTGTCTTCATAATAACCACAATGCCCTGAATTAGCCTGTCCCATGCCCTCTGTCATCCTCCTCATTGCAGTAGCTGCCTCTATTACTTTTTCCCAGTAGTCCTCTACAATGAAATGAATCACCTGTTCATTTTTCATGTGAATTCCAGGAATTATTCAGAGGCAAATGCCCATAGTTTGTTGTCATGCACTTGCCAACAGTCTGAAATCTGCTCGAAACAGTCACTGGGAAGCCATGGTTCATTTTGCTGTCACCTAATTGCATGCACCTGCTGGTGACAGCAGTAAAATGTGCTGTCTCTGACACGATGGCAGCAGATGGGGTGCTCAGAGAGCTGCTTCCATTTTTCTTCCTAATGAGCAATAGTCTTTTCTCTCCTCTTGCCTTTTCGCTGTGCTGGGAAGATACTGAGAGATGCCGGGAAAGATGATGGCTGCGGCAGTGGAGCTTAATGCGACACTGCTGCTTATTTCATACTTTTCCTAATAATGTGTCAATCAAATATTCATGTATGAAACTTTCTTTTTAATGGAATTAGTGCAAGAAAAGACTTTGACGAATGAAAGGCCTTGCAGGAATTGTAACAATGGTGGTACGGTCAAAACATGTAAAGCTACAAGAGAGGCAAGATTTATAGACAGCGCAAATTTCTCTTCATTGCTTTTTGACGCTCATACCTAAACAGGGACTTGCCAGTATGAAAGTTTGTCCTTTCCCCCCACCCCTTCCATTTTGGTTGGTCTAATGGAAAGAGATTTTGTCTCCCTACAAGCCTTGGCTTTCTGTAGCCTGACACTCACTGGCTCTTGTAACAATGTTTTAAAAAACTATACCCTGGTGAACAGTAATGCATAAAGGATTTGCATTGTCTAATGAGATAAAACCAGCATTGCCAGCTTGATGCATTCCAACTGCAAATGTGCTTGATCAGAAGGGAAAAAAAAAGGCATTTTGTGTCAGACTGTTTTCAGGGGGTTAAAACACCCATCCATCAGAAACTAATATGCCTTGGAAATAATTCCCTTTCATGAAAAAGCGGTTCTGAAAGAAACAATTTTTTTCACACAAAAGATACTTAACCAAGGCCAGACTTGACAATTGAAAAAACTAATGTTATTTTGAACAGTGTAATGATGTGCTGCTATTTGAATTGGTGTTACAAAATCACTAGTGTCCTAGTCACACACCAGGGTTTCATGCTCTCTAACTTCCCTGCAGTGAAGCATGGAATCTAGGGTGGCATCCCCGTTTCAGAGTGGGCTTTTTGGCATGTCAGCCTAAGACATCGCTCCATAGCAGGGGGGGTTGGAACTAGATGATGTTACGGTCTTTTCTAACCCTAACTATTCTGTGATACTGCTCTTTGAGTTGCCATAGCATTGTGACCTGAATACTGGGCTGTACGTATAAGGTTAGGAGGACTTGAGGAGTAAACTGAGAGTTCATAAAGCGCTCCGGCATGTTGAAGTGGTCTTACTATACTTGAGCTCATGTGAATAGATGCTTTTGCTGCAGACATAATTCTGCTGTATAATACTTTAATCAGTTGTTTGCTGGTGTTAATGCAGAAACCGTTCATTTTTGCTGAATTTGGTTATATCTTATTGTTTTTTGCAGTAAGTATAACAGAAATGTTTGATTGCCATTGCTGAGCTGTGTTTTGCTTGGGACTCTAAAAAACGCTTAAATAACTTGGGAGCACAGCTTCCATTAACAGTCTTTTAAGCACTTTGGAAATGTCTTCTCAACATTTAGTCCATAATTCTTCCAGAGGAATGACTCAGGTAATGCTGACTATGTAAGGCTTTTTGAATCTGAGCTGGGAACTGTTTAATAAATAGGGGGATTATCTGAAGCATTCAGCGGGCTTTGCTGCTACATGCTGATCAGCGCAGTAGGGGGTGCAGATAAATACGTTGTGCAAATGAGCAAATACGGGCCTCATCAAAGCCTACTGAAGGCCATCAAAAATCTCCTACTGTGAGGAACGTTGGCTCAGACCCATAACAAATAAATACAGGGAAAAAGCAAAGAGGTTGCACCACTGATTGCCCTTTATTCTTGCGGTTGAATAATACCATTCTTTTAGTGTTAATTATTTTGTTTCCCAACTCTCTACCTCTTACACGGGCATACCTGCACTCCCCTCTCTATGGTAGAAAGATATCTTACTGTCCCAGTGTATTGCAATGCTCCTCTTTGAGTAGAGGTTGATTATATGTGATCTGGCTGCACAGGTCATTCAGCCCAATTGATAGAACTGGTTGTTAAAAACACAGCTGGATCCCAAACAAAAACTTACCTCAAGCCCTGCTCCATGCGCCTGTCTGCACATGGACATGGCACGTGGACATGGTGCATGGACTTGGCTTAGCTCTTCGTTTAGCATCCCCTCCCTGTGGAAGCTCAGACACAAACTTCCCTGTCCACAGGAGGGAAGAGCTCTGCCAGTACCACTCCATCACCTCTTTCCACTCCCTTGCATCTTTGTCCTATCTGCAGTGCTGGTTGATATTTCCTTGTCAGCACATTTTTGATAATACCTTGATAATAGGTGCAGAAATTTCTGATAGGGATAAAGCACTTGGTTTCTTTAAATTTTCCAGCTCAGTTGAGTTTTATTGAAGTGCAGTGCTGCAGTTTAAGTATCAGTTGAGATGTATCTTCAAGATATATTGGTTTTGTATTCTCTTTAATCACGATCTAAATCTAAATAAATAAATATGTAGCAGTAAATGCTCTGTGGTATATTTGGTAAAATTAACAGTCTTCTAGTAGCATAACAGCTCATGATAGTCTTTGCTATTTATGTTCCTGCTGAGAGGAGAGGAAAAGCAGATAGTTTGGTGAGCAAATTATAAAGTATGTGGGTTAATGAAGTGCCTGTCATAAAGCTGATTGTTGCTTCTTAACATTCTCTCTTTTTTGCTAACAAAGCTCTTAATATTCCAAAGCTTAGAAGATTAAACTTTCCTCTATATTTTTCAGTGCACACCCATATTGGGGGGGGAGGGGGGGAGAGAAAATCTAGTGATATGTTTATTTTTATCAATCCAAGTACATACTGTGAATACGTTAAGGCATGGAAGTAATACAACTGCTTATTGAGGTGTGTAAATCCTCAGAGTTTTCTTTTGGATCTCATTTCTACTAACAAGGTATTTTTAAGCTTGGTTTATTGCAGATTTCTGTGATACTTCCCTCTTATAACCTCTGTGTCTTCTTGATAGAGACAATTTTACCTTTTTTTTTAAATACAAGCAAGAGGAAAGGGATGAAATGCAGCTTTTCACGTCTTTGTGTTCACTGTTTTATGTAGCCCCCTAAAGCCATATACTTGTTTCAGATATTATTGAGGTGGTTCTTATAGAAAGCAATGGCCTTTTGGGTTAATTTTCCCTCCCTTGCACAGTAGGGGGCTTTGTGCCTGGAGTTGTGACCTATACTTACAGCCGAGGAATTAAAAAACAACCAAAACAACAAACCAATTCATACCTATGAACCCTATTATTGACTTTCAAAGAAGACAGCGATAGAGAGCATGAGAATGAGTTAGTGGTGAAGGCATTTACTGCTCTGTATTTACTAGTAGCAATGAGACAGGCAGCACTCTCTGCTAAGATCTAATCAGGAAATGTGATTGCAGATGCCGTTTTCTTCTGTGTGTTTTCCCTTCCATCTAAATATGCTCCTACCCCAACTCTAAAAATAACATCTCAAAGAGGAGATAGCAGAAGTGTTTTTCAGATATAACATGAACATGATTAATCAATATATACACTTTGCCTCAGCTTAAATTTCCTTTGGAAAAGACTTAAGATTTTGCTGCATAAAAGGAAAAAGTGCAAAGACACACCAAAAAATCATCTCTTTTCCAAGTGTCCTGACTTGCACTTCACAGACCAAGATGTGTGATTGAAAGATCTTCATATTCTTGCCAGTCTCTGTGGGTTTTGTTATCACAGTTTTGGGAGCAGCACCATGTCCTTGCATTTTCCCCGGCATCGTAGACGTTATCCCTATTGTGCAAAAGACGAACCAAAGCAAAGGCACCGAAATTACTCTGGTAGTCTCTGGCACTAAAAAGTATTAAGCTGGGAGTCTCCTAACCCTGAGACACTTTTGCTTTTTTCTGTATCCTCTGCAACAGCGAGACAAGCATTGGCAGATGCAGGCAAGTATTTCATATACATCCTGTCTGGTTTTTTACCATGGGGGTTTGAGGTTCAGTTTCATTTGAAATTAAATACCAATAATTCGCTGGTCTACACAGAAGCTGTAATAGGCTGTTGGCAATAATATAGCTGAAGACTGAGGAAGGTTTTTTTTTAAATACACAATGTCATTATGGATGTTTCTTTGTAATATGAGGCACAGATAAAAGCAGTGAGGCCAGTTTGGGTTGGAAGGGACCTTAAAGCCCATCCATTTCCAACCCCCTGCCACAGGCAGGGACACCTTCCACTAGAGCAGGTTGCTCCAAGCCCCTGCGTCCAACCTGGCCTTGAACACTGCCAGGGATGGGGCAGCCACAGCTTCTCTGGGCAACCTATGGAGACCCAGAGGGCCTCACTGCCCTCATAGGGAAGAACTTCTGCTTAATGTCTAAGGTCATGATCTAAATCTCCCCTCTGTCGGTTTAAAGCCATTCCCCCTTGTCCTTTCTCTACAGGCCCTTGTCAAAAACCCCTCTCCAGATTTCTTGTCGGCCCCTTTAGGCACTGGAAGCTGCTTTAAGGTCTCCCAAGAGCTAGCTGCTGGCAGTTTTGCATATGAGTACCTTAGTAACTGTAGAAAGCTTATTACCCCATCTTTATAGCTTTCCTTTGTAGGAGAGAGCAGCCCAGCCTTGTGCTGCAGACACCTTCAACAACCTGAAAGGTTGGTATCATCCCAGATCACTGGCAGAGGCTGAATGATGAGTTAGAATCACAGAATGATAGAACAGTTTGGGTTGGAAGGGATCCTCAAAGCTCATCTTGTCCAGTGCCCTGCCATGGGCAGGAACATCTCCAACTACATCAGGTTGCCCAGAACCACATCCAGCCTGGCCTTGCATGTCTCCAAGGATGGGTTGTCCCACCTGATGGTGAATAGAGGACCCCAGTCCGATAGGAATGAGATCTTTTTTCTCCTGTTAGGAGGAGGGAAAATAGGTAAGATGATGTTTAGAGAAGGGAGGGGAAACACATAGCTCAGCCTTATGTCATCCTTACTTCGGATATTGTAGCCCTGCTTTTGAAATGCTGTTGCTTGTAGGGAATGAAGACACAACAATCAAAGCGAGCAGGGATCCCATCCCCTTAGCTCTGAGTGCTGGTCAGGGCGGAAGAAGGAGGTGTAAGTCGTGTACCAACATGCGATAGATGAGCTAACTTCAAAAACTAAAATAAATCCACATGGTTTGTTGCTGGGAGTCTGTTTCCCAGCAATAAAAAGAAATAACCAGCCCATTTCTTGCAGTAATTTTGTTTCCTGCAAAATCTGAACACCTCCATTTTGATTATTGCTATTGGGAAACATGTGTTATGTTTTATTTGATCTAAGATTGGCTGGAGCAGTCTGAAGCTGACTGCATTAAACTTCCGAGCGGTTTAACCACAGAAATTACAATCTTGGCTTTTCCCACAGTGGCCATACTGGCAAATGCCACTTGCACATTTTTGTCACATATCAATAGAAATTTATAGCTGAAGAAAGGTTTAGAGGAAAAAAAAAAAAATCAATGGTTTTTCATGACTGCCTGAAGCTTTATGATTTGGCTCACTGGGTTGGTTAGAACTGTTTGCTGAAGCTATTCTGGTAGTAGCAAGAAGGTATAAATCACTTTTTTTGCAGCCAATATCCACATAGAATTGTTCTTCTAAGTCTAAGTAATATAAAATTATTTTGGAAGCCTTTACAATCATTCAGTACATCTTTCTACGTTATTTTCTCCATGTTTGCATTTGTTATTTTGCACTTTGTGAAGTGAAGCAAATCATTACCAATGGTAATATCCCTAAAAGAATTGCCCAAGGGGGTGCAGAATAACAGTTGTTATGCATAGTACTTCTTACGTCCACATGTTTTACCATATTCTCTCTGGAAGATGTGTTTGGAGGTGTTTTGAGAGGTGAGGGGATAGTATCTGTATTACAAGATATACAAGAAAGGAGGGCAAGTGGAGAGCAAGCCTGAGTTTTATAATCTAATGCCCTTGATTCATAGTAAACCCTTTTAGGACCAGGCTGTGTGGAAGGTGTTGTAACACTGTAGCATGTTGGTATTTCAATCATTAATGTGTTTTCAAAGATTTATGAAGTCACCGTCATGCTCTGCTGACCCAACCCTTTGTGTTACCATCCCCTTTTACGTGGCTTTCTCCCCAGGAACAAGGGGGATGTGGAGGGGGTCACTATTTTGTCAGGCTGGGCCCTGGAAAGGGGACCTAAGGAAACCTGAAAACTTCAGTAAATCGGGGGGGGGGTGGGGTGGGGGGGGTGGAGAGCAGACTGTGTAGAAGCAGCATTTAAAATCTACTTATGCTTTTGGAATGATTCTGGAGGCTGGTGGTGGGAATTGCTGAGTCGGATGCCTGGACTCGTTGGAGTGGAAAGTACACTAGCCTGCAATGACATAGTGTGGGATAAGAGTAAAGTAATTGCCTAAAACAGGTCCAAATCCTGAGTTAAGAGCTGCCCAATGGGGGGGGGGGGGTGTGTCTGTTTGTTTTAATGACTCTCTTAGGCTGTAAGCATGATGTAAAAGGGTTTCACTAGTAATTGGAATCTAGCTTATATTGTTGATCTATAATCAACAAATGGCCAGAAAAAAAATTGCAATTACAAATTGCAAATTAAATCTTGATGGCTAAAGGCCACTGCTGCTGCACTGCTCCCCGTACTCTCTGTTTGCTTCTGTGTTCAACAAACCTTAAGTTCATTGCCCAGCAGGGCTAGTAATGACGCAGAAGTTAAATGCTCGATATGGAAGGTTTACCCCAATATATTAGGTTTTGGGTATTTAAAGTATTAAGTGCTTTATAGTTGCTTATGGAAGGTTTACCCCAATGTATTAGGTTTTGGGTATACTGAAAGTATTAAGTGCTTTATAGTTGGTTATGGATTTTTTTTCCCCCATTTATTTATTTTTGGGGAACGTTTTCAAACCAACCCTCTCTAGTGGATCATAAGCTATCTCTGCATGCTTTTCATCCTGAGGCTTCATATGGTTTCATCAATTTCTTGAACAAAACAATTGTTCCCAAGGAAAGCATATATATTTTTTCCTATATTTATCCATCCCAGTTAGAAAGAGTCAAGCCAGAACCTTTACTTACTTGATATCAATGCTAATAAGTACATAAAGGTAAATACAGTAAGCAGTGAGAGTTTTGTAGTTTCCAACTGTGAATCCATGATGCCTTCCCAAATTAAATCATTCTAACTGTATACCAGAGGGGGAGATTCCCCCCCCCGCCCCCCTTTGTTTTTTGGTTTTGAGGAAGTTAATCTTTTGAAATAATTGTGATGAGGATGCATGAGAAGGAACAGAATCCAGCTGCCCTCCCTTGGGGTATATGTAGATAGACACCTAGCTGTGACAGCACACAGCACAAGATTTCCCGGGTATTTACGTAGCTTCTTAGAGAGGTTTGGCAGCCTGATTTTTCTCTTAATGCCACTGCTGCTCATCATATATGCATACCTGGGGTTGTCTGTGCTATATATCAGTCTCATTAATGACTGTGGAACATGCACACCCCCAGGTATTTTATTAAGTAGGCACATTGCACAGTATTTTAGTTTACTGCTTCTTGTTTCATCTGCAGAGGACAAAGTTAAAAGAGCTGTCTGTGCTTCAGTCAAAGGCATGACAATTAGCTGTGTCAACGTATCCAAGCTGGTTTAAAGTTGTTCCCTTCAAAAAGTGGGAGAAGAGGTAATGCAGCATAGCCTGACTGAATATTTATGTGTCTGGAGATGCACCCCACTCCTAGACTGGTTCAGCATCTGAACTACGTTTAAGTTCAGATTTAAGGATGCTGGAGGGTCTAAGAACTGCCCAAATCTCACTGGTAGTGCTGTCTCTGCAAGAGTCGTTTCAGCAGGATGACAGCAGTAAAACCAGGAAACATCAATTTTAGTTCCTTAAAGCAGTTGGGTTGTACTCTGAACACATATACTGATTTCAGAAGATACCTTTTTTATTTATTTTTTCCTTTGAAAAATAAAAATACAATTGAAGAGTTTGAATTGAGCTGTGGATCAATTGTTCTGTGGAGAGAAATGTGTTCACGCACAGAAGTTAATGAATAAATTAAGCTGTCTGCCATAGAAGTTGACCCTAATTAAGGTCAATGCTCCTTGATAAGTAATTAATCAGGAATCCTTATTATAGTGTAGTCTCTCTGTTAGCCATAAACCCAGCATTATTTTATTTTTATGGTTAGAATAAGTCTCTTAATTGATAGTATTCTGCAGGAGGCAAACATCCATCAGCGCTGAAACTGATACACCGAAGACATTTTAAATTAGAACAGCGTTAGTTAAATTAGTCAAAGAACAAAACTGCAAAGCTCAAGAATATATATGTTCTTCAAACCTCACCCTTCCATAATTTGTTGCTTATAAAGGAAAAAAGCATGTCACCTATCTTTGCCTGGAGGTGATTGCAAAGGTTGTTATTTACCATTCCCATAGAATCCATGGTTGTCGTACTCTGCTCATCATCTTAGGACCTGAACACCTTTTGCTAAGCAGTAATGGCAAATATTCATTATATTGTTTTGTGTTTTCATCCCTCTGTATGGAATGCATGCAGTAGGATATTGTCTCACTTCATCATTCATATATATATGTATGCATACATAAAACATAAAAATATACAGAAATTATATAAAATACAAAGATATATAAGCATAGATATACAAGCATGCATACACAGGCATCTGCATGCAATATATAGATCATGATGTGTTTATATTGGTGAAAGAAGGTAGAAGAGGTTTTGATTGTCAGTACTTGTCTCTCTGCTTAAGTTTAGTTACTGAGTGTGGGATGCAGCACAGAAAATAATAATTATTATCTGGGAGGCAAAGTAAATCCTCCAGTAATATAAGGAGCAGAGCTTAGTTGAAGAGCAGCTCCAGTGGATTCCTTGTTTGCGGAATGTTCTGTGCGCTGGAGTTTGTGGAGTTTCTTCACAGCAGGATGGGCACAGTACTGGCACAATGCTCTGGCTGAGTGGTCCCCAGGATGTGCAGAGCTGAAAGAGGAAATGGGAGAATGCTTATTGCGGAGATCTGTCAATCACAAATGCCCTTTGCAATGGTGAACGAGCCAAGAAATCTGTTAGCAATTGCACAGGCAAAGCAGAAGTGGCAAAAAGCTGGCTTCACTGCAGGGAAAAAAAAATCGTGCACAATGTCCTCTAATGATACTGCTCCTTAATGAGGCTATTTGTGGGCAAAGAACAATTTGGAAAAATAAAGAAATGAAAAAGAAACAGGGTTTGCTTTTTATAGCCCTAAATTTAGTGCAGAAGAATGTCTGAAAGGCTGTATATGTAGACAGTCATGCACACATACCTATCTTGCCTGATGCAATGCTAAAGTCATTTTGAGTCTAATGCTCTTGAAATAAATTGCTCAAGAGTGGTTAGTTCACCCATGTGGAAACCTCACCTCTGTGATGCTAGCAAAGTCAGCAAGATGCTGGGTTGTCTGTTGCAGAGCACAGGGCATTTCAGACATAAGCTACCCAGAAGGCTATTCATGATGCAGAGGTTTTTCCGCTGCTACTTTTTTAGGGAGTGCCAAGAGTGGGGCTTGATGCAACAGGTCCATGAATCCCCTTCCCAGTGACTCTGTGCTGCTTCTTTTTTTTCTCTTTCAGAGATGCCCATTCTCTTCCCTGACATCCTGCTGTTATTTGCCAAGGCTTATCTGACCAAATAACAGCAAAGCTATTCACAGCCTTCAGTAATCAAAGATTTGTATGTCACAAGTAGTAGACAGGGTTGCATTTTGGAGTGGCTGAGCTACAGGGAGGGGATGTATTTGTAGGGTACCTGTTTATAGTGAGGGTTTTCAAGTGTGTGGAATCCTGCCCCTTCCCCTTTTCTTCTTTCCTTTTCAGATAGTCCCTCACACTAAAGCTGTAGAAATATGAAAATGAAAACAGGTGTCTGGTTTTCTACTAAGCTTTTTGCAGGAAAAGCTTGATCTTAGTAAAGCCAGAATTTTAATAAAAGTAGTGCAAGCACATCGTTTGCATCCACTGTCAGTCAAATATTTTACCATTGCATCTCTTCCTCACTGAAACATGTAAGAATAGCAGTAAGAGGCAGAAGCTCTGAAATAGTGAGAAGTAAGTCTCATGAGAGATGCCCTGGTTTTACCATGACACTATTTCTAAAGCGACCTTGACTTCAGTGGAGTTACTTCTGACTTTTAACTTGCAGAGGCAAATATTTGCCAGGTATATAACAAAGCACAGAAGAAAGCAGATGCACTAAGGGCAGAAATCAGGAGTACACTATGAGTGAGGTAAGAGTAATGCCCTAAAAAGTTCACTGTTTGTTGCCTAACAGACCCCTTTTGCAAAGTGGTAATTTCCAACAATAGTGAAAGTCTATTCTAAAGTACATATTCTAAAGTAAAGTAAGAAGTGAAGAATTTGTAACTAAAAGGATGACCATGTAGATGAGGCACTCAGTGATGTGGTTTAGTGGTGGTCTTGGCAGTCCTGGGGTAATGGTTGGACTTGATGATCTTGAAGGTCTTTTCCAACCTAGTTGATTTTATGATTCCATGATTCTATGACATTGTTCCGCTCCCTTGTGCAGTTTGATGATAATGATGCATTTTGCAATTTTGGCTGTTAAATGCTGTTGCACTACATGTTGTAAAGCAAGTATTTATATTTACTGTTAAGGATTTTTTAAATACCATTGTGTTCATGAACACAAATAATATATTTGGACATCATTCAAGCCTGAAGCTGATCATTCCAGGGAAGACAACAACATTCATGACTGTTCCCTGCTTTGCAGAGGCATTCAGAGCCTGACAATACTGAACACTGTTATATGCAAAGCTCCCTTGCTGTGGCTTAAATTCTATTTTGATTTTGTCTGATTTGCTTGGTGTTAGCCTTTTTAAATATCTGGCAGGTTTCTTCTAAATACAACTAACTTTATTTGCAAGCTTCCTGCCTTTTGATGATTGAAGGTGCTTGTGCTATTTTGCAGTGCTTCCTTCAGAGTTTTCTTCCTTGTAGAAGCTGTTTAGGAATTATTTCCTGTTCGCAGCCCTTTTATTACTTTGTGGCACTTCTCTTCCACAGGATGGATTTTACTTTGCTTTGGTTTGGCTTTTAAGATGCCAAAGCAATGTCATTCAAACCTTGGGGGCTGTTAGCAGCTGTAACAGAGGAGAACATAGAGGTAGCAATCAGACATTGCTTTCCCCTTCCAGCTACCCGTGGATTTCACAGTCCAGTCAACTAACACTGTTTGATCACTTCATGTGCTACATGTATTCAGCGTAAGAATTTTCTACATGCTCTGCAGCACTTAGTGATCAAAAGAAGTGAGATCCTCTGTTGTAGCACTGATAATAGGCTACTCTGCGCTGTGTATCTCAGCGCAGCATGCAGGGAAATTGTCAAATTGGTTCTGATTCTGAAAGATCTTCAAGGGGAAGAAAGGTAAGATAAAGGAAACTACAACCATTGAGGAAAATATACATAGTATTAAAGCTCGCCATAGGATGACTCTACACTTGATGATAAGGGAAAGAAAGCTGGCAATAGAACTTGCCTTTCTGCAGGGACCCCAAGCCCAGCCTGTGGTATATTGTAGCTCTGCTGTCTGGTAATAGCATAGCTATACTTCCTTGTGCGAGGTCTTTTCACTTCAGTTGTACATTCATCTCATAGAACAGTCATCACTTCTTTTTATTTCTTTGGGTTTTTTATTGTTTTACTTTTGCTTAACTACTTAGCAGGTACGAGTTGTTTCAGATAGCTAAGTTTCTGATGTGAGAATATGGTGTTTTCTTCATTTTACAAATAGGAAGCAAAAATATTCATCTAGGTCCGCTATTCAGATGCCCAGCTTTTAAATCACATGATGGGTTGGTTTTTTTTTTTCTTTCAGTTTTCTTCCATCTAAGTCTGTATGAATAATAAGTACTTAGCAGGCAAAATGAATTAGGAACAGGTTGTTTCCAATTGGAGACCCCAAAGCAAGAGAAGAAGGGTTAGGAAATAATTCTGGAACTACATTTGTATACAGGCAATCAGAACAATAAGGGAATGCAAAGTCTGCATTTAAACAGTGTTTACAAAGTAGTTTTTCAAGTGTTTGTGGTAGGCATCTGGAAATATTCAAGGTTGTAAAGGAAGTTTATCAAAGGCACGAATGGCATGTAGGTGTTCAGTTTTCATTAAAGCTCAATAGAAGCTGGGTGTTTAATACCATTTTTGGTTTTTAATAATTCCCTACAGGTTTTTAATATAAAAGGTTCTTTGACCCTGATTCTCAAAAATTTATTACTTGTGTTTTCATGAGCATGTGTTGATCATATGGCTATTAATCATTTGGCATGAATGCCTGCTTGAGAATTTGCTGATCTTTTCTTCTGGTCTCAGTTATACTTCCTACTGACTCTGACTTTGGTTTTGTTTCAGACACACACAAATTATCAGAAGAGTTCTGTGAAGCCTTTCTAAGCACAGAAATCAGTACCCTTAAACCAGCACAATTTCTGGTGTGGATTAGATTGTACTGATACCAAGGTGCTACTTGTTTGGGCTTTTTCCCTAGGAATATCTTTATATCTCTGGATGACTGTATCCAGTCCCAGGAACTCTATTTTAATCATCTTTATCTAAAAACACTATAAAAAAGTGGAAATTGAGCCTAATTTTCAAATCTCACTGTGCTCATCTGGAAACATATGTTGATGTATGTGTGGGAAGGAGCAGTGTTTGCCATTTTTTTGGGTAGCTGGAGCTCCCAGTGAGTATGCTATTCCTTAGGCTGGGAATACTGTATTTCAGGTACACAAGCTCAAGAGGTGTCTGCCTATGTGGAAAACAAGTGTGCAAGAGCAAAGTCCGGGCATATGAATTACCTTGGCCAGTAGCGAAAAGACTTTCTTTTCCTTCAGGATAGGCTCTGCTTGGTATTAACAGCATCTGTAGTCACATCAGCCCATCTATATTATCTCCGCACAACTGGGAATCCTTGGTGAAACACTAGCAAGGTCAAGACATTCCTGTGCAACATGCTGTTTTGACAGAAAGTACCACGTTAAGGACTGACTACTTGAATTGTTCTTTACTGCATATTTTCTTGGAAAAATTTAATTTTGTGTACTGTAGTAATGATGCTGAGTGGATAATAAGATGCAGCATGCTGTTGCTGCGGGCATACACCATATGTCTTCCACAACTATTGCATTTTAGGGGGCTGGTTGTTAGGGTAATTGTATCATCTCAGGAATTCATCATCAGAGTAACTTGAAATAATACAGCTATGATATAGAGCAGTGAGAATTCTGGTGTTTAAACAGGAAAACTGCAGTCTGAGAGCCAAAGTGTCAGAATTGTAGGTTTATAAATATTTCTACGTTTTCTGCTTGCTGACCTTTATGTATAAATCCAATTGCTATAACAGCACTTAAAGGAGACTGCGAGGTTAATTATTTTAAAGCAGAATGTGATACAAGTCATTATTTCATAGCAGTAAAGAGTAGTTACTTCTTCCTGCCCTGAAACACTGGGACAGCGAAGGCTTCTGTGATACCTTCTTTCCAGGCTTTTTGTTCTGTGGTTGCATATATGGCGTTTTGTGACATAAAAGATTGTTTTAAGTCATGTGTCACTTCTTCCACTTAGTGAGCCCCTTAGGTAGCTTCTATTTTCAGGTATGCCTCAGTTGTAAATTAGTGTGATGCTGAGCCCATATTTCACTTCCCTCTTTTAAGGGTCATTGGTTTAAGGCTGGAAGCTGCTTAATTTTTATACAGCAACATTTAAAAGTGCAGTAGCTCTGGTAGCATCTGTATGTATTTGCATCTGTAATATTGTTATAGTGACAGTGCTATTTCTTATATGTCAACCAGGGGCATCTGGTGAACAATGAATTTTTATTATTTCTGTATTGATTTAGAAAATCTAGAGAACTTAATGGCATGAAACTGGGGTCATTTAAAGGTTTATGAAATGATCTTGCAGCGCTTCTGAGTAAAATGCGAGAGCAAAATAAGTTGCAAATTCTCTCTCCATCTCTCTTTAACAAAATACATGAAATGACTGATTAACAATCCCAAAATTAGGGGAGGAAAGAAAAGATTTGTTGCTGTATATTTGTGATTAAAGATTTGTTTTTCAAGAGCCTAGTACTGTCTCTGGGAAGGATCTTGGTGTAGTTGAGAAAGGTGTGCTTGGGTTTGCACTTGGGTGGGCACGCACAGGTGCTACAGGAAATATTGGTATCATCTGTGGCTCTGCAGACAACATTTTTCCTCTCTGAATAGTATGAATAGTGGCTTAGTGTAGTGTTAGGCAGGATTCTCTGTGTCTAGGATTGCATTTCAAATTGATGTGGGCAAATGGGTACCACAGACCTGACTGTGCTTCTCACAGGAATCCAAGGGTCGCATTTGGATTCAAGCCAAGTAATGATATCCTTTAGGTTATCAAAAAACTTCCTGAATACAAGCATGTTGTGTAGTGGAGGCTCAAAAAGAGTAGTCAGCTATAGATAAAGTCTTATAGAGCACTTTGGAATTACATATTGACAGTTCGTCCCTGTAGGCCCACTTCTTGGGGACCAGGAGGCTATCAAGTAAAAGAGAAGAAATCTTTCTGTAAGCAGGTCCAATGATGGAGAAGCAGTCAAAATTGCTAGGAGACTGGCTTGAGAGGAAGGCCACTTTGCTGCCTGTTGCTCAGATTTTATATGAGGGTCATGAAATCAGTGTCACTTGCCCAGAGTATCACAACTCCAGCTGAAAAAAATCAAGCATTTAGTTTAAAATCACAGGATTTAACATGATTTTCAGTTCTTTCTATTAGCCTGCCAATGCAGTGGCCTGCAAGGCTTTGGGTTTTAAGCTTTTCTGTACAATTATCAGAACTAGAAGCTTGATTTAGAATGAAAAGTGGGATTTTATGAAAAGAGAAAAGGGCTATAAACTGAAGAGGGTAGATTTAGATTAGATAAAAGGAAGAAATTCTTCCCTGTGAGGGTGCTGAGGCCCTGGCACAGGGTGCCCAGAGCAGCTGTGGCTGCCCCATCCCTGGCAGTGTTCAAGGCCAGGTTGGACACAGGGGCTTGGAGCAACCTGCTCTAGTGGAAGGTGTCCCTGCCCATGGCAGGGGGTTGGAACTACATGGGCTTTAAGGTACCTTCCAATCCAAACTATTCTATGATAGGGTGATTCTTCTCATAATGTAAGGTCTACAGATCTGCGGATTTAAAAAATTAGCTAGTATCAGGAAAGTTGCAAATAAATGGTGAGAACTGGCAGGAAGAAACACTGGGATTCAGCCTCCTCGCTAGACAATCGGGAAAGGGAGAAGTTTGTTTTGCAGTTTTGTTGGTTTGTTTTGGGGTTTTTTTTCCTTCTGCACAGTAGGTACATATTTCCCAGCGAAAAGAAAGAGAAACCAAAACTTTCAAGCTTGTCACATGCCAGTCTATCAAAGACTGAATACCAGGTGGATGTACTATCAGATGTCAGCAAAACTCTTTGCTTCCTTGCTGAAGTGCCTGCCTATGACTGGTAACTGCCTGCTGGAGCTCCAATTGAGTTTTCAAGCCCCTCCTACGTTTTCTACAGTATGTCAACCACTGATATACTGAAAGCTATAATCTGTCCCTGAAAATGGTTACCTGTCTGAATTCATGAAGGGACACAAAACCTGACTGTAAGTACTCAAGATGAGGGATAACAGGAGAATGCCTGTTCCTATGGTGTGCTGTGCTGCAGTTAACTAAAAAGCAGAAATGTTTGATTGCTGTTGGTAGATATTAGGTTGAATATTTTATCACTTCTCATAGAGAAATGCAGTAACGAAAAACTAAAACATCATCTGTGATGTTAGATTAATGATATAAAGCTTGAAAGTATGAATTTTCATGAATTTTCTTACTTTCAAAGTATGAAAGTATGAAAACCCCATATCCAGAAAGTCAAGTCCTTTCACTGGGATAGAAAAGATGTATTCATTCAAAGAACTCTTCCCAGATGTTTTATATTTTCTGTGTCTTTCCACATGTTTCATCTGAAAGTTACTGAATGGTAGTAAGAAATATTGATGAATTATTAGACTAAAATATACATAGTTAATTAATCTTCGAGTTCAAATGTATCCTCTGTCATTATGTATCCCTCCCCTCACTTCCTGAAGCAAACAGTACAATTTTTACATATGCATTTCCTTACAGGATTCAGAAAACCATGATTATTTTAATTATTTTACATACATTCCTATAATATATATTATGGGTCTTCAGTTACATTTGAGTGAAAATTATGTCGCTTAAGAAAACTCAAGAAACTTATTCTTCAATAAAATCAAAGTAAACCTTCAGTTAGTTCTAAGACTTTGTTATCACATCCACCGGAAAGTTGTACCTCAGGGACTCTTGCTATAAGATGCAAGCTGGCACACTCAGATTGTTTTTCCTCTATTTGTTAACCTCTGGGAGTCATGGTATTATTACTTTTCTTTGAAAGTGGTTAAAGGTTGTAAGTATTATGAGCTTAGGTTGTCTGTGGTCTCTTCTAAAACTACTGTTGTGCCAAATTTGCGCAGGCTCATGTTTGACTGATTCCAGAATTATTACTACAGAGAGCTGTAAAACCTTGCTGATGCTATAGGAAATATCATTATTCTGGAGATATATGTATATTTTATACCAGCATAGGTTTTACTGCATTTGGAGTTGGCAGACCGGTAGCACTGAACTAGGGTCCAACAGGGAACAAATTGCACTGTCAGCTGCTGGCTTGATTTGCATTTCACATTTCTTGCTTGCTTCTTGGGTTCATCAGTATTCTTGGTGCTTCATCGGAAGCCCGTTAAAGCCAAGGTAGAAGTATTTAGAGCACACAGTTCATAAAACATGCTTGAAAATATTTCACTGGAGTTGCGAGACTGCAATAGTATCTGCCAGTACTTTGGAAGACAAAATGTTTTGAAATTAGTGGTATATACATACATGCATGTACACACACATCCATGCTGTCTGAGCAGTCAAAACTTCAGTTCTTTCCGAGTGCATTAGGCATGTAGGATTTGAGCTGAACACAGAATCCCAGACTGGTTTGGGTTGGAAGGAACCTTAAAGCTCATCCAGTTCCAACCCCTTCCCACGGGCAGGGACACCTTCCACTAGAGCAGGTTGCTCCAAGCCCCTGTGTCCAACCTGGCCTTGAACACTGCCAGGGATGGAGCAGCCACAGCTTCTCTGGGCAACCTGTGCCAGGGCCTCAGCACCCTCACAGGGAAGAATTTCTTCCTCATGTCTCATCCAAATCTCCCCTCCTTCAGGTTAAAGCCATTCCCCCTTGCCCTGTCCCTACAGGCCCTCATCAGAAGCCCCTCCTCAAATTTCCTGTTGGCCCCTTTAGGCACTGGGAGCTGCTCTAAGGTCTCCCCTTCAGGAGCCTTCTCTTCTCCAGGCTGAACCAGCCCAGCTCTCTCAGCCTGGCTCCAGAGCAGAGCTGCTCCAGCCCTCACAGCATCTCTGTGGCCTCCCCTGGACTCACTCCAACAGCTCCACATCTCTCTTGTGTTGTTGCTCCAGAGCTGGATGCAGGACTGCAGGGGGGGTCTCACCAGAGTGGAGCGGAGAGGGAGAATCCCCTCCCTCAACCTGCTGGTCATGCTGCTGGAGATGCAGCGCAGGACATGGTTGGTGTATAAAAACATGTATATTAAAAAAAGGTGTATGTAAAAAACATTTATAAAAACACGTAGTTCATGTTTTTATCCAACTGCTTTGAAGCCATTAACACCTTTATCCTTACCCTGTGAGCTTGGACTCCTACAAGTGGCTGGATAGCAGAGGTTAAACTGTAGGCAAAGCCTACATTGCATGTTGTGGTAACTGTAGGTGTACTTTAGGCACCACCAAATGAGCTTCTTTGTCCATGCAGGTACACTGGCCTCAGAAATAGGAGAGGTATGTAGCCAAAGCACCTCCAAACCAAAAGTTTAGCTTTTCTGAAGAGCTGCTGGTTGGGATTCAAAGTGTCATGTAAGGGAATTGGAGGCCCTTGCACTGCTTTGTCCCAGGAAGCAGTGGTGGTGATGTGATGGTTGGGGCAATATTCATAGCACCTTCTCATTTGAAGTTCAAAATAATTTGCAGAGACAGAGAACAACATTTACGCTACTTCTTGAGGTGCTTCAGTCTTCTGAAGGTGTGTCGTTTCTTCTGGCCGCTCTTGGAAATAATATAGGAGAGTCTCCAGTCTCCTACATGTCTCCACTCTGTTATTGTGGCCTTCCCATTTCAGATTAGGTAAAGGCACAGCAGGAAAAGGAATTTATTTCATTGTTATGTTCTCTCACAACTGCGTGACACTGAAGGAAAATTAAACAGAGGCTAAGAACCATGAACAGTGTAGTGGACTTCAATGGGCCTTGTGTACAGAGCTGATTTTATCAGGGGAGCTTTGGAATGGTCATTTTTGCTAGTGGGCAAATATAACCTCTTAGAATTATGAGCCTGAAATGCTGTGCTATTTCAGGTCACTGGCAAAGATATAACATCATTCAAAAGTAATGTTGAGTTATTGCGGTACTTATTAATGCACAAATATTTCTATAGTTGCCCATCACGAGGGTGCTGAAGAGGGAACCTCTCATTCAGCATATGTCTGAGGCTGTTTCTGATAGGAACAAGATTGTTATGAATGAACAAGTGATAAAGGAACATTTATACTATTGTACTATGCAACTGAGGCTGGCAAAGTGGAAATAGTAATTTAGTATGCTTCAGTTTTATCAGTCTCTTCCCTGTCCGTACTGCCATGATCCACAAAACCTGCATGTGCACATGGTCTTCACCAATGACAAAGAAAAATTATGCAACTTACATTATCTTGCAGTGAAGGAGGAGTACAGTGAGTCAAACTACTGCATGATTATGCAAGGACTTAAAAGAAAAACACTTTCTACATACAGAGATGCTTACTGCAACTGAGCTGATACATGGTGACTGTCAGGTCTTTGCATCGTATTTTATTTTACTAGGACAAGTTTCTTCACAGAGGGGGTGATCAGGCATTGGAACAGGCTTCCCAGGAAAGTGGTGGAATCACCATCCCTGCAAGTGTTCAAAACCTGTGTAGACAAGGCCCTTAGTGACATGGTTTAATGGTGGCCTTGGCAGTGCTGGGGGAACAGTTGGACTTGATGATCTCGAAGGTCTTTTCCAGCCTAGTTGAATCTATGATTTTGTGGCTCTAAAGGGCTGTGCACAATGGGGTTGTGGTCCATAGCATGTTTAGCATGATGTTCAGAAGTTAGACTTAAATATGGATGTAATCATAAGGAAGACTTGAACTTTAAACACAGATTTGCTTCCTTGTTTTATGGGAGGTTGTATAAATGCCCACAAGTGCTGAAGAAGTGTGAAAAAATGAATTGGATCCTTTAAAAATAGAGGTTTGCATGTTCTCACCTACACTAATGTATTAGAAATAGGCTCCCCAAAAATCACTATAGTATGTTATCAACTATGAGGGTGATACTGTTTGCTATTGAAGCTGCATGCATGGTGTCTGTGCACAGTGTTTCTGTACAAATGTAGGGAACTCACGGAAACTTGCTTTTTTTTCACTAAATACACATATATGTGTATCAAGCAAGGCTAAAGCTCTGCCTACAGGTCTGTGAAGGATTCATTTTACTTGCCCATACCTGGCCATTTACAAATGGTAACTTGGTTAATGATTGCAGCTTCACATTCTCTTATTCTGGAAAAGCTGCTGATATATTTGCCTTTTATGCTGCTTGTCGTTTGCACTGAGAGGTGTTTTTCCTTTCCGTGTAATTTTTTGATCTAAAATAATGTATGCATATACATATATATATAGCAAATAGGAAAGCAGGTATGTAAAGTGAAGGTTATGAATAGTATGATTATGAATCACTGTAAAATTAGGCAGCTTTTTTTAATCCACAAAGTCTTTGATTTCTTGAAAGTACTGTGAAAAGGCATATATGCCATTATCATTACATGCTGATTTTCTGCATTTCATAAATTAGTAAAGGAGGAGATTGCTTTAGAGCTGGGCCAATGTTGTATTTCTTTGTACACATTTCTGTATGAAGAGAGTAAACTGTGAATGAAGCAGGTGATGCAAATAAGCTACTGCATCCATGAGAGAAAATGGGTGAAATGTATTCTGATTCATAGTTGAACCAGTTGAACTAAAACAGAGCTAGAGTTTCTCTCCCAAGATAACTGGGAGATAACTCCCATGAGAGGTAAAAGAAGGTGAACATGTGCTGCATGAGGTGGACCCCTTCTTGACATCTTATAGTCACAGAAAAGTAGGACCTGCAAATAGAGAAATATTAGAATAATCCTTAAGGAAAAGAGAGGAACTTCTAGAACATTATTTAAGCAACTGAGCAAATGAAAATCCTTTTCAGAGTATTTCATTTCAGAATGATCGTAGCTGAAGAGAAAGCGTAGCGCCAAAATGTTGAGGGATTTTCTCCAAAGGTGTTCAGCAGCTGCTCAGCTGTGTAAGTGGAATATACAAGCACTATTGGAGAATGAAGTCAGGTATTTAAGCAGAGAATAAAATGAAGTGGAAGAACTCCTGAGATCTTCACTTGGGAGACTTCCAGAGATGAGGAGCTGCAGGATGCACTTACTACAGGGAGCGATGCCAGGGTGGAAAGAGGGAGCAGACACAAAGGCTGTGCAGTAAAGGTGAACCCGGTTCTGGAAAGATTGACATGAATGACCAGGAGGCACAAACTAAAACGTTTCACTGTGTTTCAGCTGGTTGTGTAAAAACTTTAAGAAGCTTTTTAAGAAGGATGCAGCAGTACCAATGATATGAAATTCCACATAGAATTGCCACTTACTGTGCACAAACCCCGTATCTCATAGTGTGGAGTGTTTTTTGTTTGTTTTTTTTTTCTCTTCATTTAATAAATATCCTTATTCAGGAATGGAATTGATTTTATAGGAGGAGAAAAGAATTACAAAGCCCTGAAGTTACAGCTGTAATAGACATTAAGGAGTTTGTTGAAATATAACTGTGGGGACTGCGGGGAGTCAGGGCCGGGAGGGTGCGGGCAGGGCACGCGCTGTTCCCGCCAGCGGGGGCGTGCGTCAGGGGCGTTAGTCGGTGGGAGGGGGAGAGGGAGGGAGGGGCGGCCATGAGGGGAGGTCGTGAGGGGAGAGCAGGGGCGGCCATGGGATGTGAGGGGCGGCCGTGAAGGGAGATCTTCAGGGGAGATGGGGCTGGCCAGGAGGGATAGCGGCAGCAGCTATATGGTGTCGGCTACTATGGGGAGGGGAAGATGGGGGGTGGCTGTGGGTGGAGATCATGAGGGGAGATCAGTTTGCCCTCGGTGACATGGTTTAGTGGTGGGCTTGGCAGTGCTGGGAGAACGGTTGGACTTGATCTCAAAGGTCTTTTCCAACCTAGTTGATCCTGCGATTCTATGGAATGTCGTATTAGAGTGAACATCTTAATTATTAAAAGCCAATACAAATGAAAACATGCCAATATCACAATAATCTGGAAAATCTACAGCCTTGGTCCTGAGTGTAAATGTGTGTGGGAAGTCCCCTTAGCCCTGGATGCGCTCAGATACAGGAGTATACAGGCAAATCCCAGCAAATAAATCCATGTCTCAGTCTGTGGTGATCTCTTCATTAGAAAAAAAATTTCCTCCTTTGTTATCACTTGTGAAGACTCTGAGAATAAATGAGTTTTGGGGAAAGGAGATGCAGGGCTG
This sequence comes from Strigops habroptila, assembly GCF_004027225.2. Lineage (NCBI taxonomy): Eukaryota > Metazoa > Chordata > Aves > Psittaciformes > Psittacidae > Strigops > Strigops habroptila. Next base: position 32,375,248 of record NC_046359.1, read on the forward strand.
GGCCTTGGCGTCTATAACCAGAAAATCCTCACACCTCTTCCAGGTGACACTGCAAAGCTTTCCATTTTGAAAGCCGAAAAGGAAAAGTAGTGTTTAATCCTCATGGAGGTGGGGAAGGGGATAGAGGAAAAAAACCTATGTTTTTTTTCTCCCCCCCCTCCTCATCTTGGTCTGAATCTCTTGGAAAAGGAGAGAGCCCCATTTGGTGAAATAACTCATTTGGAATATCAATTCTCCATCAAAGAGACGTCCCAGACGTACCGATCTGTCAAGAGGCTTGTCAGTGCCACATGCAAGCCTTCAGAAGTTACCTCTGAAGAGGGAAGATGTTAGAAATCTTTCACACACTGTCTCCATTTCTTGCTGAAACAACTCTTAATTAGTTCTTTTTCTTCTTCTTTTTCTTTTTTTTTTTTTCTTTAAATATGCAGCACCAGGGAAAAATTGGAGTTAAATTTAATGTTGGAACTGATGACATCTCAATTGAAGAGATCAACGCAATCATTAATGATGGAAAATACCATGTAGTACGGTTCACAAGAAGTGGTGGCAATGCCACATTACAGGTGGACAACTGGCCAGTTATCGAACGCTACCCAGCAGGTAAGGGCTTACACAAACACTTGTGAGTAAGAGGGTGGGGGGTTGCCTGGAGTTTGGCTCATTTTGCTTCTCTTCTAGTGCGTCAGCTCCTCCACAATGTCTTACTAGCTAATTAAGTAGTTAGAGTCCTGAGCAATATGCAGTTTATGATGATGGCATTTCCTAAGTGAGTTTAAAAGCACAGATTCAAGTTATTACTGGAAGTGGAAAAATACAGTTATCAAGGCATGAAATAGTGGCTGTGTTTCTTGTTTCATTTGTTTTTATTGGATGATTGTTGTAAGGGGGGGAAAAAAGGCTTTGACAAAAGCTAATCAGTAAAGTGACTCCCAAATCGATCTCCAAGTGATGGGGATTTTACTGAATTTACTGAGGAAAAGGTTGTCTGTGTTCTTTTAATTACAAGTTGATATTAAAGCAGTCTGAAGCTTATGAATTTAGCAGAAGCATTCCAGCAGGCATAACAATCCCTGGAGACATGCAAGGCCAGGCTGGATGTGGTTCTGGGCAACCTGATCTGGTTGAAGATGTCCCTGCTTATGGCAGAGGGTTGGACTAGATGACCTTTGAAAGGTCCCTTCCAACCCAAACTATTCGATGATTCTATAACCAAAAGATGTATCAGTTATCAATTGTACAGCCAACCAAATTAAGATGCCTTCACAAACTACAGGGTATTACTCATGTAAGTGATGCTGGTTACTTGAACAGCACCACTTGTGTGAATACAGAGTTGCCTTGATTGGACCCATATTTACTTCTATGCAAATGCCATGCACTGAAGACTACTGTGTTACTAAAATTTTATTCATTTTTTAAGGGCGTCAGGTTTTTCAGACATGCAGTCCCTTTCTTATTGAATAGGACTACTGAGCCATTCATGGTAACTTACAAATCCGCATGTTCTCTGTTAACAGTTGGTGTGTGTTTTTATATGAGTAAACAAAAGGTAGCAAATCCAGAGATGTAAGTGAAAGATATTCTGGTTTGCATATTTTGCTACTACATAAATGACAGCTCTGATTTATCTGTTCGTAAGTAGAAAATTCTTCATTTTGGGGGCAGAGTGATGCAGGAGGGTATTTTTCACTGATAAGGAATACAGAAGCCATTTCCTGTACTGATTATTAGTATTTAGTTGGGGTTTGGGTTTTTTGGGGGGAGGTTGAGTTGTAGTCCAGCTGTTCACCTGACTTTATAAAAAAATAAAAATAATTAAATAAAAAAAATCCACAGGTGAAATATAATGCTTCAGATAATTTCTTGGAGATACTTTAGAATTTAAAATACAAATGAAAGTATGCATCACAAATGGAATTCTGTATAGCAGGAGTTGTTAAAAAACCCACCTCTGTGCTAATGTGTTATGAATGAGTGACAGTTCTGGCAGTTACAAACAATTACTGTCTTCAAGTCAGGTGCATTTCTAAGAGGGCATAAACTCTTGAAGAAAAGAGGGATACTGAATGAAATATGTCCTGTGCTCTTGCAGATATTCCTGTTTCCCACATGTTCCCCTTATTTTCTAACTTTTTGCAATGTTAGGTAAATGGTAGCTGAAATAAGATGGTAGAAGCCGGGCAGATGTGTATCCTGGTTTGTGCTCAAGATCTGTGTAGCAGAAAGGGAAAAATAAGGTTTGGGGTGATTTTTTTGTTTCTTACCTAAATGATGAGCATGAAAATATTTCTCTTTTTCATTTCTATTCTGTTTCTTCCTGAAAATACAAAGTGGCTGGAACAAGGACAAACTGCAGCTGAGTTGTGAAGATAGTGACACACAGAATTTGTTTATACTGAACATAGGTCAGTTTAGGAAATAGAGTGATTTCTTTGGGATGGGATTAGTGGAGGGGATGTTTTCTTTGAAAAAGCGAAATGCCACATTAGAGCTTCTTGAGCTTCCTTTAGCAATCGATGCACAAGCCTCATTTCAAGGCATTTTCAGTGGCTTCATCAGCCAGTGTACAGAATCCCTTCACTTGCTTTATTGCTGGATCTTCCAAGACTGCTGTTGGCCTTTAATTTTCTTTGCATTTCCCATAGTAATATTTTATGGCTCTTGTATGCCATAGCATTGCTTTTGAAATCCACCCTCCCCCTTTTCTCCTTCTGTCTCTTCTCCCTCCCCAGCACAAAAGCACTCAGCCACACCTTTCTCTTATGTTTTCATGTTGCTCCATCAGGTTTCGCACTCTTCATTTAAACCCTTTTTAAACACTAGTTTACACACAGAATGGTATTGATGTACCTTTTGGAAAAGATGCAGGCTTGTCCTGAAGACTCTGCTGCCTTTGAGCAAGGTTGATACTGCTTTGAAGATAATAATAGCACCCTGTTCAAAGCTACCACTGTCATTCCTGTTCTAAAGGTAGTATTTCTAAAAGTGACTTCTTAAGGATATCAAACGGCACAGTTTGGCCAGTGTTGCTGCACGCAATTTAGATGTGCTTCTGCTGTTTAGGGAGCAACAGTAGTACCGGGCAGTACTGGTTAACCAGCTTACTTGCTCTTTGCTCATGTTTTGGATGGAGAATGCATTGCAGTTGTACACTATGCACCAAATCTGACCCTGTTTGCATGAGTGAAACCTCATTTGCTTCCATTTCAGTGCTAGAAAGAATATTTTTTCCTTTGTGCCTGTTTTCTGTATAATTTCTTAATGTGCCTGTGCCACTGTACCTAAGCACAGACTTACCTCTCCTACTCCTGGGGTTTTTTTAATTAAGAGAAACGAGATCAGCAGCTTCAGTAAGAAGTTTGCTATTCTTAAACATGCTGGATTTCGTTTTTCCAATAATATAATAATATAAAAAAAAACCCAGTTGATTGTCTAAAGCATACCAGCTGATCATTTATTCTGTCTTTACAAGGAACAGTTGTGCTCTGAATTACATTTCTGGTTGGAGTGTCTAACTAAAAGACATTGCTTCTTTGTGATTGGTGATTTTCTGGTCATAGGCTCAGGATTTCCAAGTTTCATTGCCTGTGCAGCCTTTGTATAGCCCCATCTAACTCCTGTAGGTAAGGGCACCCAAGGCCCAGTAACAGTCAGTGCTGTATCACTTGCTGGGAGGGTGCTGTGGGCACCCCTGTTGACACTCACAGCTGAGCACCTTTTGAAAAAGAGCTGATTGCCACAAGTCTGTGTGGAGTTCCTAGGGACTTTGAACTCAGCCCTGGGTCTCAGGAGCTGTCAAGAGTTCAGTGCTCCTGCAAAAGGTTTTCTAGCTGGTGTAGCACACATGATTCCCTAATACTGCTTTATGAGCAGTCAGAGAGGTAGTCACCTTGCAGAAAGTATCATATAGCAATGCTTCATAGGGTTTCCTTGGTTGCTTTGTGTGTTTTATTCTAGAGCTGCATAAAATGCAGAAATGACTCTGGAAGACAAATAGGATCTAGCATGTTTCTCTTGTACATCGTTCTCCATCCCACTAGGCTCGAGTGTCATGTTTTCTCTGGGACAATGCGCCTTCACTTTGTATCTGAGTAGATGTGAAAGGAGAGAGTTGTAAAAGGAAAAGAGGTGGAGGTGGCCAGTGGTAGAGGATGATCATCCTTGTGAAGGTGGCTGGTTATTTTTAGGAATATAGTGGGGGGGAATGTGTGTTAGTCCTAGACAATGTGAAGGTTTTGGTGTCCTGAAGTAGCCAGATGATTTTCAGAAACAGGAGGTTTAGGTTTAGTTTTGTATGTTCTTCCAGACTCCCATCAAAGTTTGTTTTTTTTTTTTTACTCCACAGTTTCTCTCTTGCCATTTCTGCAGGTGCATTGCTAAAGCAATGAGGATGCACTCTGCAATTTCTGCCTTTTATTAAATGTTTGTCCTGTTTTCTCACTTCCGCACTGTGATTGAGAATGGCATATTGTAGTTTTTTGATAGCTAAGATGCCCAGTTCTGTACTGGATTTGTATATTCCATCTTTCATAACTAAATTCAGGGTTATGTCTCTTTACTGAATTATTGTCATCCTTCTGCACCTTCCCAGAGAGCTTTAATATTTCACCTTGGTCTCTTTTTCAGATAGCGATTTCCCATTAGCTTTCCTGGATGCAGCCTAATTTCTGATCCATATTAACAGCAAACTGCTGACTCTGCAGTCAGAGTTCCTAATCAATACGCTAACCCCATTTTCCATGCAGATCATTTCTATTACTTATGGGTCTGCCTCACAACAGTTGTTACTGCACCATAGCAGCAACTCCAGCTACTACTGTGAGCAGATTTCTGTTGTAACTTCAGTTAGGTAGTAATTCCACACTGAAATGTAGATTTGCTAAGAATGCATTTCTGGTAGGAAACCAAAGGACTTGTTAATTTGAGTCAAATTGAATGGAAAATTATGGCCAAAAGACAAAAGAAAATAATAGGAAATCTGTTTTGGTAATGTTAATTTCAGTATTTTCTTAATAAAATGTTCTGACTCTTCATGTCAAGATTGTCCAGTGTTTCTGGGGGGATCTGGGTAATCTGAGAACAAAGCATCTCATTTAATTTGAAATAACCTTTTCTTCCTTACCTGAAAGAAAATCTGTTTCAAATCAAATCAAGGGGCATGGGGAGGGATATATATATTAAAAAAATCTAATCTTTCTCACAGCAGTGCTCATAACTGTATCTCTTTAATGAGAAAAATTATTTTCTCCATTTTCTAATTTCCCTTCCTTAGTAGCGAAGGGTGTGCATTTTGCTAGCCTGGGAAAGTGTATCAGAGCAAGCTAGATGACTGTCTAAAGCCACAATAATCACCATTTATTGTGAAGGATTTTCAGAATCACTCTTCTGCGAATAACTCTATACTTTCTGCAGTCAAAGGGAGTTTTCCCAATGCTGATTCTTTTAAGAAACACGGCGCAACCAGTCGTTTTACCAGTGGGAACCTACTCTTCAGAACTTCCATCATAAATCAGACTGATGCAGAATTTGATTGGGTATGAGATGATCTGTTAGATATTGGCCAACTTGTCTATATTTTCAGAGCTGTTCAGACACTGGGAATATTCAGCGTTTCCTAGGATCCTGCAGCAGTCTGGAAGATACAGTCTGATGTAGGCAGATATCTAAAATGAAGTCTTTCCTGGATCTCTGGTCAGCCTTAGAACAGCATAGCTTACTGGCAGCTGTCCTCATGTACCCCATGGGTCAGCAGATGTTGTCAGGGATGTGTCTGACAGACCTAGATCTGACAGCATAAGCATCTCACACATGTTCTTCACACAAAAGAGATTGTCCAAAACACTGCCAGACTAGTGGAACAGATGTATCTCTGTGACTGGGGAGTATAAATTATGATTGAGCATCCACACCGAAGAAGAACCTGTGTAAGAGTCCATGTATGTTGGCGAAAGATCAAACTGCAAGCTGACATTACGGTTGGTGCCAAGTACCTCTGCAATATGGCAATTGGCAATTGAAGCTTTTCAGACTTCCATATAATACAGAATAATTCTGCTCTGGGTTTTGGTTTTGATTTTTTTTTTTTAATTTATTTTTTTATTTTGCTTTATCACATAAACATCTAAGGGCACACATGTTGTCTCAGGGATTTTTTCTGGATCTGTGGGCTAAAGGCTGCTATTGCAGAACATCCAAGGGCTACGGGAAGTGGGCATCTCATTTAGATGCTTCTCCTGGTCCTGTGTTCTGGAAAATAGACAAAGCTTATGCCATTCTTTTCATGGCATACACCTGACTTCAAGTTAAGTGCTAAATGACAATTATTACCATGTTCCTGTTTAGGATAAGTGCTATCCATTTGGTTTGGTTTTGTGTGTTCAAACTGCCCATAAAATTAATAGGAGACATTTGTGTCCGTACATTTGTTTCTCCAGACGATTAGTATTTCCCAAGCTATCCATGTAGTTGTCTAACTTGCATGCCATTGGCTTAGAAATACCTTCCAAATTCAAGCCCCTACAGCCATCAAAGATCTGTTTCTCACTCATAAGTGTGGTGGCCAGGAGAGATCTCAAGCTCCTTCACAAACATAGAATCATAGAATCACAGACTGGTTTGGTTTGGAAAGGACCTTGGAGCTCATCCAGTTCCAACCCACCACCACCACAGGCAGGGACACCTTCCACTGGACCAGGTTGTTCAAAGCCCTGTCCATATCTCTGAATATTCTGATAAAATGGGTAGACAGCCTATTATTAGCACATCCATGCAAAATCATAATGGTCAAGGTGAGTGAGGTAGGAACCTAAAAAGGAAATGGTCACCCAGTATTTGCCTTGCCTTGCATTTGCCATAGGTTAATATTTTAAACCTCCCTGGCCACTGGTGTTAGGACATGGGTCTTTAAGGGTTTTTTTTCCATGCTGAAATAATATCAGCCTTCTGACTCCTATTTCCTTACTTCTCCAGCAACATGTTGACTTTACCTTTTTCCTCACGTGGTTCCTTCTTTGGTTAAAAGAATACATTTTGGTGTTCTCTCATGTACTTTGCTATAGTCAGAGTTTTGACACTTCTGCACTCAGATCTGTCACTTTGGTAAGTCAGTCCTGAGGGTGGACACAGACGATATGAAGAATGTTTTATTCTGATGAGCTGTGAAGCTCACAAACTTGAATCAGTCTCTCATTCCTTGGTGGGAGCAATGCTTCCAAAGACAAAATAAAAACTACCTTTCTGCACAGGAGGGAAATGCAATGGAAAACATTTCAGTTTTGTTCACAGCAATTAAGTTTATGTGAAACAGATACTGCCCAATATTTCCTGTTTTATATGTCATTTTCCTGCTGTGAGAATATAGCAGTGCCAATGAAACAAGGACATGTCATAATACTTTACATCCCTTGGAGATAACGGTGTTTGGAAAGAACAGGAGGACTTCTCAGGACCTCTCCATCTGGGAATATGTAGAAGATGAATTATACCGTGCAAGTGAATGTTTTAGGTATACATTTATGTCATGCATAGAAATTCAAGCTATAGATATGGGCCTAAAATATGTAGTCCATGGAATTAGTAAGCAGAGAAAGGGAAAAATACCAGCTAAGTCAGTAGTTCCTTGGTTACCAAGTAATGTCTCATCCTCCCAGGTTTGGAAAGCAAAACTCATCGGTGTTCTTCATGGCCTTTAATGTGTCCATGGAGTCGTATGTCCCTGGGGTTCTGTTTATACTAAGGTCTCAGTCCGGGAATGTCTGCTGGTAACTATTTTAGTTAAACTTACTCTGGTTTGATGGGACATAATTGGGGATAAATATGAATGAGTTAACATAGACTTTTTTATTTGCACGACGTCTTTGACAAAGTTCCTTATGTGAAAATATTCAGGAAGAAATTACACTACCCTGTTGATAAAGGCAGAATTCTTTCATGGATTAGACTGTCTTAGGGAGAACAGAGCCATCGATTCCCATCTAATGAAAATCATTGGAGTAAGTCCATTGATTTTCAGTGGAAATATGATCATTTAAACCTTAAATTATATATTAATTACATTGATTTTAAAAAAGAAGAAGTTAGAAACCATACATACTGGCTGTAGATTTCAAGATTAGGATGACAAAGATAAGTGAATGAAGAATTAGAAGAAAAAAACATGCTTTCTTTGACAGGCAATAAAAAAAACCTAAAGGAAGAAAAGAAAGATATTTTAAAACACAACCATTTAACCCCCCTGAATTTTTACATTTATAAAATTTAAAAAAGAAAAATTCAACCTCTTGCATAATTTATTTGCCTTTTTTTTTTTTTTTTGAGTGAGAGATTTTGTAAATCTTCATTAACTTAAACAGTGTTTTAATCAATCAAAGCATTTTTCGTTTTGTCCCAAAGTTAGAAGATCAACTTTCGCTATTGGCTAGGCATCATAACAGTAAAAGAAGAGTTGATCTATGAGAAATAATGCACACAGGTAAGGGTAATTTGAATATTTATAGAGAATACATCATCATAGCCTTTCTTTTGAGGCTTCTTCATTTTAAATTCATTTCTCAAGAAACACATGTGGCTGGAAATGGACAATAACCAGAACACTAGAACCTCCTGTAGAGACATATGAAGACATTAATGCTGAAAGTAATTTCCAGTGATACATTCTAAGATCTCATTTTCCCTTTTCATAGCTCAAAACTGGATGGCTCAATACTATTCTGCAGCTGACTAGTATACCCACTGAACATCTTTCCTCATTAGTTCTGTGGTGTAATATCCCAGTTTATTGCAAAAAAATGGTGTGACTAGTCCTATACCTGAAGTATGTGACCTGCATTTTGTGGTATAAGCTTTAGTGTCACTTCTGTTAACTTAGAACGGCTCAGTTCCTTTTGACTGATACCTGCAGCCTTTCAAAGTTACCAAAATGTCTCGGTTTATGTCATCTGCAGATTTCACTGTCTGGTCAACGGTTTATACTGAGATCCGTGAAGAAAACACCAAAGATTGGTCCCGGAACTCATCTTGGATACTTTCTTAGGAGTTCTACCATGGTAGTTTTCCTGTGGGGAAAACCACTGATTTTCCTTACATACTTGCAGTCATCTCAGCAGTCGTTCTTATGACATAGTCTAACACAGTTTCAGAATTCACCATGAAACTCATCTTGTTAACTTAACATAGAACTCAGCAGTTAGTTTATTATGTTTGCTTGACTTGAACACATGTAGATCTTCCAGCCATTCAACTAGATGGCATCAGCTCTCCAAAATACTTGGAGAGCTTTGATAGGTCTGACTGACCTACTATCTCTTGAGGATTTTTAGTTTTCAGATATAGGTAATATAGTGGGGAACAGTGGTATAGTTGACACATTGGCAGGTCTGAATATGACAAGTAATGAGTGTTTGTCATCTGTAGGAATGATTCACCAAGAAGCTGAAGATGACAATAAAGTGAAAGTATTAGGAAGGAGATGGCTCCAGTGCACTAGGTAGTTCCTGGAAGGGGCTTGCAGCCTGGGAAATGTAGCACCTTGAGCGTGACCCGAAACAAGCAGCCGCTGTATTCAGAAGCCTGTCAGTAGATACAGGATGTTCTGTCTGTCTCTACATGAGAGAGAGAAAGGAGAGGAAAAATTCCTTGTTCAGTACTATCCCTCTTGTCTTTTTTTGTTCAGTTCTTCACTGTATGTTTTTTTTATACTCTGTTTTCCACAGTTAATCAACGATTTGCTACGTGGCATCATATCCAGTGCTTTGCTGAAATCCAGATAAATTAGATATACTCCATTTCCTTCATCTAGAAAATCAGTTAACTTACCAAATACAGCTGTTAGATTAGTCTAACATGATTTGGTAGAGTTTTGCATTTTATCTCATTTTCCAATTGCTTCCATGTTTTTAATTCTTTGCTTTCAAATTTATTTTAAAGCACCGTGTACAGATAAGGTCAAACTAAATGCTTTGACTGGATGGCTTTTTTCCCCTTCTCCTGTAAAGCTATTACATTTTCTGTTCTGTAATGCAAGAAGTAGCAAAAAGTACAAAAGTACAAAAACTTGTACTTTCAGCTTGTTATTTTTAAGTTCTGGGATAGACATCATCTTCCTCACCTTCTGACCCCACAAGTTCATTAAGAATAGGTATGTAAGCTTTCTTCTGAGATCTTCATTTTCATATACACATTCCTCTCAGTCAGTCCAGTCTGCTCCTTTGGATTGTTATCATCCTTCCTACAAATTGACTTCCCTTGTTTCTGTGATCTCTGTTTATAGCACTTAAAGAATCTCTGGCTTTTCAATTTATTTTACTTTCTTTGAAATATATAAGTAACATATATACATATATAAATATATTTTAAATATTTATATATATGTATAAATTTATATGCACTTACGTGTTTATACTTGATCTTAAATAGTTTCCAAGTGTCCTTCCTGGCAGACTCCAGCCTCTCAGACTGATTACACAACCTGGTTTCCTTCATTTGATCAAATTTTGTTCTTTTAAAATCAAGAATCTGATTTACAGATTTATTTTTAGTTGTCCTTGTATTACAGTCAACTCCTGATCACTCAATGTCAACCGTGATACTCAATCAAAAAATGTTTCCTACAATTAACTTTTCTATGCTGTTTTCATTATTTATTTAAAGCAAAGCCAAAATAACATGGAATTTTTGTCTGTTTCAACTGGACAAAATCTTCATTGAGTATTAGAGGAAGCTGATATTTACCTGTATTCATACAATTACGTTCAATTATAATACGAATAAAAGAAGGCATTATAGCAGCTTGTAAAGTAACGGCATAGACAATTTAAAATAAGACAAGGACATCTGTGAAACTCAACTTCAGCAAGTTCTCCACAATACAGTAAGATGCAAGAAACCAATTTAGCAGGTATCAAAATAGTTTAAAAGATTTATTTTAGTTATTGAGGCACAAAACAGCAGTGGCTGTAGATGGAACTAGGCGAGCTTGCTACCTTGCTACCTTTGCCAACTTGCAATTGCACAAGTGATTTCTTGCCATCTTTTCCTGATTCATACAGCCCTGACTGTTCTTTGGTTATGATTAAATGTATTTTTCAGCATGTATCTAGGTCTCACTTTCAGTATAATTTTATTGTTCATGTGAAAGATTAATGTTAACAAAAATGGGGATTTATTTTCCCATTCTCTTTGGGTGAACCTCTGTGACAGCTTATCTAAAGTCAATTAAGTGTATTTCTCTTAAAAAAGCACTGCTGCCCTTTGAGAGATTATGAAATTGTTCTATCCTGCCCAGGTGATACCCAAACAAGACACTACAGTAAGTTTCTTTTCCAAAAGTGGTTTCAGTAAAGTTTCCCAAATCAGCTTTTTAATTTGACAGCTTATCAGGTTTTTCTGTCAGATAATGCTACATAATAATGCTTCTCGAAGTGTGCAGACAGATTTTCTTTTTTCCTTTATTTTTCATCTTGGATATCCTGGTGAAATACAAAGGCTTATCCCTTCTTGTACTTGATAGAGCCTGTAATTAAATTCAGATCTTGATAAAATGCGTGGCACAGTTGTCTTTACTTGATCACAGAAGGTATAACACCTTTCAGTTAAATACAGCAAGGTGGCATAATGCATCTAGTTTAGGAGGAGAAAGAAAATGTCAAATGAGCAGTGATTCAGAAAACAGTGTTCCAAAATACTGTAACCGTTACCTGCTCTTTTTGTGTCGTACGGCGAAGGATGGTGCCCATACCTGCTTACCATAATTAGGCACAGGGTGATATGGAAATGGAATTTCTGAAGACCACAAGCTGTGGCGAATCAAGTTAAAGACAGAAAGTGGGAATGAAAACAGATCTCAGAATGAGACATGGTAAATCTGCCAGAGCTGGCCCCATTCACCTCTTCAGGAAGGCCATTATCTACTAACAATCCCAGTAAAAGTCAGAAAAAGCCCAGAGAAGTCACAAATGATTAAACATTGCCGATACGTAGGGATTCTTTTGAATACTTTTATTTGGTTTGAGATGTGTTTTCCATGTAACCTGCAGTATCACAACCTGTCCAGTGTAGTAGGATAAGTTGAAAATGCAGGATTAAGGTGTTGGTTAAAAATAAAATAATTCAATCAAATTCTTTACCAAGGAATTTTCACTACTTAGCAGCTTCCTTAGCAATACAGTGCTGATACATGTGATAGAATCAATGTCTTAACAGATCTTTGTGATTATTCTTTTCTTTCCCAGTGGCACGACCATGTTGTCAACACCAGATTCTTTTATTTTTCTTTCTTTTCAGCCTGCCCTCTAGTAGGTTCATAGCTGTCTCATTCAGGATTACACAGGATTTCATGTAACACGTCACTCACTGAGCCAGACCAATATCCACTGACTTCAGGAAGATAACTTTTGTGTAAGACGTAAGCTCATCTGGTTGTGTCTGTTCCCCTCACTTTAGATGCCTTACTTGATGGGCATATGTATGGATTTGCTCCAACACTGGTATTAATGCTCCTACTGGCTGATGGAACATGCAAGAGAAAAGGACGATGGTTTACTTTTGCTGTGTGTTCCTTCTGCAGTGCAGTTTGTTTCCATTAACTTCTGGGGCAACCCTAAAGTCAGTCTGAAATGGGAGCCTTTCTCAGGACAGAACAAATCAATGCAGTGTTGAGCCTTCCAACCAGACAATCTATCATATGGAAAACAAATCTAATTTCTTTGCAGTGCTGTTGTGTTTCAGGTGCTCTTGGAAGATGAGGTATTTTTTTTTATTTGGGGCACATTTGCGCATGTGTCCCCACATACATTTTACTGGTGGTGTGAGGTGTGACAGCAGAATAGTACTTCATGTCTTCAGGATAAGAATTTCCATTAAACTAACTAATTCAGAAGCAGTCACTATAATTCATACTGCAGGAGGGAAAACAGCAACCTGCTCTGTCTTAATCTATTTTCAAGAGACTGAACCACATGAACATCCTGAAACTGCAGTGTCCACACTGTCAAAATAACTTTTTCTTTAATACTTTGGATTTGAGATTAAGGCCAGCTTGGTTGTAACAAATTCTACAGACCTCTTGTGTTGTATCATGCGTTTAAAAGTAAATTCAGAGTGTTCCAGGAGTGTTCAAAGTGCTTACTCGATCCTAGTAAGTGTAACTAAAGCAATGTGTCTTTTTTTCAGTCTATCCTACCTGTCAGAAAAAGCCTGAAAGGCTTGATGATTTAAATAACCTAGAATCGTTATGAGCCTCGCAAGAGTCAAGTTTTGTACTATACAGCATTTCAAATAAATTTGAAGCAGAAATTGTGTATCCACCACTGTATCAGAAGCACTAAACATTGAGAATGGCATGCCAATTTCAACCCCTTACAAGCACACGTTAACTGAATTAAAGGCAGTGAAATTATGCTTTTAACAAATTTAGTTTAATTGAGATGTGAATGGTTTCTTTTCCTCAGTGGACTATTTCTGAGGAGTTAAATAGCCTTTCTGGTGCAGCATTGAGTTTAGTGAACATTAAAAAACCTGAATGAAACACAATATTGTCAGGGTTAAGTATACATAAAAGCAGTTTTGATTTTTGTCATTTACAGAACTGATGGACATTAATAGACTACTGGTTGAAAATTTTAAAATTACAGTTGCACAATAGGTAGAGAAGAATAAACATGCCCTCTTCAAAAGAACAAACAGTACTATAAGTTTTGCTTTAGCTGAGTATAGGGCTGAGTCTTGAAAATATGCTCTCGTTTTCAGAGCACAGCAATTGCCTTGCAGCAATTTTCAACCAAAGGCTTCTTGAGCATCTAACTTTAGGGTCCTGGTCATGTAGTTCCTTGTCATGCAAATTCATGTGTGGTTTTGTCTGAATTAAAATACAATCTCAGACTGAAGACAGTGTTGTGGTTGCACTGTCAGTTCCGGAAAGCTCTGGTAAAATAAGGTACACGTGAAGGATCTGGACAGAGCAGTTTCAGGCTCATTTTCATGGTTCTTCCTCCCCTTTTAACTTCTCTGGTGCTCATAGGTATCACCCGTATGTATGAATCATTCTTTATGAACCAAATTACCATCCACAGAGGTATAGTACTGCAGTGTTCAGTGTTGCAGTGACTTTGGGGAGTCTGCAAATCAGAGCCACGTATCTTATCATCAGCCCCAAAGCTGACAGATTATTAAAGTGATGAGCAGTAAATATAGTTAATTTTTTATTAGTCATCTTGAGCTAATAAACTCAATATTGCATAAAAGAAATGGTTATCAGTGAGGAGCGTTCATTGACTGGAAACATGTTCAGTGGGGTTCTGTACTGGGCTCAAAAATACCTAATACTTTTATAAGTGTTGTAGAAGTCTGCATAAAGTCATTGCTGGTGATGTGTGACTCTTATAAAGACAAAAAATAAAAAGTGGTAAATAATGGTGAGGGCAGGACAAAAGGGATGTGTGAACATGATTGCTTGGGAAGGCAGGAGGATGTAAAGGCAGTTGCAGAAAGCGCTGCAGCAGTGCTAAATGCCAAGGTAGGGGTCTTAGAGGAAGGAGTGAAAGTTACAGCAATGTAGACAATGTCCTGGAAATGTCTAATTCTGAGAAGTCACTTGTAGGCCTCTCATCTTCCAGGTTGCCCTGAACGAAACATCATGTGATGCTGTAGAAAAGGAGTTTACGAAAACCACTTTGTGGGCACAAAAGGCTCAAGTGTAAGTGTATAAGTGCTGGAGAGAGACTCTTCATTGGGGACTGTAGCGATAGAGCAAGGAGTAATGCGCTAAAACTTAAACAGGGGAGATTTAGATTGGATATAAGGAAGAAATTTTTTACTGTGAGAGTGATGAGGCACTGGCATAGGGTGCCCAGAGAAGCTGTGGCTACCCCATCCCTGGCAGTCAAGGCCTGGACAGGGCTTGGAGCAACCTCATCTAGCAGAAGGTGTCCCTGCCCATGGCAGGGGGTTGGAACTAGGTGATCATAAGGTTCCTTCCAACCCAAACCAGTCTGTGATTGTATGACTGGGGAGGATTTTACCACCCTTTACAGCACTTTGAGAACAGCTCTGGAACAAAGCTGGTATCAAAGTCTGTACCTGGGGTCTGTAGTTCTATAGAAAAAAATACTGGTGTATGTGTAACAAGAGCCCGAAAGAGTTGCTATGTCAACTGATTTACAGTATCAAAAAGAAAACTATGCGGTGACTTGATTACTGTGTAAGTGCTTTCAGCAGAAGAAAACACTAGATGCTTACTAAATTGCTCTTTAGCTGTTCCTAGAAAGCTGTAACCAGAACTGAGAAATGCGTTCAAGAAATAAAGCACATGATTTCAACAGCGAGTCTTGGAATTCACTGCTGAGAGATTTTCCTCTACTGTGTGTCATTATGTTAGGAAAACATGCTTTCCTGGAAGACCTGTTTGAGCCCATTGCAGGTTATGTATTAGCAAAAGAATAGTTATGTGGCTGAATCCAGAATGGGTCAATAGTCATATCCTGTGATATGCAGACCAGATTATGCCTATGTCTAGATTAGGAGTGTATTATCAGTATAAGAAAAAAGCTATGGTAGCATTCTGTTCATGATGCAGCTACAACTGTACCTTCCCAGGAATCAACCAGGTCAGACCAGAAAAAAGAATGTTTCCAAGTATTATTTCTATATCCAAAATCATTACTGTGCTAAAGGGCAGGCACACAATGCATTAAACACATCAGTCCTATTGCATTAAACTGAGAATATGCTTGCAAAAGAGCAGAAAGAGAACAATAAAAATATTACCCCAATGTTCTACTTTAGAATCAGTGGCAAATCCATGTACATATTAATAAAAGCAAGGACAATAGGCAGTTTCCTTTTCTCATCTAATCTGTGAAACCATGGCAGTAATTGCATGGGTGATGGTGGACAGTGGATTGATGGAACGATGTCATCCTTCCTTCTTGGAGTCCTGAATTTTGTATTGAAATATGCTTATTAAACTCGAAACGTTAATAATTCATTAGTAAGCCATCTGTACTTTTTAGCTGTTAGTGTATTACCTTCTTAGAATTAGCTCTTTCTTTAATACATCATCATTCTCAGTACCATCATTTAAAAATAAAAAATTTAAATAGTGTATTGCATTATATTTTACTAATGCATTAGTGCTTTATGTTAGAAGAGGTACTGGAATTCATAAATCTGGAAAGTTGGTAATAACCTTATCTAATTTCTTCAACATAGTGGGTTTCAGTATGTTATTAAAAGGTCAAGTAGTTTCCTGAGAAAAAGTGAATGTGTAATTGTCCTAGCAGAGCTATTTTCTTTCAAAAGTTGTTCTTTTTCCCCATTTAACATTTCACAAGTGTTTCAAAGTAGAAGTCAAGTCTACTCTTTGGATATTGCATCAGCAAATGTATTTTTGTAAAGGAGAATGAAAAAGGTATTGACAGTTGACTAGTGATTACATATTTCCTTGCAAATTCATGTATGCTTAAATAGTTCAGTACTGATTGTTTTTTCATTCTGGTGTTTCAGCTCAAATAAACGCTGAAAATCAAGCAAATAAATTTAGACCTACACAGAAGTTAGCTGTCAGCTTTGCATTGTCCATCTAAAATATAGCCTTGTTAACTTTAAGACAGAGAAGCTCCTCCTATGGAAGTCTGTTTGGGGCAAGAGCTTAAAGAATTGGGATACCATGACTTTGCCGGGGCAGGTCAGATCCATATGTGTTAGAGCTGGTGGCTTTCTCTTCTAGTTGCCCAA
This sequence comes from Strigops habroptila, assembly GCF_004027225.2. NCBI lineage: Eukaryota > Metazoa > Chordata > Aves > Psittaciformes > Psittacidae > Strigops > Strigops habroptila. The sequence continues at coordinate 32,391,979 of NC_046359.1, forward strand.
GGCCACTTTGAGACAAGCTGTCATCTGAAAACATCCAAGAAGAGATCTGTAGTTTCAAAGGCCTTTCAGGCCATGGTTTATCAAGGCACTAGAGAATTGCTTCTGTGGTTGATGTTCAGTAGGACTTTAAGGGCTTTTGCAGAATAGGGTGCAATGAAATGGACTTTCCATAGGAGTGGTTGGTGACAACACCGACAGCCTTTCTCGCACCTATCCCACCTTCACAGGTGCTTTGTTCAGCAGTGGGTCTTTCTCCCATTTTTACACTTGAAATATGAAAAGTCATGAAGCACAGACTGCAGGAAAGTGGTATATATGTTGTGATAACATCTTTTCCCTCCTTTGAGAACTTCCTAAATTATAAAGAAGGAAATATAGAAGAGTTTCAGACATAAAAATCCAGAGATTTTGAGCAATGCTCTTTTCAATTGCCTTCAAAATTGAAGCAAAATAAAATGTTTCGCAGTACTTGTCAGTCTTCTAAATTAGGCTACACAAAAAACCTGCAGTGAAACATTCTCACAAGGGGAAAAAATTGAGCTAATTGGAAACATCTTGTAGATTTAAAAAAATGAGCTGCATTTCATAAAAAGTTACAGTGACATGCTACATATCACAGATTAATTTCAGTGGAAAATAGTAATAAAGCTTTTTTTTTTTTTTTAATGTATAATTAGGAAATCAAATTATTTCACCTTTTAACAGATAAACTAAATCACTGCTGGGAGTCTACCCACGGCCATTCTGCTGTTGCGTGGTGGACTGCTCATTATAGTTCTGCAGTCCTAGAGCACTCTTCTGCTTTTATCTCAGTGAGCATCTGTTTCTATTATTTACAGTTTCTGTTTCTATGTCTTGCCAAAAGCATTAAAAAAACCCCACATATGTACAAGTTTAAACCTTTCCATTTGAAATAGATTATTCTTTTGTACTAAAATGTCTTCAAGGCATAAATACACAAATTGAAATGCCGCTTTTAGACAGAACTGTAAGTCTGGAGCTTTCTTTGGCCAAGGGCTACTTTTTTTGCTGCACTGCTGACACAGAGCAGATTTTTGTCTCTTAAATGCCATTTTCAATCTGTATGGGTGCGTTTGTGTTATTCTGCTTGGCAAAGGCTTGTTCAAATAATGACCTCACTTGCGTTGTTTCCATGGGCTTGTGTGTAATCATGCATATCCATAGGACAATGGGCTGATGCAGTGAGTGTGACAAAGCACCTTTATGGTCCAGGACTTTGGGGCATAGTGGTGGTTCAGTCTAGCATTTTGTTGCCAAGAACATGAAATAATCATTTTTAATACGTGCAGTTGCAGTCAGGTTAGTTTGTGTAAGGTGATGAGGGTTGATGCTTGAATTTCTCCCAGTTTTTATGTCTCTGGTCATGTAATGAGCATGAAATTATCCGTACTGCACCCTTCATTGCCTCCAAATAGTCTGCTGGGACAGTTCAACTGTATCTTTGGTGATCACAACTGAAAGCCAAACTTATTTTCTTTTACAAGTCGCATAACTAAGAGCAGAGTTTAACTCCAGAAGATTTCTTTTTTCTTTATTGTTTTAGGTAACTTTGCGTGTTGCAAATGGTTCAGAAATAAAATAAGACTATGTAGAATTTCCCAATGCCTTTCACTGACTACAATAAAATGCAACAATATGAGCAATGACCTTTTGACAGTTTGTCCTATTCCATCCTCGGGACTTGCAGTGTGATCAAATTTAATTAGGAGGCTTGCACATAGTTAATAAGAGCTTTCTTATTGATGGCTTCTGCCTGAGTACTGGATACTCCTGGGGTTACAGAGCAATAGAAATTTAAAATAAGAGCTGAGCACAGTGTTTTCCATTTGCCGTTGTTCATTTATATAACGTCAGTATTATTTCTGTCAAGAGACGTTCTATGTAGCAGCTCTTGGCTAACATGAAATGAAGATCAGCCAGATTGCTACCTGGGCAAAAGTCAGAGGAACACATTCAGTCAGAAGCTATCTCGGACCTAGCTAATTTTAGATACAGTGGGGTTGAAATATTCCTGATTTTCCAGGTGTTGAAAATGTATTGAATAAGAAACTGCTTACAGTTACTTTCTGGTTAAATTCCTACAGGAAAAGTAACTTTAAATGCTGTGACATGATTTAGAAGTAGTTCAGAGTCCTTTTGGAGAACTGCAAAATGTCAGTCTTGGAGTGATGTGGGGCATGGTACTGTACTTACAACAATTCATTTTTTATACTTTAATCTTCCTCTTTAATGATTTCTATCAATTTTCCTGCCTATTTTAGCAGCAGCCATACAATATTACATCCTTAAATGCTGCACAGGCGGTACAAAGGATCTGTTTAAAACTCCTGATAAAAAAATATGACCTTTAATTTATCAGACAAGTGCTGCGTTTTCTTATCTCCTTGTTGCTTTTCATCTTCTCTTGCTTGCTTTTGATATAATACACCAATCTCTCAAAATAAGCAATCCAGCACTGCTCAGACTGAGACAGATATCGCATTATAGCGAGGAAGTGAGAGTCAGGAAGAGCACACTCTTTGTTTAATTACTAATTAATCCAGTGAAAAATAATCAAAACCGAAACAGGATGGAAGGTAGTTGATTTGAAGTGAAGGTTCAAATCTCCCTGAGAGGTTAATGAGAGTTCTCAGGTTTATCCTGCAGAAAGTTGTAAAAATAAGATTTAGTTTGTTTAGTATACAAGTGTGAAACAAAGAGCTTACCGGTGAACATAAGATGGTTTGGTACAGTCTGTAGTATCAGTGGAATCAGAATCACTTACACATACATCTCTTAATGAATCTGGTAATTGGATTCTTTAAGGCAACCTAAGTTTTGCATTGTGTTTTAGCAGTGTTATAAGCCACTGATTAGAGATTTCACTCTGCTATGAAGACTGCTGTCAGTCATTCTGTGAGCAGAATATTCTTTTGGGACACTTCATATTCATTATAAGGAGTCCCTGTAGGTTGAAAAGGGCCATATTATGTTATGGTCATTTAATATGAACTTGGCAGGTTCGACAATTTAAAGTGGAGAAGTCATGCCTCATGGTGTTTTCTTTTTTATAAGTTAGCTCTTCTGGAATAAAGTAAGGCATTGTGGAGTTGCTCTCTTACTTATTTGCTGTAGGTTCTTTCTCTTAACTTTAGAGTTCCTCTGCACTTTTTTATCTTCTCACCAAGCTGACAGTAAGGCTTCTTTAAGATGTCCAATGGGAAAAAATACACATCCTAGAACTGTGTATCTGCCTTCCCTTTGAACACTGGAGGAGGCCCAGATCAGCCTTCTGGATATGTAACTCATACAGTAGCCTTCAAGGCTGACCACTGTATCCTCTTCCATCTCTCCCAGCTCCTCATCCTACACATTGTAACAGGCAGAGCACTGTCTGTGTTGCCCACAGTGATTTTCTGGGATGGACCTGGACCTCTTGTCCTCTGCCCCATGCAATCCAGTCTCATGCCTGTATATCCTGGACCCAGAGTGTTGTGATGAAAAAGATGATGTTGTGTTTGCAGGCATAAAGGCAAGCTTACTGGTGGCTGCTGAGGACAAGATGCTTGTGGGCAATAGTAGGGTTATTTATGAGGGCAACAGGCAGGATCAGATCTGATCTGATGTGCTGCAGCGTATTTTGGAGCTGAGTTTGTTAGCAGCAAGACTTGCTAGAGATATACAAAGGCAAGTGAGGTAAGGTTATGCCCTGGCACATCCTATTCATTGCACGTGGAAAGTCTGGGACTGCAGCATACATGTGGGTGGGGAGCCCCAGCTTGAGTGACCTCTCTAAGGGGTCTTTGGTCAAACAGAGCAATGTAGACATGCCCACTGAGTTCCTTAGATGACAGTTAAAAACTGTTTAAATTTAAATCTTAATATGGCTTTTGAGAATGTCTCTTTATTGGCTATTTGAAATGCATAACAGTCATCATTTTATGTTATGACTCTAATGACACTGAAAGCATCCATGTATAACCAAGATATGGAGCCAGTCTGAACACCAGCATGACAAAATTACATGCAAGTCCTGTTTGTGCTTTCAGTTGATAGCACTTAAAATGTCACTCCCTCTCTCGCTGGGAAGAGGCAATCTGCACATGCAAAATCATCTGTTTCATAAGTTTTAGACCCCAGTCTTTGCATCTCCAGTTTATTCCAACATTTAATGTTGGAATAAACTGTGTACACACACAAGCGTGTGTACACAGTAATAATAATAGAGGATTCCAAAGGATTTTAGTATGGGCCATTAGCAAGATTGGGCTTTCATTTCCTAGCCTGGCCACATTATGTGGACTGTTTGCCCCTGCACCACATTATTGCTGTGACTGCTTCTCACACCATGCAGTTGAGCCTTCAGTCAGGTTTCATCCCTGACTCCATCTGGAGGAAAGATGTCGGTGTCTACCTTCCTCTTGCAGATGTCAGGGAAGTCATGATTCAGAAATAGCAGTGTCAGAATCATGATGAACAAAACTAGGGAGAGAGGGGTTGTTTATAAATGGAGATAGACCTTGGTTTCATCACGTTGTTATTTATTTCCCTGAGACTAACAAGGTAATTTTGTATTCTGTTAAAGGGTTTGTTTCTAAGAAAACATTCTCCAGTCTCGGTTGTTCTTCACAGACTCTCGATTTTCAACCTTCTCACTTACTGTCTTTCAAGGATGCTGCTATTTCACATCAATAACTGACACCTTTATTTCAGAGAACAAAATAGAATTACACTCCAGCACTGACAATACAATAAATCGGGGGGGGATAAAATACATATTAGTGAAGTTCACATAGTCAGTTTGTCCCAGCTGACCTATAGATATAAAGGTATGATTAAAGTTTTTTTTGGACTGCTTCTTCTCAATCTTGCCATAAGATTTAGCTCCCACTCAAAGATCTGGCCTTTGCTGATCCTCTCTGCTTACCTTGATTCTTTGGAATTACAGTTATTCCCTTGAAACCTTTCTGCCCGTACAGAATTAACACTGTGTTGTGACAAAGTATTATTTATTTGGCAGCAGAATGAAGCTATCTAGAATCCAATCAAGTTAGACAATGTCACAGAGCACATCCTGAGTGAATCATTTCTACCCAGCTTTTTTAGTCAAAGAAATCTTGGTCATATCACCAGGAGGAGTCATGCTGGATAGTCACATAGCTGTCTACAGTTAAAGTTTGGACATATCAGTTGTGGGGTTATTTATGAATTGAGGTTGAAAATCATGCCTGCCAGAGCACTTAATCTTTCAGGTGGGGAACAGAAATAGAATCTCAAAGCCACAAGTTTATTGAGAGTATGAAAAAAATTATTAACCTTCTTGGAAGTGTTTTTACTGAAGAAGTTCTTTGTGATTCACCATATTGGTAAAAAACAAGCATAAATAAAAGAAGCGTGAAAACTGTGCACTGAATACTGCTGAGCAAACAATATGTGGTATTTATGTTTTCCCTACTGAGGATGAGATTACCGGATGAAGTAAATACACACAGTTTTACTGAATTCTGTGGGGCTATCTAGATTTGTCAAGCATATGACCCAAACCTGCTGTTTGGGAAGAAGCAGTTATTGAAAAGATGTGTGTTTTTAACGATCTCATAATAGGGTATTTGTTGTTTTTAACATCTTTTCCATTATATTCACTGCTACGTATCTTTTTTTTTTTTTTTGGATGTAGTTGTTAAGTTACCTACGTGTCTACTAGTTTCATCATTACTAAACCTATGTGTTCTCCTTGAAACTAAATCTGGAAAAGTTCCACACCATTTCCCCCTAGCCCTTCCATTTATATTATATACTAGAAGAATTTAAGCTAATGTAATAGTGTCAAATTGAGATGCATTTGACAGTGCACTTTTCCTCTGATGAGGGATGGGCTAGTGTAATCAGCAGGTTTTTTTTGTGTGGGTGACCTTTACAAATCAAATGGTTACTTCCTTGCTTTTCATTTGTATTTTGCTCCCAGTGGTGCAGGATTGCTGCAGTCAGTGTAAGACATAATTTACAGATAAAATCACATTATAATAGGATGCAATATTCTCAAGAAACATACACACTGTGTGGATTTTTTAATGAAATAAAGAAATGTAGAAGCTGGCCAAGACTAAATTTATGCTGCTAATTCACAGAGGAGCTTCCATGGTCACCATAGAGATGTCCTGCAGCAGATGCCAAGTAGTGAAAATGGAGGCAGCAGTAAACCTTCTTTGGAAGAAATCCCATGTTAGTAATGGAATTACAGTAGAGAGGTGCCATAACATTAGGGATCCAGAGTGGTGCCTGCAGAGGTTCCTTCTACCAAATGCACCTGATTTGCACCCACTGGTTGAATAAACATCATAGAGTTTAATGCATTCCCAGCATATGTAGTTGTGAACAATGTTTCATTTTGACATGACTGTATACTTCTTCTGAGGTCCAGGGAGCATTTGTTCCTGAGAGGCATCCAGTGAGTAGCAGTGGGTGAATCTCAAAAGTGAACAGTGATCTACATCCATGAGACTTATTTCCATTGCATTAACAGATTCTTTATGCCTGCAAACCCCTTCCGAACAATTTAGCCTTTTTTTATATATCACATAGAAGAGTGTTGCCCACTCCCTCCCCTTGTTATATATATTTATATATATAACAAAAACCATACCAAACAGCCACAAAGCCTCATGATTCATTTATTTAACATTAAGGAAATGTTTTAGAAGTAGGACGTTGTCTCTTTTTCAGTGAATCAACTGATAATGCCTCAGTAAAAACTGTAGAAACATCTTCTTGAGAAGCTAAACTTTAAGACTTAAAGTAACTGGCTGTCAGGGAATATCACTTATTAACTCACTGGTATGTATATATATATTTTAATGGAAGATACAAATCCAGAACAAAAACATGGAGGATTGTACTACTTACCTTGGTTCCCATGTTGACCACGTGACATTTCTCATGTTTTTCCTGTAATTTCCAAATTTCCATTTAGTCACAGGAAGCTTGTTGTAAGTGAAGGAGCTCAGATGAAGAGCAGTAATTTTAAAGATCATAACAGGGAAAAGAATTTTAAGACATTGTGTGTTCTCACAACATCGCAGGAGTTGTGTTCTGAAGCCTTTTAGTCTAAATTTTGAGTTTCTTGAAAAGGCAGAAAAGGGAAAGTTTCAGTAAATAATGTTTTACAGAGAATGCTTCTGAACATTGAGAATGGAGCAAAATGTACGTACAAAAAATATATATATTTTTATATATACACCTGTGCACTTTTTAATATTGACATGCATATAGAAGTTCACATAGCATATTTGCCCAGAGAAGTTGTGGCTGCTCCATCATTGGAAGTGTTAAGGCCAGGTTGAATGGGCTTGGAGCAACCTGGCCTAGTGCAAGGTATACTTGCTCATGGCAGGGGGCTTCAACTTGATGACTTCAAATGTCGCTTCCATGCCAAACCATGTTACGATTCAGTATTTGGAAGTGAACAGGAAAAGGTTATCCTCTCAAAAGAAAATAGATCAGCTTCTGGCATAGTGAACTACGTCCATGCTAAACCAAATGATGGAGACATGAAACATGGAAAGTAGCAGTTCATGTCACGGCAAAGTGTCTGTGTAAAACCACCATGGCTTTGGCACAGAAACCATTGCTCTTGCTATTTCTGGGGGCTACAGTACTGATGCTTCCCTGCAAGCTGTTGGGGCTTGTGATGCTGATAGTAGGGATAGTTGTCTGACAAATGACAACATTGATTTTCTGGATTTGGGTAATACTTTGGTCTGGTAATTAGCAGTAAGATCCTCCTAGCTTAAGAAAATGTGTTTCTGAGCCCTACATAAGCTACTTCATCCTGTACTTATATTTCCACTGCAGACAGGGGAATTAGTTTTTTAGTGTGTTTTGAAGCCAAAGACATTATGTATGTTTGAGCTAGTAAGGTTGACTTTGGATTTGGACCTGAATTAAGAATGATTGCTTTTTCCTCATCTGGCTCTTCTTATCTCTCAGGTGTTTTGCTAATATTAACCAGTACAATGGAAGAAAAAGGTATTGTTGGTCTAAAATGCTACTGCCACCACAAAAATGTACACTGAAGGAAATATTTAGGATTACTATTCTCCTAAGAAAAGCTTTAAGTAGAAGACATGCTTTTCTGAGGGATCACACCTATATCGTTCAAACACAAAAAGCTATAATTAGAAATAAATATTTAAAGTGGTTTGCTAATAACTCCTTGCTGTCTGATGTTTTTCTGACTGTACCAGCCTTTTTTAATCTCATGGTTTTGTTTAAAGGAGTCAAAGATGTCTGAACAGTCTGAGAACAGATACGGTTTGCAAGTATGGCAAGTTTGTGTTTTGCATTGCTGGGTTCTGCTTAGTTCTTCATTTCTGAAACCCCTCCACAGATGGCCTCTTGCTAAATTTTAAAGCACTTCCATGTTTCAGAACCAGGCTACCTTTCAGCAAGTCACTTTTGTCAAAGCCTTGGTGTTCCTTCAAGATATGGTCAACGTGTCCTATATGAGAATGTACAAACGGTGAATTACCCATGTCTGCTCTGATTCATATATTTGAGTCTCTGGAATGTATTTAAATGAAGTGAAGAAGAATGAATTTTTTTCTGCTTAGGAAATCAGTTACAGCAGGTCTGGTACTAGACAGCAGAAGTAAGCGTGCCTTAGATGGTGATTAAGAGTTGTGTTGTTCTTCTTTAAATGACTAACCTGGAGTGAGAGGTTGGATGTCTTTTGAAAACTTAAACCTGTTTCACCTGAACATGTTTAACTAGTTAATAAGAAACATCAAAAAAGACAAAACCCTGAGGTCAATGATCATTTTTTGTAAAGCCATTCGATGATGTTTAAATTTGTTTTTTGGGTCTGTCTATAACATAAGTTTAATAACCTAGCTCAAATGCAGATTTCTAATTTTCAATTAACATAGGAATAATTTTGTTTGCTAAAATAAAATAAATGAATGAATGAAAAGTCGGAGCCATGAAATGTTCTAGGTAGCACTTTTTAAAATTCCAAATTTCAAAAAATCATGTGGCAACTGTATAGCTCAAGCTTTAAGTATTAACTTTTAACCTTTGACCTTACAGATTTTAACCAATGAAATGTCTCTTTAAACTTTAAAGGAAACAATGATAACGAGCGCCTGGCGATTGCTAGACAGCGAATTCCATATCGACTTGGTCGAGTAGTTGATGAATGGCTACTCGACAAAGGTAAAAAACATTGATTAAAACTTCAAATAAAACAATAATTTGAACATAACCAAGTAGTGCTTCATTGTAACACTAATAAACATAAAAAATAAATTTCAGTAAAACTAAATTAAAAACAAATTTTAAAAAAGTAAAATATAGAGTAATATTTGCATACCTTGTATAATAATTTCTCTACATTTCTAGAAGTACCAGCTGTTTAATAATCTTACCCTGTTAACTTAAGGTTAAAGGGACTGTTAAATATAATCCACTAACTCAATCTATGAAGGTACTCATAGCAAACATTAACCAAAAATTATAAATCATTCATAGATTATATGACATGTTCCAGCATCTAAATTATTAACTAAAAATATATGTAGTTATGCTATCTTCATTATGGTCCTGAAAAAAAAATTTGTTTAAACTGTAGGTATCTTAAATAGTGGGCAATATGACTTGCCAATCAAAATGAAGTCCCTTTAACGTTTGCAACCTTCTAAGGGGATTTTGGAACAAACATGAATTAAAACAGAACTTAAAGTTGTGTGCATGCTTTTTGTGAGCAGAAACCAATCTGCTAAAGTGACTATTCTATTTACTAAGAGTGGTACTGTTGCTGAGGATTTCTCTGTTTAATGGAAATGTGCCATGATTTCTCCATCGGTATGTGTATCATTTCTGAAGCCGCTTTTACATCTAAAATCTTTTATTTGAATTGATAGCCTTGCTGAAAGCCAATCAGACATCTGTTTCTGAATCTGCCTCTGAGATACTCAGTGTGAACCATGTGTTTCTCTCCAGTGTGTATGTTGAAGGAAAATAAACATTTAAATACAAAAAGGAATCATTTAATTACAAATGTAAATATTGAATTCAGTTACATAGAAAAATGACAGATTACTGCATAAAGGATTCTTTAAAATTCACTTGATCTAGTCACTTGTTGGCATATATATATAAACTCTGTGTGTATATACATATTTCTATATGTCTATACATACATAAACTCACATGTGCATAACTAAAGCTATAGGCCCTATGATGTGTTGTGTAGAAAAAACTTGAAGAAAAAGTAATCTTAAGGAATTAGAAACCTGGCATTCTTGACACACACCCCAAAAAGTTTAACACTGCTTTCAGGTAAAAGGGAGAGGGGTATCATTTGTAGTGCTAAACTCATTTGTAAATGTATTTGATTGGCCTTTTAGCAAAAAAACCCAAACAAACTAAAAATCCCAAAACGTTGCAGATTAAGAAAAATGCAAATACTCTCCAAATTTATGCATTTCATGGACACCTCATTAAAAAGCAATGAATTATGAGTCAAATCCTTTTCTTATAGTTTATTGCTCTCATTATTCACCCCATGACAATCTGTTATCACTCATGTAGAGTATAGTGTTTGCAGTCAACATTTTTGCATGTATATAATATTATCTTCACAGGGCGTCAGCTCACAATCTTCAATAGCCAAGCAACCATAAAAATTGGAGGCAAGGAACGTGGCCACCCTTTCCAAGGCCAGCTCTCTGGTCTTTACTACAATGGCTTGAAAGTTCTGAATATGGCAGCAGAAAACGATGCCAACATCGTGATAGAAGGAAATGTGAGACTTGTTGGTGAAGTGCCTTCCTCTATGACAACCGAGTCCACAGCCACAGCGATGCAGTCCGAGATGTCCACGTCAGTCATGGAAACAACCACTACTTTGGCCACAAGCACCGCTAGAAGAGGAAAGGCCCCAACAAAAGAACCTATTGGTCAGGTTAGTTGGCTTCCTCACTTTTTCGTGGTTTTGAGTGTAGCTTTTTATATCACATTTGCTCTGCAGATGAAACTGTTCCTGTTGGAGAAATGCTTGAATTACAGATAAAAGCTCCGTACCGAACATGGCTCATGGATGTGATGCTGATCAGCATTTAGAGGGAAAGTAAGCCTTTGCTGTACCAAATTAGGCAGACTTACCAGTTGAGATATTGCTTGTGCTGAGTTTTATTGCCCTGTCATCCATCTTCGTAGTGGAGCATATTTTTAAATACCCTTTCTTCCCTTGATGGTTTCTATCGATTCTTTTCAGTGTAGGAATGCAGGATGTCTGGAATTAAAGATAATGAATTGAAGTGGTGACTTTATCCATGAGATAAGAGAGACCCAGTTTGCAGAGGGAGCAGAGGAAGGATGTGTGAAAACAGAAAGTTGGAAGAGGCTGGAAAAGAGGGAAAATTAGCACTTTCTCTAGTCCCATGATTGATCATCTCAGGCAGAATTCCTCCTAAGAGGCAATGGTACTAGAGGGAATTAAGAGCACTCTACACCCTGGGAGACTCAGGCTCCAAGTCAGAGGCTGTTGTTTACTGTTCATTTGAGGTTATTTGCATCTCATGAATTTAGTGATATATTTAGTAGCTTTCAGGTTTTGTCAGGATCTCTGTATAATATGTGGTGGAATTTAATTATCAGGAAAAAGAGGGGGAAAACCAGGTAGTGAAGTAAATACCTTCATCTTGTGGATACCCTGAGTAACAGCATTCAGACTTTGGGCTTTAAAAACCTAAAACCTACCAGGACATTTCTGTGGCAGGGAAGTCTTTTATAATTATTCTGTCTGCTAAAAGCTTTTCCTGTGTTCACTTGGTTCGCATGCTTGCTTGTGTGCCCACTGTGCTGTCAAGCTATGACAGCTACGCTCTGGGATCCAGAAGTAGGACAAGGAACAAAGAAAGCATCACAAGCCATAGGGAGGAACAGGAGCACAATGTGATGAATGAGGTTAATTTTCTCAAGAATGGAGGAGAACATGCTGATTAGACTGGGAGATTGAGGTCAAGTTGCCTGTTTTCTGTGTAAAACTTCGACTCACAGTTGGAATTTGATTGAGGCATCAAACTCGACACTTCAGCTTTCCTGTCCATGGTATTTTTGTGCACTTTATATTGTAGACTGAAAACTGTAAAGATTGTTATTTTATAAAGTGAACATTTAAGTTAAAAGTGAGCTTTTAAAAAAGCATTTTTACTTGTATTTTCAAACACACACAGGTTTTGTGCATTTTCCTTGTTTATGTAAAGTATATGAGAATCCAGTTTAAAAAGAAGGAGGGGAGGGCAACTAAAACCCGACTGCAGATACAGCTGCCTCCAAAAAGTGTCATCCATTGTAGGTTGTAGGTTGGAGTTCTCTTAATGATTATTGTAGTAAGCTACAGTGGTTTTATTAAATAGGCAATACATTTTCTTTGTTATTAATTCTGTTTTAAATAGTATCTCTCACTTTCTTATCCAACTAGGCTGATCTCAGTGTTTTGCAGCACCAAAATGTAAGACTTTATCAAATTGACCCAGAGACAGATCTGCATCTAAAAGTGCAGGACATCCTCACAGCATGGAAGAATGTGGGGCTAAATTAGTGCTACTAAATTAAAATGAAACTAAGTTAAACTGTAACAGTTCCCAGCATGCTTTTTGTTCTCTGTCACTCTCTGGTAACTCTCAGGCATAATCTGGGAGGAAGAACATCATAGGGACCATTCCCAGTTGGCACCTTGCATGATTTCTTGGAGATAGGAGTTTACTGGTGTAGTTGCTTTGCTAGTTGGCCTCAGTTTCCAAGAATATTCCCCAGTATGTTTACAACTTGTTTGCATGTTTAGCCACTAAGATTTTCTTTCTGAGGTGTTCCAATGGCATATTTGGGGAAGGATGAAAGTTTCTTAAGCTAACAGCTATATGGTGAGTATATTTCTTTCTGAATAGGGCAAACAGTCAGGCAAAATGGTCCTCCAAAGATCTTCTGTTACAAGTTTCAGGCAGGCTCCAGCAGCATCCAGAGGTGCCCAGATTCTCAGCAAAACACATTCTGAGGGTAAAGGTTTGATCAACCTCTCTCACCTATTAACCTGGCTGGTGCGAGTAGTTGATGCAGCCCATTTGAAACTCTATAGCTGAGAGCCTGAAATCAGCATTTCTGAGGAAAACATTCAATAGTAATGTCATTACAGCATATGGCATCCTGACTGTATAACTGAGCTCTTCTTGCCATTAATAACACACAGGAGTTTATTTCAGCTATGTCTAAGGATCCTGCCTGGTAGGATCTGTGTTGCCATTAAGACTATACAAGTAATTAGTGAGGGACTACACAGGAACGCAGTTTGCAATCAGGCCTGTGATTTGATTTAAAGAGATTGATAACGTCCCAAAGACAAAGCTGAAATTTGTCTGCAGGATGCCATGTTATTCATGTAACAAACTCAGACCTGGGAAACTACTGAATCAAATTAAAGACATAATTCATCCTCTTCATTAATACCTGTTTTCTTATTCTAGCTGTGTGCAATAATTTCTGTGCTAGTGACCCACAGGACTCCCACAGGTCTGTCCTGCAGGGTGCTGAGTAATCACTTTCCATCTTGATGTCACTGGGAAATGAAGGCACTCACCATCTCATGGAAAATCTGCCTTTAATTTTTGCATTCCCTTTCAATTTTGTCCTTTACATTATTTTTTTTTCCTGATTTTTATTTATATATGACCTCTGCAAGAGTGTTGATTACATCAACATACTATAATGCACAAGAAGAAAAGTTACCTTTCTAGCATTAATTAGATTACTGAAGAAAATATGCAGCTGAACAGCAATTGCTAACAAAAAAAACTTACAGGACTGCAGACCAGTGCATGTCTGAAATAGAATAGAAGCAAATGATCTAATCAGTCAGAGATTGTTTGCTCCATTTGCAGAGGTATTGAATTAAATTAAAGATTACAATACTTAAAGATGATCATTTAAAACTCTATTTATGGTAAATGCTCTTTAAAGAAAAAACGTAAAATGTTAGTGCTTAAATTGATGGAGTGTGTGCTTCTCAGCAGATATCTAACTGATGCAGTGTATGATACAAGTCACACATGATACTTCCAGAAAGTATGTCGAACACAGTTGTGCGTGATTTTAAACAAATGAGATCCTAGTGCTTCTGAAGGAAAAAAAAGTGCTTTTTGTTAATGACTCTGCTCTAAATGAAGGTTTTCCCTGCTTGGAGGCTGTGTCATATTTTAACAATGCATGTTTTGGTAATGACAGACATCTTAATTATTATACTTTTAAATGTAGATTTTTCGAAGGGGAGAAAGGTACTCAAAGTCTATTGAATGTCAATGGCAGGTGAATGCCTCATTTTCCTTAGTGCCTTAAAAATCCCCCACACCCCCTCACCTTTGATTATAATGGCATCTAGAGCTGTCAACCTTCATGCAAGGCCCTGCGTAAACACATAGGAAGTGACAGCCCCTGCCTCAAATAGCTTAAAGAATAAACAAAAGGTATCAGGTAAGGAGGAAAAAAAGAAGGAAATTAGGAGGTGGGAGGAAGAGGGAAATGAAGAAGGCATTGTGCTGGTTCAGAGTTAACAAACAATGTGAGGATTTGCAGCCCAGCTGTCATGGGAGGGACAGTCTACTGCCTGGGTTTTCATCCAGGCTCTTCATGTAGCAGCCCCCAGGCTATGGCTGTCCCGTAGGATCATCATGTAGCTTATCGTAGGCTCAGGAGCTGTCAATTTTAGGACTTGGCTGCCCAGTTTGTCCCGGTTGGGCAGTTGGTGCAAAATCAGCACCAGTTAGGTGGTCACTGAGAGGTTTTCTCCCTGCTTATTGCAGGGGGGTTGGACTAGATGACCTTTGAAGGTCCCTTCCAACCCGAACTATTCTATGATTCTCTGATTCTAGTTTGTTTCTCACTTTACGATTGACACTTGAGGGAACCCATGGCTATTGATGTGGGAGCTGAGGATGGCAGGAGAGGTCCTTCACTCCCCCCACACTGGATGGGAGGAGGTTCAAAATTTTACCTGATTTTATGCACATGAAAAGAAATCCCCAACCTTAAGTGTTACAAGAGCAGGACTTAAGTGAAAATACGTGTCTGTGTGCTGCTAACTTTGGTTGAGCCATAAGTATGCACTGGGGCTTAGAAATCTTTTATGCTTAGGCCATATTTCTATGGGCTAAGAATATCATACTCTTTATAAAGTTATTCAGCGAAATGATACAGTTAAGTTCTTTCTTCTTTTTCTCTTTTATTTTTTGACACTTTTTTTAAAGTCTCGTTTGCAAGTTTTTCTATTCAATCATGAAGGCAATAAACCTCTTTTAAAATTGAAAACAAAGGAGATTCACATGTTGTGTAACTCCAGGAGTCGGAATGTTGAGCAAAACATCAAGTACTGCAAGGCTTGCAATAAAAATTGCAAGAGTTGGCAGAAGTGGAAAAGCCTCAAAAGGACGCTGAGTATGGGTTTTTCTTGAATTAGGCTAGCACAATCAGGCCTTTAGTATATCTTTGGCATGGCTTTGTAGATCTATATTAACTGGAAATCATAAATGAAGTGATAGTAAATCAAGAATAATATGCTAATTTCTCATTCCTTTCCAAGGATTGGATTATGGCAGCCCATCCACAGAGCAGCCTCTGCTCTCATGTGTTGGAAACTGTTTCTGAAAGTTGTGTGAAAATAGCTTCTTCTTTTTTTTCCCCAAGGGATTCTGGCTGTCCTCTTTATTCTCATCAGAGTGGGCTCTTATCAATAACGCTAAGCCACTTAACCAGCAATTGCAATGTACTGTGAGATGATTGCATGTTTTGGAACAATAGGCACTGATTTTTGGTCAAGCAGAATTCAATTGACTTCATATTAAATGGATGAGCTGAAATTTGGTCAGTCGCCTTGGAGGGCACACATCAGGTGAAGGGTATGTTTCTTTACACTGATTGAGGCAGCGGATTTAAATGGTATTCATTGTAGCAGGGACAATGACAGGCTTGGCTCAGTGTCTTCATTAACCTGCCAAATAAAAACAAGCATTTGAAAAAGAGGGGTATTTTCCATGGAAAAAGTTCAATTTTAAGAATGGTAGTTGAGTACACGACCTTTACACAGGATAGTAAATGTGAATATATTTTATGGAGACACAGTAATCATTAAATCAATGTAGTTAATAGGAGGAAGAGTATTTTTCACCCATCTCCGTTTAAAATTATCCACTGTATGGTTTGCAGTGCCTGTTCTTATACACAGGGGCTGGGTTCTTTCTGTACCTCTGTGCTGCTGCTACTTCTTCCTCTGGACATTCACACCAACCAGTCCACAGTTCATTGGCCCCAGTAGGCACAGTTCATGCTTGCTAGATGACAGAACTTGTGTACAGTTCTGGTGTCCCCAACTAAGACACGGAACTGCTGGAGCAAGTCAAGAGGAGGCCACGAGGATGATAAGGGGGCTGGAGCACCTCCCATACGAAGACGGGCTGAGAAAGTTGGGGCTGTTCAGCCTGGAGAAGAGAAGGTTCAGGGGGGACCTTAAAGCACACTTCCAGTATCTGAAGGGGGCCTACAAGGAAGCTGGAGAGGGACTCTTCATCAGGGACTGTGGTGATAGGACAAGGAGTAATGGGTTTAAACTTAAACAGCAGAGATTTAGGTTAGATTTAGGAAGAAGTTCTTCTGTGTGAGGGTGGTGAGGGCCTGGCACAGGGTGCCCAGAGAAGCTGTGACTGCTCCATCCCTGGAAGTGTTCAGGGACAAGTTTGACAGGGCTTGGAGCAACCTGGTCTAGTGGAAGGTGTCTCTGCCCGTGGCAGGGGCTTGGAACTAGATGATGTTAAGGTCCTTTTCAACCCAGACCATTCTATGATTCTACAAATTCAAGTGTTAAGGACAAATTTCATTTGCAGTAGGATCCCTAAGCAAGTATTGTAGTTGTGGAAGTACTCACATTTCAGTTGCAGGTAGATGGAAAAATAGGTTGGTGCATGAAACCCATGCTCTTTTTTTTTTTTTTTTTTTTTGCCTTTCTTTTGTTTAAAATATCACATTATGCATTTGTAGTTTCTTTACTGATTTTTGATAATTAATTATTTTAAAACATAATTGTTCATCCTGACACTCACTAAGATCTCTAGAAAATTGAAATAGGATACAGTGAACGCTAAGATTCTCTATCTCTGTTTTAGTATTTGCTACCTGATTACATCTGACTTTCCCATTCTCCTGCAAAGTATTTGCATCTTGAATACTGGTTCTTCAGTACTGAAGTTGTATAAACAATGTGGCTTTAGACAAGCAGCATTCAGCACACTGATGGGTTGGGTTGGCTCATTGTTTTGTTGTTTTCGAGTGTGACTTACGTGATTGTGTGGTTGTCTGCCTGTCCCTCTTAATAAATATTCAATCCCATGACCAATTCAGTCAAATCTATCTTTGACATAAAGATTTCAAGGACATGAAGCTCCCACAGAAGCCAAATGGCATGAGCTTTGGCGCTCATCCCGGTCTTCTGTTGCATATTGCATAGCCATGTTTTCCTCTGCTTTATGTTCAAAAAGCAAAGATTAAAAAGAAAACCAAAGTGAATGTGTGGGTTGGAGTAGATCATCTCCAGAGGTCCCTTCTAACCCTAACAATTCTGTGATTCTGTGTGCCTAAGATGAGTTCTCTCATCTTATGTAACGTTTCTATATTACTTCAGTGTTTCAAAAATCTTACGGTAAGACCTTTACATATATAGATCCTATAACAGTGTCCTTAATGTGTAAATTAGCTACTTGAAATACACGCTTTTGTGCATGTACCCTTGCCATTGAACTCCTAAATAACAGCGATTGTTGTTAACTTTATAGCCTACAGAGAATTTTGCCTCTAAAACCAGAGGTTTGTGTCAAGCTCAGAGGATAAGAGTTGCTGTTGTTGTTAAAGAAGAAGGGTTCTTACAGGCAGCTTGTAGCACACCAGGCCACCAAAGGCAAATCTTAACCAGTTGCTTGGGAAACCACAGGCATCAAAATACCTGGACCTGATCAGCAGTGGTGCTTCATGTTTGCTGCACTATGCAGTCCAGAGAAAACAGGCTTCTGCATGGGCTGCTTTGTCTGTAGCTCTGCTGTGGATTAGCTTCAGGAGGCATCATCCACGTGGCATAGTTTTCCAGCCCCAGCTGGGAAAGGGCTTCCCTAAAGGAAGCCAAACCATGCAATTTCCATTAAGTCAGTGGGATGTGTCTAAACCTTGAGAGCTGCTTTGAAAATATCCCCTACAGTGTGTACGCACAGGGGAAAAAAAAGGCTTGTAAATTAAATTACAGCATTGTCAGTATCCAGAGTACCTCAAGACACTTGTCTAAATTGTTGGTTAACCAGTTGCAAATCAAAGTTTCTTTTTAAGTTGGGGAAGAAAGGATCTGAGGCCACTTGCAGCTTCAGTTTTGTTTTTCTTTCATGTTCAAATAGCCAAGCTATTTACTACAAAGTTTGCTTTATTATGTGGGGTTTTTAACCCAGATTGGTGTTACCCAGCCCCAAATTCTGACTCATTCATTACAATTTTTAAATACGGTGGAGTTTAATTTTCAAGTAGAGCAAACATAATCTTGATTCCAGCCTTTTTTCCTAGGATGCTGCTGGTGCTTTTTCCTAGTAAGTTGCTTGTGTCATATTAGCACTATGATGTTTCTAGAAAATCCATTTGCATAATATGAGACACAGTATCTAATGGTTGGTGAGCAAAGTCACACCCAAATTTAACTAGTGATATGCTGTTGGAGAATTATTTCCCTCCATTGTCAGGCTCTCCTCTTCCAACCACTTTCTTAGAAAGAATCCTGTCATACGAAGCAGTGCTTGGTTCTGTCTTGTGTGCTGTATCTGTCTGCCCTTGCCCCTCAGTGCCTCCCAATACACTAAACAAACATCACTACATCAGGATTATATAGAAATGGGATTGTTTCAGCCAGGTGGAAGACAAGGCTGTTGCAGAGCTGGTGACCCATAACTGGACTGTCACATAGCTGTTAAATATGTGGTGTGGCTTAAAAGGCCCGGGTGTTACAGTCACTACTGGTTTTCAGTAGCCTTGTGTCTGTGAGCTGCTCTTCTGCGCAAAGAAAGCAACAGTCACTCAGCCCTCCTACCATTCATGAGAGCTGCCTGAAGGTCTCGTTCACGGTTTCTTTTGGTGGATTTCTGTGGCTCAAGCACTGTGTTTTACATGCTTGGCTCACCCAATTTCCTTTCAGAAAGCACAAGATAATATATTCTATCTCTTTACTTTGGTGTTTGATTCCTTAGAGCTGAGGGAAAGAAAGATAGATGAACTTGGGGTGTGACTCTCCTCTCCCAGCAGTGGAAACCCAAAGCAGGTTCCCACCTCTGATGAAGCACAGCTTCAGTGTGCTTCAATGCCAGCAGACACCCCAATGTAGAGCAGCAAAGTATCAGTCCTGCTGCTGCAGCAGCAAATGATGATCACAATAGTTTCCATGCTTCCAGTTGGTATTCAGCAATTGATCTGAATCACCGGTGCTCATGTTTTGTTTGTATATGGCCATTACTTCAGATTTAGATGCTTTCTAATGATTATGTCTCCATGCTCTTAGCAGATTTGCAATTCTGCTACAAATAATTTTGCATGAAGGCAGTGTATAATTTCTTTGCATAGTTTTCCTTTCTTTTAACCACTTTGTTGAAATGTCCCTTTTTTGCACTATGGTTTTGCAAGCATGTATATCTGTATAATTATAAAAGGCAGATGAAGGTATTAGGTTGGATTTTTTTTTTTATGCAAAGGTGAACAGTAAAGTCTCTGAAGTGATTTAAGGAAGAAACCTGTGGGACTTGCCAGTTTCTCCTGAGAGGGAACATAAATGATGGGCAGTGACATTGCACTGAGGAATTGAAGTTGTCCCATGGATCTAACTACACCACTCTCTCCTAGAAGTGCATAGAAACATGGGCTGAAAGATAGGAACCATTTCTTTAAAGTCCAGTCTGGAGGATGAGATGATATGTTGGCCAATTAAACAGGCAACAGAGACCTAGGTTTGTATTCTGACCTGGGGGAAATGATTCCATCTTCCTCCAGTTCATTTCCATTAATAAATAACTTAGTGCTTCCCTGCTGTGAGATGACTGGGATGAGAATGAAATCCATTAGTAGCTTTGATGTGTTCAGACAGATTATTAAGGATTATGTCTGTATCTAGAAAAACAGAAGTGGAAGTACCAGGTGTTAGGAGAACATGTACTGGGTAAATGAGAAATAGTTCTGGAAAGAGCAGAAACGATGTGGGAAGAAGCCCATGTGAAGAGATTACATGGTGCTGACATACTTCAGATCCAGGAAGAAAAAGGGCTCTCCTGGGGAACAGAACATTTGAAGGTAAAATGTACTATATTCTTTTGCTACATCTTTTAATCTAGCCACATACTAAATGTTTGGGATTTTGTGGGTGGATTCTGTCAAGAAGAAAGACTGAAGAAGTTGACAGGGTTTTTGAAATGCCTATCAGCTTGCAGGAGGTTTTTGCTCAGCCCCCAGCATTACACTATAAATACAGAGAACACATTTATTCTGACATTTTCATGCTTTTATAAAAAGGATGAGGTCAGAATAAATGGCCACAGACATATCTTGAATGACACTTGCGTATTATTTTCAGGTTTTTAAAGCAGAGCATTAGTGTCTGTGCTGCACAGACGCTGTGATAACGCTGGGAACAGCAAGAGTGAGATTCTGATGTCCATGTAGCCATAGGTGACTCCACTGACTAATGGATTCAAGAGTTGATCATTTATTTTTCTCTTCCTATCCAGATTCTCTTGTGACTTTCACAAATGTGCTGGCGTTATTAAGCATAAAGCCCTAAGAGAATATTCCCCCTTCCTTCTGCCTATTTCTGGTCATATTTTGGAAAAATGAGTGCAGATCCAGCCTCTTATGTTTCACAAGGCCATGAATCCACTAAAATTGTCTGGGAGTTTTACTGAATGCTTTAGGGAGATCCATCTAGACTAAATGTGTTCAGTAAAGCTGATAATTCCTTACATTAATACTGAGACTTAGTTGTTTAATTCCCGGCTCCCAGAGGTACGGAATACAACAGTCTGAATACACTTCCTCTAGGTGTGATGGACTTGCTAATTAACTGGTTTAATCCATACTGAGGCATTATCAATACCATCGTCTGTCGTGCCGCAGGGTAGGATAGCAGTGGTAGCTAGATGTGTGTTGTCTTCTGAAAATTACAAGTATTTTACATATGTATCTGAGTGCATAAACATACTTTTTAGTTACATTTTTGTGGTGATGTCCAATTACAACTAGGATAGCATAAGCACTTAAAATATTTCCATAATAATGCCCTTGACATTAACATTTCCTGTCCCTGAGGTAGGTGCTGATAGCTTGAATCACTCCTTGTGCAGGAATAGTCTAAGAAATAATATTTTCTAGAGTAATCCAAACAGCCATATCATAGTTAAATGAGAGATAAAGCCAGTTGGAGCATTTTCTTTATGAAATGGCTAAAACCATACACAAAAGTGGCAGGAGGGTCAGGATGTGATTATCGTTTTCCTCAATGAAACGATTGATGGAAGAATCACTTGAGATGACTCAAAACAATTTTTCCATTTTTATCATCAACATAAGAACAAAAGAAAAAGAAAAAAAAAAGAAAATTCAGACAAAATTCAAACCTGGTTTGAGTGTATTATATTCATCTCATTAGACATAAATCTGTAAATGGTTGAGATCAGCCCAATGTTTTCAGTCAACTGTCCGAAAAGCTTTACAAACGTGTTGTGGCAGTGCCTCCTCTGTACTCTTAACCGACCTGAGCATTTAAACTTTTGCAATAGTTTTTGTAGTGCTATGAGGCCCCGCAGAAATAGAGACCATGATCTGTTTTCTCAGTGTTACAGATAAGCCTCTAAAGAAAATCTTACAGTGTGGGGCAAAACACCTAATATCTTCGTATATTAAAAATAGCCACCAGCTTGCTTATATTAAAGTGCTTTGGTTTTCCATAAAAGGGAGCCAACAGATGTCTGACATGATAATTCCACCATATGGCAATTTCATTTTCTTTCTAGTTCAATATTAAAATGATAATGATGAACACTGAGTAACATTGTTAATCTTAGTAGGTGGAAGTTTCACCAACATTTCAAAAGGAACAAGGGGTAATTTTAACTGGGTATTGAACATGGCAAGAGGTGTCCTGTGGTTTTCCCTCTTTAGTCCTGGGTTGATGGTAAAATGAGCTAGATGGCCTAACAAGACTTCACCACCTCTGAATTGCAGCACGCTTATAGTGGTGGTGACACTAGCCCCGTTCAAGTGATGCTAGAGAAGCTCATGGAGTAAATACTCTCTTCTCTGTAACAGTGAGGAAAAGAGCTAACGCATTTCCTAAATGTTTCTTATTTCTATTCATCAACAGTTAGTACAGGCCTGTCAACACCAAAGCATACCATTTGTCCAATGTAAAGTTTATCCCTCTATGTTGGTAATACATAAAAAGTCTTGGATTTGTCAGATGAGAAGTCTGAGCTGTGATTTGTTGAAGGTTAGGAGGGTATTCTAGGAAGGTATTAGCTTCTGCTTGCCATATTCCTATGTTCTTCCCAAGGCATCTACTATTGATCATTATGAGGAAAGAGTATCAGGTTAGATGAACCTTTAAACCGACCAGGGATAGCCATTTTTATAACATGGCGTGGCTTCTTGTTTCTTTGTTTTCTGCCTTTCTGAATATAGATGCTCACATTTCAACTGACGGTTGGGTGTTAAATGCAGTTTCCCCATAATTATCTGCAAACTTTGCTCATGTTGATCAGCCGACTGGCAAAACAAACCGAATGGCAGGTTTTTCTTTTGGCAAGGCAAATTCATCACTAAGAAACTGCACCCGTATGACCTAGGAAGGTGGAGGCAAGGGAGGGGGGTAAATAGAGAAACACTGAAGAAACTATATTCAAGTATTTCTGTCAGGTAACAAGGAGGGTCTGTGTGCCCACGGGAGGAAATAGGAAATTAGAGTAAAACTCAGTTGATATTCTCTAATCTCTTCCTTGGTCAAAGCAGAGAAAAATACAGTGGCATGAGTGAGTCTCAGCATGACCATCATTATATTTACAAATGCTAACAGTAAGATAAAGCTGTAATGCTGCATTGGCTGCAGTAGTTGAAATGGCTTTGTTTTCTTTCAGTAGTGTAAAAGGCAATTTTATAAAATCTACTGCTGATGAATAAGGCATATGAGATTCTTTGGATGATACGTTTGGGCTTGAGTATGCAGAAGAATTTTTATTCAAGATAGCATTTAAACATATGTGTTTTCTTTAAACGTGCTTGAGTAAATGGTGGAATTGGAAGGCATTTAAACATGTGCTTTTCAAGTCTTGTCTTGAATGAGCAACCAAATTAGAAATAATGCTGTGCCTTCCAGTGCCATCTTAGCCTAGGACTAAATTAAAGGTAAAATCTGAATCAGTTCTCATTCATTCTCTAAGGAAGGAGGAGTTCTGTTTTCTTCCATTTTTCTAATCAAGATGTGACATGAGGTGTGATTCTGCTCTCTGAGCCACTGGTTTGTAACAGAAGTTTGAAATGAATGAATTGTTTTATTTCTGTCCAGGTTGGGTGTCTGTGAGTAATTCTGCAAAACCTCACCCAGGTCAGAGGGGATGTAAAGTGCAATCTGAGTTGCTAATTTTAAATAGCTCATTAATCATTAATGCCAACATTCTTTTAATTGTGGTTCTTTGTAACCAGCAGAGCATTTCCTGGTAATCTGCAAAGATCACTCGTTGCTTTGTCAGCGCTATTCCATTTTTTCCACTTGCTGTACCACACTATTGATGGTTAAAAATACATGGATAACTGACAGATTGTTCTCCTACATACTCTGCTGCCATATTTGCTACAAGAGCCTGTATTTAACTTTCTGTGGGAGAGAAGTGATCTGTGAGATCTTGAATAGAAAGTATTTAAGGGCTGTAAGGCCTGCCTTTATGAACATGAAGTTGGACAATGAAGTCGTTTTGAGAAGTTAGGATAAATTAATCTTCTTAGAGTATCCCATGGTTATAACAGTCATGGTGAAGATGATGTTACCAGGTGCTAGCACAGAAAACATGCATATACCCAACCATGAATAAAAGTAGACCTCAGATCTGCAAGTATGATGACATATTATGGTATAATATACATTTTGGTGTAACTTTCCCAGTACAAGCTTGAATGACTCCCTCCAGGTTAATATCTCTGGCTTTGAAGAAGAGCTGGAATAAATGTGGCTGATGCTGCTACTTATGTCAGTCCTTTCTGCCAAGGCTGCCAGCAGAGCTCTTGATTAATGCTGGAAGTGGTAGATTTTTCACTTCTACTTTGGGAACTGGAGTGAAAACACCCATTGAAAGCACACAGAGTAACAGGCAGATATTGCACAGAATAACTTGCAGCCACTATTGACCAAGAGGAATTTGCAGCTCGTGGGCTAGAGAGGATGAACTACCTTAGAAAATTCCCTGGGCTGAGCTGGCTTCTCAAAGAAGGACAAAAAGCCATTAATGCACTTGAAAGCAGCCAAATAGCTAATTCTTTAAATTTTATTTTAATTATGAATGAATATGCTCTGAGAGTTGGATCAGACGTGTATTATCCTGGCACCAGAAATGGACAGAAATTAAAGGGTAACAGATCCTTGACTCTGGCTAAAGAAAAGTGTTTAATAAATGCTTCATACATCAAGCCAAATTCTCAGTTGCAGGTCTTACAACTCTGTTGACTTTAGTTACGAGCATCAGTGTAGCCAAGAGGAGAATGTAAATCACACAATTGTTTCTGCATGCTACCTCGGGGGCAGCCTGTGTTTGGAAAGACATTCATCGCCCTGTTTCTTCATATATAAATTTGCAACAGGCCAAATGATGACTTTGAAGCATAAAAGAGGAAGTTAAAAGTTAAGGGTGACAGAGACACCCTTAAATTAGAGAGACAGAGTTTTGACTGGAGGAGCAAGAAAAGCTTTCAACAAAGGTACGTGTGTGCATTTAACGTGCACTGCTGCCACCACCATCACCAAGATAGGTAAAGTTGGGCAACCAAAAAGAAAGAAGGTGCTATTTCAAATGAACAATATGCAAAGGGGAGGAAAACCACTTGGGTGTGCAGTCAGTCCCCTTGGCCCCTACCCGAGTAGCTTGTCATTTATATTGTGTGCTACAGCATATGAAAGTGATCAAAGGTTTTATAGAATCATAGAAAGGTTAGAGTTGGAGGGGACCTTCCACTAGACCGGGTTGCTCCAAGCCCCATCCAACCTGGCCTCGAACACTGCCAGGGATGGGGCATCCACAGTTTCTCTGGGCAACCACCCAGTGCCAGGGCCTCACCGCCCTCACAGGGAAGAATTTCTTCCTAATGTCTCATCTCAATCTCCCCTCTGTCAGTTTAAAGCCATTTCCCCTTGTTCTGTCCCTACAGGCCCTGTGTCCAGAGCCCCTCTCCAGTTTTCTGGTCGGCCTCCTTTAGGTATTGGAAGGCTGCTAGGACCAAAGTTAACGTTCATTTATACAAGACAAATTAAGAGCAATAGATTTGTACTGGGACAAGACTCTCTTTCCCCTGAATATTATCCTGTCACTTCAGGCAGCATGTTTAATTTGCTGACCAATTTTCTTATTCAGGTATTGTCAGTACTTGAACATTGCCTGAAATCATGTGGGACTCGACACAGCTGCCTGCACAGAGGCGTCTAGTGCCGTTCCGGATGCCCTGGGTTATCTGAGACTTGCAGATGTGCTATGGGGCTTGTGGGAGCCCATCTGGAGGGATAGGTGAAGGGCAGCCAGCACTCCTTGGATCAGTGGAACGTGGGCATTCTACTGTTAAGCTGTGCCCTAATCACTAAGGAGCGTTAAAAGAGGATCCTCCCTCCAAATATTCTGATGTTCTTTTGCTCAGTAGGATCATGCTCCTAACACAGTAATGGCAATACTCTTCATCTCTCTTCATCAGGGACAGTAGCAATAGGACCACAGGGAATGGGTTCAAACTTAAACTGAAAGAGGGGAGATTTAGGTTAGATATAGGGAAAAAATTCTTTTCTGTGAGGGTGCTGAGGTGCTGGCACAGGGTGCCCAGAGAAGCTGTGGCTGCCCCATCCCTGGCAGCATTCAAGGCCAGGTTGGACAGGGCTTGGAGCAACCTGCTCTAGTGGAAGGTGTCCCTGTCCATAGCAGGGGGTTAGAACTAGATGATCCAACTAGGATCCAAAGGAGTAGACGGTCCTTTCCAACCCTAAGCATTCTATGATTCTAATAATGTTAATATTTGACTTCTGACACATCCCTTCCAATCACTGTGCCTCTGTGGCTTTTCCTAAGGAGATTGGATTTCTCTCCTTCTTTTTCAGAGACGCAGAAGTCAAAGTGACTTGTTCAAAATCGGCTATCAGGAGAGACAGGGCATGGGAGAGCTCGGAGTCTCCTGAGGCCACCTTTATAGTTAAAAGCTGTATTTTACAGAGGCAAGTTTCACTGTATAGAATAAGTCAGTAAATGGTCACAGATTTACAGCCCTGAACTGCATTAATCAGGTTTGTCATTTATTTTTAAATCATATAGCTGAACATAAGAAGCTATTTTCAGGTTAAGCTGCAGTCCGAATTTTCAAACAAATAGGTTTTTTTCTTCTTTCATGTCGGGGGGGGGGAAGGTAATTGTGTTTTGTATGGTGATAGGGGATTTGTGCTGGCTTCAACCAGCTGCTGAAATCAGTGATAACAGTCACTGGCCTCCCACACTACCGTTGGAGAAAGAGCTGCTGCTGAGTCTGTTTCTCTAGCTTAAGCCAAATTGCTTTGAAGGCTTGTGAAATTCAATTTGCAAGAGAATGGAGGATCCTCTCCATGTAATTTCAAAATGTGGAAAAATACTAATTGCTTTTGCTTCATTCAGAGTATCCCTGCAGGTAAGCGGTGGCATCCTTTGGGCTCCAGCCTCCTCTGCCACTGGAGTAGGGAAGAGACTGGAGCTTAACCTGGCTGTGAGTGATGCCGGACCCACATCCCGTCTTTTCAGTGGGCAGGCACATCAGCTGAAAAGCCAGTGCTGTGTCTTTGTATCTGCTTAAGGCAGTTCTTTGTATCTCACCAAATTACATGAAAAGGGGCTTCATTAGGATAACTCTGTCTATAACTGGCTGCATTTGTATTTGTCTCTTCAGCATGGAAGATAATCCTGTATATGAATAGTCAGGCTTGATCTCAGGTTTATAAGGTGTTCAGATTTCTTCCATTCAGCAGAGAACATAAGAATAAGCGGATTTTTTACAAGAAGTCTCCTGTTAGGAGCCATCCTTGATCCTGTGGCTGGCTTGTCTGCTGGTAATCTTTTTCTGTGCTTGAAGAGCTGACAAAAGCATCTGGGCCTCTCTGGCAGTAATTAGGGCGAGCTAACTGCCTGCTGTGCTGAAAAGTAGCTCCGAGATTTGAGGAAATGCAAGTGCAAAATGCAAACTGGCTAGCACGCCAATACCTAGTTTCCTTTAGACAAAGGAACTGCTGCATTCAGCTGCACTTAACTGAGACCATTATCTGGGTTTTTTTAACTCAAAAGTTCTACTAAACTCCAGTGTTACCTCAAGAACTCTGAGCTCAGAATAAGGTGGCAGATTTTTAGTCTGTTGTACAGCTGTAAATCTAGAATTGCTTTTATAAATTAATCAGAAGCCTTCAGTTTTCAAACACTGAACATTAAAAAGCTAATGGAGGAACCTTCCTCTACCAAAAAACTTTATAAAGACCTACAACAGCAGTTCCTTAGTCAACCTCTTGATGTCAAGTCATCGGGTCCTAGTGGGTACTTTCATAGAGTTTCCTCCAAAGCAAAATTTAAACATACATAAGCCTGCAGGTATATGACATACATAAACCTGTGGGTTTATGACTTCCCGATTATCAGATCCCCTTCTTGCATTACTCCTCATGTTGTAGTGTGACGATGCTACATTTCATCCCTCTCTGTGGGAAGAAAAGTAAGGGGAGCAGGATCAGTGTTCCACCATAGACTGGCTGACAGCAGGGACTGCCAAGTCCTGCAGTTATTTTTCTTTCTTTCTTCAAAGGTAATTACCAACAAATCTACATTTATTTCATGTTATTTTTTTAAATCATAAATGCATTTGCCACAGCACTGCACCTTTGCTGTCGCCCGTGCTCAGTTACCACGGTGTGCCCTGAATCTGTTTTGTGATACATGACACAATTATATCTCAGGGAGATTTGCTCTTCCCTTCTCTATGTTGTATGATTAATTTATATTCAGTCATTCCATGCTTGGAATGAAATAAGTTTTTCATCTTGCTGCCTTCACATTTTTGTGCTCAGTGGGTTTTTTTGAGCGGGAGGTTTCTGCAAGGCTGTTTTGGCATTTATTTTCACTGAGAAGCTTAGTTAAATAATTGAAACGGCAAAAAAACCCCTTAAAAAATAGGCAAAATGTATTTTTCTTGTTTTGCTTCATGAACAGCTGAGTTTGAATACAGATGCAGACACTAAAGTAAATTAGATTATCTCAGTTCAGTATTCTGCACCACAGTTCAAATCCCCATCATTGTCCCAATCCCCATATCTATGAGATGGAAAGATTAAGTAATAATGAAGACATGTCACTGCACCTGCTTTCACTGTATCAAGCTACATAGAGTATATCCACCCATAGTTTTGTTTTTCCCCTCTGGCATTATCTGTTGTTCACAGCTCCCAGCTGCGGGTCTGATCTAGATCTCCAAAGACTCTAAAAACAAGTTTCTAATCATTGCTTGGTCAGATTTGCTTTCAGATTTTGAAAACAAGCTGCTTTTAAAGGTCCGTCTACATCAACTGTAAGCATTTGAGTTGATGCATAGCTTCATTTGTCAGAACCCCATTGAGCCAGTATTTTGGTTAAATGGTGAATATCTGGCACATGTGCTGGTTTAGTGGCTACAACAATGCAACTGGCATGGGCATGTTTTGAAAGGGAAGAGGTAAGAGTTCACCAAAATAAGGCTTTTGGGCATGTGTGTAGCCTCTGACTCCCCAAGAGCTGCCCCACAATAGCAGAGAAAGCTTGTGTCCTGTCCTACCCCATGCACATGAAGGTGATGCCTTTGCTCAGCAGCTTCTGTTACCTCCTTTGCCTGTCCAACTCAGTTCTGCTGGCACAGCTCCGAGTTCCTGAATACCTTCTCAGGATAATATAGAAGAGATGAACATATTGTGGGTGATGTAATCACAGAGGAAATAAACCCATGAAAGGGCTGCACATCCAGAAATAAGGAGCAAACTCTGATCCTTACCTTATGCTCCTTGAATAAATTACAGCTATGTCAAAACTGACTTTTGCTTTGGCACTGGTATGGCCTTTGACTTCCAGTCTCTTTTTCTGTTCCAGCTTCTGTTTCCCCTCTCTGAATTGTTCTTCCTCTATCAATCAGCATTGTTTGTGCAAGAGTTGCACATGATTTTTTTTCTGCTTCACTAGCATGCATTGTGATGTTGTTCCACTTTACTATCCTCCAGCTGGTTTTCCTTTTTCTCCTTTTTAATGTCAG
The DNA here is from genome assembly GCF_004027225.2 of Strigops habroptila. Classification (NCBI taxonomy): domain Eukaryota; kingdom Metazoa; phylum Chordata; class Aves; order Psittaciformes; family Psittacidae; genus Strigops; species Strigops habroptila. Next base: position 32,421,607 of record NC_046359.1, read on the forward strand.
ATGGCCCCATGCTGTTAAGGTCATTTGCCATCAGCCTCACTGGAGAGTCTGAGTTCCATGGCAGCCATATAATTGACTTGATATCATCTCACTGAAAGGTCACAGTGTGCTCTGGAGGGTGCTTTTCCCTTGTCTTAGGAGCATTCTGGATAGGTAGTTGTGTTTCGTGTGACTCCAGACTCTTGGCTTGAATTTACAGTTTTTCTTACTCTGTAAATGGAAAATATATCTCATATTAAGCATAGAATCATAGAATCAACTAGGTTGGAAAAAACCTTTTAGATCATAATTTACTATACTCAACAGCTGCTGTTACAATGCATCACAAATGGCCTATCAGGATTGATATGTTTACACTGAACCACAGCATCTGGAATTTCCCCGTATTCCTGTCCTCATCTGCACAGGTCTGAAGCCCTTGGCTTTGGAAACCAAGCCACATGAGATGAGGAGTTAGGGAGTGGGAGCGGGGGAATAGTCCTACAGAGTCTGTAGCTCTTCCTGGGTTCTGCTGATGCTTTTACTAATACAAGGAGAGTGCAGATGAAAAGCAGAGCAGGATGTGTCTGGAGATTAAGATTCTGTTTGAGTGCTGAAAACAATTCTTGGTCTATGTTGCTCTGTGGTGGCCTAGCCCCAAAGTTATCCTTCAGCTTGGTGCTGACGCATGCAGTTGCAGCACCAAGGATGTTTCCTGTTGTTTCCAGGAAAGGACCAAACATCAGCCCTTCTCCATGTATCAGTAGTCCAGGCATTGACTTGTTCCTGCTGCTTCTTCTGCAGCAAGTCCCTGTCTTTTTAGGTGATGCAACCAGAACATGAGTAAAAGGAGAAGCACTTCAAGATAAATGCTGGAAGTGCCCCGTTCTAAAACTTGAAATGAGAATATGATATACACATTTGCAAAGGCTGGAGTTTAGAGAACAGTGCCTGAGACCGTAAGACCTGAAGGTGTTACAGTGAAAACTGGCCACACGTGTCAGTGCTAGAAAAGACTAGAACAATGGTTTCACAGGAGTGTTGCTATAACATTTTATTAATACACTAATAAAACTAAACTTTGGAAATGAATAATTTGAAATTATTCATCTAGAATAATTATTGTAATAGAAGACTTCCCAGGTCATTTTTAATGCTCTCCTGTGGGGCTGAAGCTGTTCTGGTATAATGGAGTTTGCATATTCAAGATATTTTAAGACCTATGAGAAGGTCATCTGTTAATAACAAACGGTGAGTGTGAACAGCTTTGCTAAGCTCTGTTTTATAGCTTGTCTTTGGATAGAAGAATAGTAATGTCTAAGCCAGTAAATAGTATATGTCATCCCTGCTAATCTAGAAAAACTGTGCTGTACAGTTGTTCAGCCTATGGATATTCACTCCCTTCATTGTCTGAACAGAGACCTTTCTAAATCATTTGCCTTATATAAAAGATTATGAATCACCTGCTGTGAACTGGGGAGTTGTGGTGACTTCCATTTTATTGGATTTAATCTTACTCCTGTCATGCGCGTTCCAGGGAACCTGGTCTGTTCGTTATGGCCCACTGTTGATGGCAGAGATGTATTCCCTTGCAGGAAAGCTGCTCCTGCAAGCTGTAAAATTGGAAGTTGAGAACTAAATTTATTCCTTCTAATACCTCATGCTGAATAGCTGAACTTCAAACTGGTCTCATAGCACCAACGTTGGTGTTAGTTTGACAACATTGCATTTCCAGTATTTATCTGAATTGCATAATTAGTGCAGAATATCACAACTATTTTTCTGTATGTATTTTACAGTATGTACTGTGCTTTAAATAGTACTTCTCCTTTTTTCCTAGTCACGTATTTTATTAGCTCTCAGGTAGTTTGCATGCCAGTTGGTGTTTTGAGGTTTGCTCAACATATTTTATGGCTGTATTGTAGTGGGTTTGAGTGTTTATACCTTTCTGATGCTCCATCTTTTACCTAAGCCTGGCAATGTGCTGCATATATCATTCAAGACGTGATATTTGATGTTATTTCATTTTCCTGGACTATCATTTTCAAACAACACCAAAAATTGCCTTGATTCTGTCAAAGAGGAAGAGTGCATTTGAATAATAATCAGAATAAAGAATGAGAAAAAACCTGAATTTAGCAGCCTCAGGCATTTGAACAGGTTCAAGCTCATCATTTGTGTCCTTTCAACAATACCTTACAGTTTTTGCAGATGGCAGTGAAGTTCACTGAGCTTACATATGGAGGAGATTGCAGTAACTCTTCCAGGTTTTTCCCTTTTTTTTTTTTTTTTTTGGTCTGGACAGGTTTGAGGTTGTCATCCCTATTTGTCTGAAGAGCAGATGTCCTTTATAGCACAAAATGCAGATGGGAAATCAGCATCTTTTTTGATACGGCTAGCTCAGTTCAACGTGTGTTTGTCTTAATAGTTGTAGACACTGAAAGTGCTTTGATATGTGATGTTGCAAAGAACCATCTTCTCTGTAGTTACAAGTGGGATCGTGACTCAAGCCTGATTTCCAGTGCCTCCTACTCCTGTTTTCTGGAAGGCAGGCACTCTGAGGCTCACATGGGACTAGATTCTGGCTCTGCTGAATTGCAGTGCTGTGAGTGTGAGTAGCTGCGTGCGTAGGCATCTGGGATAAAACTACGTGGGTAAAAATGAAAGCAGAAATTTTGGTTGGTCTCCTTAGGTATGTGGGGAGAAAAACTTGCCATTGAAATTCCTTTTATGTATTTTAGCCACTTCACAAGAGATTTGTGAAGGCTTTTTATTATTATTTCCCTTCTTTGACTTTTACTTTATATTTCTGTTTTCAGGATCAAGCATTTCTCCTGTCTCTGTGGCCTCTCTGACAAGTCTGTTCTTCTAACCAGCTGTGTCAGGCTTCAGAGGTGTTTTTAGAAATACCTGTCCTGTGGTAGAGAGGCTTGACAGACATTCTGCTCATATACTTTACTTGTTAAACTCAGGAGATTCAAGTGTAAGGTCAAAGCCAAAGTGGTCCTTAATTTTTTTTCCTAGCATTGCTGCCAACCTATTCTTCTATTGTTAAATAGAAACATTCTCCAAGAGTATTAATATTAGTGCACAGAGAGGCCTGGTAATTGTGCAGAAAGCTGAAACATGAACCTTTCAACTTGCCTCACCATCCTTCTGCCTCCTGCTGCTAAATGTTTTCATTTGGGCAGTGGAGGAATCACTGGAAGTGTTCACAAACCGTGTAGATGAGGCCCTTAGTGACATGATTTAGTGCTGGCCTTGGCAGTGCTGGGGAACGGCTGGACTTGATGATCTTAAAGGTCTTTTCCAGTCTAATTGATTCTGTGATTCTATTTCTCTGCATCTTTAGCTCTTCATGGTTTCTCTTTGTTGGACCCATAACATACTTCTCCTAAGTGCTAGCTCCTACCCCAGTGCTTAAACCCAACTCTGTCATATGGTCTGCCTCTCAAATAGTTTCTTTTTATCCCACACAAATGAAAAGAGTTACCTTCACAGAACACAGGTCTGCAGAGTATTTTCCCTAGTAGTATGTTAGAAAAGTCCTCCTTAAAGGAAAGCATCCTTGTTTACAACCAGTAATGAGATTTTGAGTTCTGGAGGTACTAAAGAGATGACTTTTGGGAACAAAGCCATCAGTGTGCTGGTGCCGTGCCTGGGTCAGCAGGTGAGCAAAGCTGCTCTGTAGCCCATCCACATGAGCCAGTAGCCACAAGATCTGTAGTCCCACAAGTAGCGCAGATGTTCTCCATTGCCAGTCATCCGCAAAACAAAGACCTTGTTTTAGAGTTTCCTGTCCCTCCTCTGGGAAAGAATCATAGAATCATAAGAGTTAGAAGGGACTTAAAGCTCATCTAGTTCCAACCCCCTGCCACTACACGAGGTTGCTCCAAGCCCCGTCCAGCCTGGCCTTGAACACTGCCAGGGACGGGACAGCCACAGCTTCTCTGGGCACCCTGTGCCAGGGCCTCACCAAAAGAGATTTCATTTTTATGCCTCTGTATCAGTGATGCTTAAAAGGCCTTAGGAACATGTAAAATAAAATCCATTTGGGATTTTGAGGTTTGTTTGTTTTTACTTACCACTTCAAATAGCCTGGGGCTCTGTGATCCCTTAAATAGCAACCACATAGTTTCAGTTTTAGCCTCCGCATGAAGGATGTGGCAAGGAAGCAGGATTATTTGAGCAGGAAGTTTTTTCAAGTAAGCTTGAAGAAAACAGTACCTTTCACTTTTTTTTTTTTTTTTTTTTTCTGAGAGGAAAAGGTGGTGGAAGTTTGGTAAAATTGTTACTGGCCTGAAATGCTTCACTCATGTTCACTATTTAGATAAGAAAGAGCACTACATCACAGACAGATTTCTTGTGATTGTCTTCCCATTGTAAAATAATGCTCTAAAATAACACTGAAAATGAAACAGAAAATGACAAAGATGAGAATGTGTAGGGAAACGGGCTCTTAATGTTTATTATCTACCACTGAAGTCCCTAATGCAGGCTACCAGTTCTTATGCTTCTGTAAGTAGGATTAGGTGTCAAACGTTATTTAAAGCATATGTGCTGTGAGATGGGACTGTGTGTTTCATGACTGATAAAGTATTGTTTCTAAATAAATCTTGCAATTCTAGCTGCAGTGACACAAATAATAGAACAGGAAGGTGTGAAAGAAAACGGCCAATTTGAGTGATACAGAAAGAAGCTATGCTTCATTTGGTCTTCGAAACTAATGCAGAGTACAGATTGCTTTTCTTGAACAGTTGTATGGGATTGCTACTATATAAAGCTTTTCCTCCCTACATTTTTGGAGTGACTCAATGATTTGTGTATGTTGTGCAGTATATTTTTCAGTTTTAAGAGACATGTTAAGGTAATTGTTCTGTAACGTTTTAGATGTGAGAACTGTATAGCTCATTTTGTCATCAGATTCTGATTTGTTCTCATATCATGTATTCATGTGTAAGAGTGGCGAAACCATGCAGAACACCGATCCCGAGAAAGACCACATCTCACATAAATAGTTGTCATTTTATTTTGGTGTGTTTTTAAATGGTGTTTTTTTAAAAGCTAACCTTCCAGCACCAGGTGCTTATGAGAAATTCCTTCTTCTGTCTTTGAAAAATAGTATCAGCCCAAGCTACACCTTCTCATACACACTCGTACCCTTTAGCACTTCTACGGGCTGATGCTGTTTATACTGCAAGATGTTTTTCAACCTTTGGCCTGATGAAAGAAAAAGTGTGCTTGTTTCTTTATAGCAAATATGTAGGTGGCCAACAGATTAAAAATTACATTTACAGAGAAAACATAGCTAGAATTCATGAGAAAGTCAGATTGACAAATACCGTTGGCTTCTTATCTTCATTTCAAGTTGGATTTAGCTATTGCCTGCATGGTTGTAATCTCCGTGAGGTTACTTTATGACTTAGAACACGTTTCAAAGTGGCAGTCAAAAGGATGGGGGTTTGGGGTTAAAAGACTTTGAGGCATAATAATTCTTAATCATAATCTCATTTGGAAAAAAATGGCACCTGGATTCAGTAAAGCAGTAAAGCACCAAGACTCTTCCAGGAAGTACAGCAGCCTGTCTTGACAGTGATTTATGTTCTTTTTTGCCTACCATGCCCAAGTATCTTATCTAGGCTGACATGCATATGTGCGTATATCAAGTGAGGTCTCAGCATCTGCTACAATCCCCATCCTGAATTTATCCTCGCTGATACTTCTGAATATTGGTAGAGAACGAAGGACACAGTCCCTTGACACATATCAGCTCGATATAGCACGACACGATTTCAGCACAAGCTGGGCGTATATTTAGACTCCGTGGCAGAAGTAATTAAGAGTGGAATTTGATTGTCATCTGGCCTTGCAGTTGTTCTTGCCATGAGAATCTGGCAACTTGGAATCTTACAGGTCAACAAGCAACCACATAGCTGCTGCATTCTTTGACATTTCAGGGGCTGTTTCCGTGTAGTCGTGAAGCAAACGCTCGGTGGGAAAAACATTACAACAATAGGTGTGACTCCCAAATTTTTGTCAAGTGCAGAATAATTTAGCTGGTTCTGCAAAGCCTATGCATACATTTCCCTAAATTAAAAACATGCTGTACTGTTTGAAAAACACCTAGCCTGGGTATTACAGCCTTAAGCATTTCAAAAAGGTCACTACAGAATTTCCTAGAAGCTGATAATCTTCCAATAGGTTTTGAACCATCATGTAAAAGTTAATACCAATGCAGCATTCCAGCATGGAGTTTTCTGGGGCACCACTGAGACAAAACATAAAAGATCTACACATTACATTTGGTAGCATAATGTTTATATAATCTTCAGATATCACTACTACTATATTAGATGGAATTTATTCATAGAAGTTACTTGTGCACTCGTTTGTCTTTTCTTAATCTCTTCCATCTCCTCTACCCTCCATGCATAAGCTATTTTTTCTGTATGGAGCATTATTATATTTTTATTTGCATTGAAGTAAGTCTTGCTTAAACTCCTCAGTGGACTCTTTGTTTGGTTTACTTTTGTGAACAGCAAAATACACCAATCCAATGCATATCCTCTTAAAACTTACTAAAACCCATGCAAGCTCACAGCGTGCTGTAAGGGCTGTAGGCCTCCAACATCTAACAATGGGGTTTAGATAGAATGTGGGCGATTAGAAAAAAAACAAAAGTAGTCCAGAGCTCCTCTACATGGCAAAAGCTTTTGGGCACCCAAATTCATTTTGCTCTGAAATTTGGGTGGCAGAATATTCTAGGTACCTTAGCTTAGGCTTCTCCCTATCAAACCAGACACGAAGTTAAGCTACATCTGAGTCATTTCAACGATTCTCTGCAGTAGAAGCTGTTTTTTCTGGATTTTGTCTAAGCCTCCTGTCACTGAAGAGCTACTCAGAATTTCCTCCTGGTGGTATAATGTAGCTTCATTGAATTTGCTGAATTTATATGTCAGTAATCAGATTCCAGTCCTGTGACCATAAGAAGACCATATGAAGACAGGCTAAGAAAGTTGGGGCTGTTCAGCCTGGAGAAGAGAAGCTGCGTGGAGACCTCAGAGCAGCTTCCAGTGTCTGAAGGGGGCTACAAGGATGCCGAAGAGGGACTCTTCATCAGGGACTGTAGCAATAGGACAAGGGGTAATAGGTTAAAACTTCAACAGGGGAAATTCAGGTTACATATAAGGAAGAAGTTCTTTACAGTGAGGGTGGTGAAGCACTGGAACAGGCTGCCCAAGGAAGTTGTGAATGGTCCATCCCTGGCAGTGTTCAAGGGCAGGTTGGTCAGAGCCTTGGCCTAGTGTGTGATGTCTCTGCCCGTGGCAGGGGGTTGGGACTAGATGATTTTAAGGTCCCTTCCAACCCAAACCAGTCTGTGATTCTGTGATTCTATGACTATGCACCAGAAAGAGATTTCACACAGATCTTACTCTTTGCCTGATTCAGGAGAATTATCAAGTAATTATCATCTAATTATTACATGAAACATTTAATGGGACATGTGCTATAATTATGAATTTGACCAGGACACATTAAGGAAAAATCTTAGCGTTTCATCACGTGAATGAATCGTACTTCAGAAGATGTGTGAGGTTATTTTCAGGAGTAATGCACAGAAGTGAAGAGTTCAGCTTTGATTTATGAAATGCACGAGGCACATTATGAAGCAAATTTGAAGGGCAGTATCCTAAAGTGATGAGGACATCTGGGAGAGGTTCAGCAGTAAAAGAAGCAGTGGCATAAATCACAAATGGGCTGTTCTTTGGTTGAAGATGTATATTAGTGGGAAGGCTATGAAATTTGCATTTGATCCTGGTTCAGGCTGAAGTAGCTCAGTGCCAGACCTCGGATCACAAACATACTGCTGTGATCGTCTTTTGTATTACCCTCTGCCACGCAGTGAATGCCCCCAAAACAGACTTTGGGAAGCAGAACTGTAAATACATCTGTGCTTAGAGTGTTGAAGGTGCAGATGGTTTTACAAGAGTGAAGAGGACTGACCCATTAGAATACGCTTAAAATTTCAGAAACAGAAGTAAGCTGCAACAGTTTAGAAGTAAAGCATTTTTTATCAGTGTAAATGGATTATTTGGGAAAAAATCTAAGTTACAAAGAATAATCTGGGTTCAAACTTAAACTGGGGAGATTTAGGTTAAGTGTAAGGAAGGAATTCTTCCCTGTGAGGGTGCTGAGGCCCTGGCACAGGGTGCCCAGAGAAGCTGTGGCTACCCCATCCCTGGCAGTGTTCAAGGCCAGGTTGGACACAGGGGCTTGGAGCAACCTGCTCTAGTGGAAGGTGTCCCTGCCCATGGCAGGGGGTTGGAACTGGATGAGCTTTAAGGGCCTTCCAACCCAAACCAGTCTGTGATTCTATGAATATGTGTAAGTAAATAAGCCAGTTTACTAAGTATTTTAGTGAAGTTTTTGGGACTGATTTCACAACAGAACTTTCTTGATGTTTCAACTCCCTGAGCTTCTGCTATGAAGAGATGGGTGAACACATTCAAGATGTATTTAGCAAATACATACAAATGTACTTGAAGACACAGTCGGCTGTGTGACACTCTCTCTGTGATGGTGCTCTGGCTAGAGAAGAGTTTTGCTGTCTGCAGTGGAAAAGACAAAAGATGAGAAATGTGAGTTTTCACCCTAGGGATTAAAACCCCCAACAAACAGATGAGGTAATGTTTTGCGAGAGTTTAAAAAGCAAAGGGACGTGAGGAAATAAAAAGCTTTTGTAGCATATTACATCTGACATTATTGTCTTTCTCTGTTCTCTCTCACCCACACAACAGATCATTTTGTATATTTTTCCATATGTGTTTCCTTTGTATTTTTCATTAATTGTGCAATTTTCCATAATTAATTGCATGCTTCTAGACTTGTTCCTCTATTGACAAATTGTGGTTGATTACTCTCTGCATCCTTCCTCCCTTTTACTTAGCCTATTTAATCATTATTATCTTCTCCCCTCAAAACCTATTCCCCCTATTTTTCTTTTCTGAAGCAGCAGCATTTCTCAAGTTGCCATTTCTCATTGAACTTCAGCAGCATCCTTGCATCTGCTAATTCCCTATGGCTCTGTTGTTCTCTTGCAGTAATAACAGCCTTGTTTTCTCCTTCCTGGGAACAGTGAGGTGACTGAAATTGCCAAGAAACTTTCAGGAAGAAGTTTTTAAATCAGGATATGTAGAAATGGGGTGCCACAAGTAGACATGTTTTCAAATGGGCTTTTATATGGCGTATGCAAGTGTGGGAGCAGAAGGAAGCTTTATTTGCTTTGTGTAGAATGTGCGTCTCATGAACAAGTCCACATTAGCAACTTAACAGTGAAATCTGTGCTGGTCCCAATGGATGTCTCTGTTCATTTGGTGCTAATCCACTTGCCTAGGCTAAGACTCCAGTCTAGTGAGGTTGTTGATTTGGTGACCCCTAATGCGATCGCCAGGAAAGGGAGAAAAGACCTCAGAGAGGCTTGATGAGTAGTTTTTGTGTGAAAGCACATTTATATGGAACCTGACCTCTTTTTTTCCCTTGTCTGTATATTTCTGCTTTCAGTGGATTTTTAATCTGCAGTGGCATTCTTTGCCAGGAATTATATAAACTCTTTGTTTCCTTCTTCCCTTTGTTTGCTTTCATTACTTTTCACCTGTTAAAATAATAGAGAAAAGGAGAAAGGGGTTGAGAACAGAGGAGTGTAAAAGCTTTTGAGTCAAAGCAAACACAAAATATTAACTTATTTAAAAGAGTCACATGAAAAAAGCATTCTTTGTCTCAGTGTAAAGTTAGGGCCTGATAGGAGTTTTCTTGTGATGGAGTCATCTGTCAGAGGAACCAGATTTGCTTTGAGTTTTTGTTTTGGGAAGGTGTTGTTACAAAGATTAAACCCTCAAGGCTTCTAAGTATGGAGAGAAGGAAGGGCATCAGGTACCATTTCTTTATGGTGTCATAGGCAGTGACATGTCTCAGTGACACGTCTCTTGAGATGCATTGGCTAATTTTAGACTTTTGAGTCACCACTCAGTTGCATCACTGGACTACCCTGGAACAAAAATGTAGTGCTGGCTTTGTGAAGCAAGATGTAGTAGAAGTCTGTGAGAAAGGTGCTTTCTTCTTTATAGCAAAGAATGTTTGACAAGTGTCAAATTCCCACACTAGGAACAAAATGGTTGAGGTATGTATTTCTTGGCTTTCAGCTGTAAAAGTGTTCATGAGAAGCCGCCACTTGTAAAAGGAAAAGATCATAGAATCATAGAATGGTTTAGGTTGGAAGGGACCTTAAAGCTCATCTAGTTCCAACCCCCTGCCATGGGCAGGGATGCCTCACACTAGAGCAGGTTGCTCCAAGCCCCTGTGTCCAGCCTGGCCTCGAACACTGCCAGGGATGGAGCATTTACAACTTCCTTGGGCAACCTGTTCGAGTGCCTCACCAGCTCTCACAGTAAAGATGCATGAACATAGCCATCTGTGCCACTATAAAACTACCTTTCTTTTACTTCTTAGGCTGAGAGAAGCCTGTTTTGAAGGAATTTGTTTGGAGACCAAAGCAGAAGGTGGAAATGTGGGGAGAGTGATGTTAGTTTCAAGATGTTTAACCACGCACACGTTTACGAGCGGTATACTGTCTCAAATAGCTTCTTCTCAGGATCTTACTCTCCAACAGTGGTTCTTGTATCACACTTTTCCCATGGTCGACCTATCAGAGTTTTACTATTTCAATTGTGAATGTTGTATGCAGTGCTTTTAAAAGAACCTTATTTTGTAGCAGAAGTTAGAAGTTTTCATGTAATAAAACCGACGACAGTACTGTGTACTTATATAGCCCTTTCCTGCAGAAGATTTCTGAATGTCGAGAAGAGCACAACCATTTTATCATATAATGGGCTTTATCTTCATATCTTGTCCTTGTCAGAGGATAAATGATCTAGGAATTATCATTATCAGAGGATAAATGATCATAGGAATTATTTTTATCAGAGGATAAATGATGTAGGAATTATCAAGGCGAGGTTGGACAGGGCCTTGAGCAACCCGGTCTAGTGTGAGGTGTCCCTGCTCATGGCAGGGGGGTTGGAACTAGATGATCTTAAGGTCCTTTCCAAACCATTCTATGATTCTATTTTGTGCTTGAAAGGTCAACATTCCCACAAATAGATGAGGTCATGATCCTAGTGCTGTCTCATTCATTGAGCCTGATGAAATTATGGGAAGAAGTTTTCTGACCAAAGTGGGCTGCATCATTGCCTCATCTTACTGCAGATCTTGTCCTGAAGCAAACTGCTGAATATATCCAGAGCTTCTTGACCAAGTTGCATGGTCCTTTTGGAGCTCAGTGTTCCTAGGGCCATGGGCTTCATTGGTCCAGTTACCTCCTCTAAGGTTACCTGGGCAGTGACAATCTTTAATAAACAGAGATGGTTCCTCTGAAGGCAAGAAGAGGAAAAGGCACATGATTTGTGAATACTGACACTTACAAAAGCCAACCCCCTTACTCAGACATTGCTTTTCTGGCTCTTTGTGTGAGCACATGTTGAAGTAATCTGTGTGGAGTGATTTGCCAGTCGGCTTTCAGCTACAGTGCGTTCTGTTGGGAAAGGCTCTGGGAGATGGCACATTTTTGTATTTTCTAAACACGAAAGAGGGGGATTTTATTTCTTTGCTGCTTTTCTTGAGAGTGGAGAGGTGAGGAGTGACTAACACTATGCAGACAGATCTAAGAAATAATAAACCATGTTTTTACAATCAATAGAAGTGGGTTTAAAAATGTCATCCTTCAGTTCCCTGCTTGTTTCTAGTTACTAAATCCCACGAAAAAGACATATCATTATCTTATCCTCTGCTCCACCATTTCAGATGTTCAGAGCCCTTGATAAATTAGCAGACTGGTTATTCAGAAAAATAAAATTACATTGCTGGATTGGATTTATGATTATTATGCAAATGTAACTGCCATATTCTCTGCAGAAAATACATTTAAACGCCTGGAAGTAGCAATAATCCTGTTCAGGAGCTACTCCAGTTAATACTTTCCTATATAGAATTGAGTGTTCATTAATAACTTCAGGATTGTTATTAAAATTGTTTTATTGTAACATGTAATTTACTTAAACGGACTATGTCTTTCTCAAAATGGTTTTAATTACAGAAATAAATGACAAAGCTTAGTGGAGATGCTTATACAACAGTGCAGTCATTTTCTGTGTGCCAACTGGAACTCATTTTTAACAGATGGAATTCACCAGTCTGCAAAGAGCAAACATCAGGCCTTGAAACTTTACTTAATCAGTCTGATAAAGGATGAACCTGGTGTCTTCCACGCTGTTTCTTCTTGGCTTCTACTCTAGTAATCAGTTATTCTATTACAGCTGCAGAAAGGAAAAGAAGAATTGTTAATTTTACTGGGGATGTATTTTGCTATTAGCATCAGTTTTGTATGTCAATAAGACATACCATTTTGAGTCAGAATAAAGGTATGGCTCAAAATAATCCCCTTTCTCTATAAGGACTCTGACATATTTTCTTCTTCCTTCTAGTGGTGTGGGCAGTACTGTTGCAGATTATTTTGGCCTCTTGTTCCTCTCTTCTTTTTTGTTATCATTCTGCCCAACTCTGTTCTCGTAGCTTTTGTTGACTTTATGGTATGAACTTCTTTCAAATTCTGATTCAGGATAAAGGCTGTAGGTAGCCCTAAGATGAAGCCAGGACTTTAGACAGAACCTACCAGGGAGAGAAAACCACTATTTTGCTCCTAGTTGATGAGCTGATTGATTACAGATCTTGCTCCTTCCTTGAAACTCATTAATGAACAGCAGTAAAACTGTAGCCCGGGAGTAGCTCAAAAAGTGGAGGTGCACTGATTAGTCGTTACAAAAGAAAGGAGATCTTGTCAATATGGAGAAAATGAGGGTATCCACCTGAATGACCCTGTGGACTGGGGTAGGAGCAGAGAGATGAATTCATTAGTATCAAGTGCAAAATCACATACTTGAGAAGAACAAGATGCTCAGCTACAAGTTAATTGCTCATCAGTTAGAAATGAATGAGAAGGAAAAGCGTGCCATGTACTAAATGGCAACAGGATGAGTAAACCGGCGTGTTGTGGCCATGGACAAGGCAATTGTACTGCTGGCCTGTACCAAAGGAAAGAGAACTGGCAAAGATCCTGTCCTACGGGAGAGAAAAAAAGGGTATAGCTCCACCAGCCAGCTTTACATGGCACTTGCAGCACATCAGTACTCTGCATCCACTGGAAACGTGGTGTCTTTATTCCAGTGTACTTCAAAGAAACACAATATTGAAGTAGTTATCGTAGAGCATAAGAACCGCTGTGAGATCACGTCCTTGCGCATCCGATGTGATCCTGTTCACATTTCCATCCTCTAGAAGAGTGTGGCTTGTTTTAACGCAGCAAAACAATGACTAGAAGTGAAAATAAATTAATCAGAGAGGGGCAAGGACTATTTATACCAAAGGATTGAAGTGACATGTGAGGAAATAGGGATAAACTGGCCACAGATAAACTTAGGTTGGGAATAAGAAGAAGGTATCAAGAGAGTGGTGTTCCAGTAGGAATACCAGTCAAAAACGAACTGGTGTGGTCAGTTGATATGAAGGTCTTGTGCTGGTGATGATAAGGGGCTAGCCCTGTTGAAGCAGGAGGTCTCCAGTTCTGCCTTTGTGTAGGATCACTCTGGGTGGAAGGGGCTTGGGAAGGTCTACTCAGAGAGAGTGGGCCTAATGAGATCTGGATCCAGGCAGGAATGACCTGGCATGGCATCTGGCAAAAATTGGCTAAAGAGACTTTACAAAGAAACAACTATTGGGCCAGTAAGCAGGACCCAAGAGACTTTTTCCAACCAAATTTTGCTTCCTGGTGGCACTCTGATTTTCAAAAGCTGTTTTAGCCTTTTCTTTGGGTTTCTGACACCAGAAACCTCTCAGTTGTGTGCCTGTTAGACCCAAGCTCCTCAGAGCCGACATTGTACTTGTATTTGGCACTAATTAAACATTTAGGAATAATGTCATAAACAACCTGCACCACCAGTCATGGACTGGTAAAATAAGTTGAATGTGAAAATTACATCAGCTGTAAGAGCAGTGACTTGACTTTTTATTATAAATACACAAGTTTTTGCATCTGTACCCTGTATTTTTTTAAAACCTCTGCTTTCGTCCTCCCATGTCTTACTCCTTTTATTATTTATGCATTTGCTACAGCAGTGTTTTGTTAAATATTGAAATGTTTGTGATGTAAACCTGACTGTGATTTCAGTTCTAAATAATTCTTATGGAGCTAAAGGCTTAAATTTAACATTAGGCTGGTTTTATTTTTTTTTGTTGTTTTGATTTTGTAGAAAGACCAAGCAAGGATATACTTAGTTCATTAACAGTAAATGAGGAAATAGTGCAGCTATGCTGTCAAGGAAATGAAAGAGCATAGAAAATACATTCAGGACTAATTAATGTTTTTACTCCACATCGTCCTACTTTTTATTTTGTAGTCTTCTTAAAAGCACAGAAAACATTTTTGGTAGACAAAGAATAATTATCCTGGTTGCTTTCAGTTACATAAATATACACATCTAGAATTACCGAATTGTAGAATGGTTTGGGTTGGAAGGGACCTTAAAGCTCATCCAGTTCCAACCCCCTGCCACAGGCAGGGACACCTTCCACTAGAGCAGGTTGCTCCAAGCCCCGTCCAGCCTGGCCTTGAACACTGCCAGGGATGGGGCAGCCACAGCTTCTCTGGGCACCCTGTGCCAGGGCCTCAGCACCCTCACAGGGAAGAATTTCTTCCTAATGTCTCATGTAAATCTCCCTCTGTCAGTTTAAAGCCATTCCCCCTTGTCTTGTCCCTACACGCCCTTGTAAAATGCCAAATAAAATTATATTGTTTAAAAAAAAAAAACGGGGGGTGTGTCTGAGCAGATGAACTGTCTGGTTTTGTAATCTGTGAGTAGATGAATACTATGGCAGAAAATATGTTCCTGCTTCTTTATTGTTAGAGTTTCGATGCTAAATCCACTTCTGCAGTGGCATAAAGCAGGGCACTCTAATGGAGCCTGAGAGTACCTGGCTTTGCTGCTCAAGGATACTGCTGGTCTACCATAGCTGTGCTGCAGCTTCTCTTCACAAGGCTTCCGCAGAGAAACCTAAACCTGTCGGGAGCCCTGGGGGAGGATAAGGTACTCCTTCCCTTCCCTTTTTTGTGCAGAAAACCCCTCTTGTGGCCAAGGAGCTCTCCCTGGAGCAGGAGCCGGTGCCTGCTTCATCAGGCAGTGTGCCCCTGACCTCTGGGTCTTAGCTGGGGCAAAGCAGCTGTGAATTCTACTGTAAGGAAAAGAAAAACCAGATTTGCATTTTGTTTGTTTTGATTCCACTACTTAAAACTAATCTCGGGTAGCTTTTTATTTTCTTGAAAGCTGCTTTGTACTGACTAGCGCTTGGTATTTGTCAGATTCTTTGTTTTCTCCATGTATTCCCTGCTGGCCTACTCAGAAGCTAGTTAAATTATGAGGATTATTCAGAGCTCCACTGGATAATAGAATGGTCTATTGATTAGTAGACTTCTAATTACTTGTCTCTTCGCATAAAGAGAAGTAAGATTTGATAGTAAACAAAGCAGAAAGCAAATAGGGTGTTTCCAACATGTAGGGGTATGCGTGCTTGTGTGTGGCCTTGTGCATGAGTATTGTAATTTCCAGTTTATCATCATGAGCTTATTTGACTGCTCATAGAACTGTGACCTGCACAAGCAGACTTTGACAGATAAGCAGCCAAAAAATACAACTTCTCCTTTTTTTTTTTTGTTTTCTGCAATACCCTGTGTATGCACTGGAAGAATAACATCATGATGAGCAATATGGTTTTGATTTTTCATGTCTTGTCACAGTGAAATGAAAGTTATGGCTAATTTGTGTTTTAACTAGGTATGTACAGATAGAAATGAATATAAATAGTGTGTCAGAGTTTTAGCACCAGCAGGTAGTGAAACTTTCCACTTGCATCGCATGCCTCCATGCTGGTTCAGTGTGTCAAATCATAGAATCGCAGGATGGTTTGGGTTGGAAAGGACCTTAAGATCATTTAGTTCCAACCCCCCTGCCATGGGCAGGGACACCTCACACTAGACCGGGTTGCTCAAGGCTCTGTCCAGCCTGGCCTTGAACACTGCCAGGGATTGCGCATTTACCTCTTCTCTGGGCAACCCATTCCAGTGCCTCACCACCCTTTGGTCATCCTAAAATCACCTACGGACTTCCGTAAAAATGATGCATAGTATGTATTCTGCCTTCAAACCAGTTTCTTTAGTAGCTCTTGCCTTGAATAGGTGTGTGACATTTTTAAGGATGCACATTGCTTAGGATACAAGCAATGTATCCTAGGCAATCCTAAACTAGTTTAAGGATACAAGCCTTGCTTAGGAGGAGAATGGCAATGACACCCTCTTCTGCTTCCTTATCAGTAAATGGCAAGGTGATGTCAACACTGGTCTCACTTGTGCTTGTATGTGACTGTGCTTCCCAAAGAGGTACGAAAGCAGAGGACAGACTTTGGGATGTTTCAAAAAATAAGGCTTGAAATCCTTGCAGAATTGCTGTTGATTTCATAAGGAGCAGGGTTTCCCAGCAGCCCCTTTAATGCCTCTTGCACAACACACAGAAGTGCTCCCATGAATTTCTATGGGCTCTGCATGCCTGATTTGGTCTTCTACTAATCACTTTTTTAAAATGCTATGAACTTCAAACATAAAACAACAAATACCCCCCCATCAACAACTCTGAGTAGTTCTTGCCCATGGCAAAATAGCTAAGCCAAAGCAGTAATTTACTTAAAGTGTGAAAATAATGTAATTCTCATGAAGTATCCAAACTTCTTTTTGTTGGGGATTTTTTTTCATTTCATTAGAACTGTCCAAGTATCAAGGTCTCAGCTTCCTGTGCTGTTGTGCCCTTTTAGAAAGTACAATTTTCTCACTCAGAAATGAAGCAGTTCCCATTGCTTTTAATCTTGCCTGTAGGTTGACCTGACTGCGGTGTAGTTTGCATGGCGTCTTCTAGTTTGCCTGGGTTTCCTCTATGGTAAAAGCCCTTTTCTTTTAAACCTGGCTGCTGGCAGAGAGGCAGGTGACCAGCCCTGTGCTTTCTAGATGCTCACAGTGTTATCAGCACATCAGCCTCCTCATCTCCTGTCACCCCAAGGCTGGTGTCAGACCAAGATATTCTCTGCTAAATGTGAATTCCTTCACTAGTTTTGTGCTCTTCCTCTAGGCCTGTAATTAGAGCGCTCCTGATAACCAGCTCACAACTGCAGCCATTAATTAGCTCTTCATTTGAAGGTTTCTCTCCCTGTGTTTCCATCCTTGTCAGCTTATCACAGCATGGTTTAGGTTGGAAGGGACCTTAAAACTCATCCAGTTCCAAGCCCCTGCCGTGGGCAGGGACACCTTCCACTAGACACTAGATGAGGCAGCCACAGCTTCTGTGGGCAACCTGTGCCCAGGTCTCACCACCCTCACAGGGAAGGATTTCTGTGCTGGCCAAGCAGCCAGCATTACATTGTCTGTGCTTTTGTGGGTGTCTGTGCAGTTGTTCAGTACCTGCTTCATCGTTCCGCAGAGCATAGAAGAGATGCACAGCCCAGGCTCTGCTGTTTACCTGACAGAACAGTCAAAACAGGTTTCTGATTCAAGAGGCAGCAGTAGACACCCAGTCTCTGTGGGCTTCTCCACATTAGAGGATAATGGAAGCGTTTACTAACAACCAAAGAAATTATTTATTAGGATATGAAACCTTTAATTTAGAAGGCAGGTTTCACATGCTCTTATTTTTCTTTTTTTTTTTCTCCTTGTACTCCCACTCTGCAAAATGTAGCAAAGCCCCAGGTTAATGCATTTGCACACCTATTTCTGAGCTATGTGGGTGTCTCTGAAAAGGTATGTTTTTAAAGTAGAGCAAACAATATATTCATAGCAGTCTTCTTTGAACCAACAGGTTTCAGAAATCCAAAGATCCAGGTCAGTCAAACCCAATATATTACATCCTCTGCTCTGTTAGTCTTAGATTTTCTAGATGTTCTATAAATGTTGAAATTGCACCAAGAATTCCCCAGCTGCTAAAAATGGCTCTGATGGAGCAGGGCAAAGTCACACCTGGGGAAAATATGCTGGAAGCTGAGACTTCACCTTTCTTTCTGCTCCCCTATCTATCTAGTACAACAGGTTTGTGTCTTACAGTATCACAGAATCACAGCCTGGTTTGGGTTGGAAAGGACCTTAAAACTCACCCAGTTCCAACCACACAGGGACACACTAGACCGGGTTGCTCCAAGCCCCGTCCAAGCTGGCCTTGAACACTGTCAGGGATGGAGCAGCCACAGCTTCTCTGGGCAACCTGTGCCAGCGCCTCACCACCCTCACAGTAAAGTATTTCTTCCTAATATCTAATTAAATCTCCTGTATACAGCATCTTGTATACATTTTGCTGTGGGCAGTTGCCCCTGTTATCCATACAGAAGGCTGACAAAAGAGGATAAAGTCTTTCCTGACCCTGCCAAAGCTGATGAGAGAATTGCTTGGAATCTGATAATCTGTGAAATACACAATCATATCGAAACATTTGAGTATCAAATGTTGACAGAGATATGAAGTGGTATAAATAGCTTTATTGTTTACAGAATATCCTCATCTGCAGTTGTTCCCAGTTTATTTACTTGTGCACACACAGATGTGCATTATTGAACCCAGGAGGAACGAACAGAAAGACTTCTTTTTTTCTTTATTTGCCTTGTTCTTCTTTGGAGGAGGAAAACGTGATCTCTGACATGCTGAAGAGCACAGAGTAAAAGGGGCTTTGTGTCCTCATTTCTCCCAGGGCCTGAACTGACATCCACTGGAACAAGAACAGCACCTTAAAACGCCTGGGTGTTGGTTTGAAACAACATATCAAAGAGATTTGTTCCATCATTGCCCTGTGCTCCCTTTGCCCCCCTACAAAAAGAAGCAGGAGGGGCCATGAGAACCTGCTGTGCACTTTGTGACCCATACAGAGGTGCACTTGGTGCAGAAACCAAGGCAGATGATGTCTTTACAAGTCTTTCAGACAGTGGACAGTCAGGAGCAAGTTAAGGCAGCCTTAATATTTCCTATATGAAAACAGGAGGTAAAGGCCCTTCCTCAAGCCAGCACAGGAGAGCAAGGGTGAATACTTTCTCAATGTTACAACTGGTAGTATCTTTGTGTAGCTGTAGGGGCGAATGGATCCTTGTGAATAATTCGATGTTGTCATTCTGGATTATTTTTAATTAGCAAAGCGTGGGCACTGTATCTCCACAATTTCAGAATACTGCTCTGCATTTGTCTCATCTGATCTTTGATTTTGGTTTTTTCCCCATTGAAGGGTATCATACACTTGGGTTTTTGTATGTGCTATTGTAGATAGAATCAGACTGGGAGCAAAATTTCTTCCTCTTTATTCGATAGGTGTTCAGCTTCAAACATGCTTCCACCAGTGTTTAATTTTGCCATTTCAATAATGCAAAGCATTGCAGTTATTCAATTTTAATCATCCTTTGAAGATTTCAGTGCAAGTAGCTGACTTCTTCCCCGTTCCTAAATCTGTATCTATGTATCTTCCCATTTAATTTGTCCCCTCCACCCTGGAAAAAGCAGTGAGTACTTACGACTAGACCAGGTAGGTGTGAGCAATCAGGTAGTGCTAATATTTGCAAGGGTAAGAAATGTAGTTTATGGAAGCAGTGGAGACAGAATGTGTCCTATGTAATTACCCAAATAGCTGCATGTCCTCTAGTTTTCCCTGTCTATTATTATGACTGTGTTGATTAGCCAGGTGTAGAAGGATTGGGAAAGACCAGTAAAAAAGTAGGGAATAGTAAGTAGGTAATAGGAAGCGGGCAATGAAAATACATGTGTGCCCAGCAAAAGGAGTACATTCCACCTGTTTCTTGGCAGTACATGGTTTGGGACTAAAGTCTGATGGCAGCCGTTAGTTCCAAACAGGTAGGATTGCTCTAAATTATGGCTTCTTGAGAGGGTAATTTTTTCCCTTGACAGCTTTTCTACTTCCATTTACTTAAAGAAGGAGGAGGATCTTGACCTTTTGAGCAGGGAAGGCAGTTCTCTTAAAGATTTTCATCAGTATCGAGCTTGTTTTCTGACGATCCATGGGAACAGAGGTATCTGCAAGCTGGGCTGATGGGCACAGTTTGGCTGACAGTGTGATGAGAAAGTTCAGACCTCTGGGAAGGAGATTACAGACTTCCTGCCAGAAGGGGGTAATTTTGTCACAGGTGCAGAGTACAGCGAGTGTTACAGGGATAACAGAAAGTGTTGACGCTGACATTTATTTCCCAGAGTTTAGTAGTTCAGCAGAGTGGAGTCTTGCAGAAGTCTCAAGGGGGAAAGTGAAGATGTCACGCCGAACACATCCCATATTCTCTCCTGGTTCTCCTGCAAAAAGAATAAGGCTACTTCCTTCAAACTAGCTCTCCCTGGACAGGAATGAATTTGCATCTCAGTAATTATGAAATTAAAACTCACTGTGGCCTGCAAATCCACATACACCTCAGAGTTGTTAAATACGTTTTCCAAGGGGTTTGCAGGTGACCGGGCATCAGCAGAGCCCACCTGAGCCTAAGAGAGTTGTGACTCGAGCTGAAATGTGAATTTAATCCTTGTATTTAAAACTCACAGAACTTCCACATTCATGAAGAGCATCAGAAGTAGTGGGTAATGTAGAAAAGTCTCATTCTCATCCCAAACAGCCTAATTTGAGCCTGCCCTTAGGTTGAAGTGTAAGAACTTGAGGTTTCCAACTCCGTCTGAATTGCAGGTGTAATTTTTTGGATAAAATTGTATCTGAAAAAACAAATTACAAATAAAAAGGAAAAAATAAAATTGGGGGCTTTTTTGCTCTTGGGTAGATATTTTCCTAGATAAATTACAGTAATTGTAACTGCCTGTTCTGTGCAGCAGAGAGGATTTTCATGGTGATACGTCTTTACTGTTCTTGTGTAGTTAATGAAATATGTAGCATATTTAGATTTAAATCAAATTTCAGGTTTGGCTTATTCTGTTCTCAGAGGTATATGTTGGATTTTATCTCTTTTTTTTTTTTTTGGTGGAGGCTTTTCAAGCATAGTGCTGCTTCTGCATTTTAGAAACTACATCTATTTGTGATATTTAGCACAATGACCCAGGCTATGAAATACATGCTATACTACTCATTTCCTATCTCTCAGTGCAGTGTTTTTAAGCAATAAGTTGTATATATT
The DNA here is from genome assembly GCF_004027225.2 of Strigops habroptila. Lineage (NCBI taxonomy): Eukaryota > Metazoa > Chordata > Aves > Psittaciformes > Psittacidae > Strigops > Strigops habroptila. The sequence continues at coordinate 32,442,883 of NC_046359.1, forward strand.
TGGCAAAATATATATATTCAGCAAAACTTTCATGTACAGCTTAGAAGTGTGTACTCAAGCAAGTTCAAGTTCATCGCTTTTTCTTGCATTTAGGGTTGGTTTTTGTATATTTTAACTTGATTCAACAAAGCACTCTAGAATTTACTGAAATGTAAACTCACGAGCACTTAAGTGTAAAGTCCTAGAATCATAGTATAGTTAGGGTTGGAAAGGACCTTAAGATCAGGTGCATTTTGAACTGCTTTGGTGTGCTAAGCCCGTAATGCTTCCAGTGTCTTCACATCATAGAATCATAGAATAATTTGGGTTGGAAGGGACTTTCAAAGGTCATCTAATCCACCCACCCTGCAATGGTGTTGAGAGATTGTATGGCAGGAGAGGCTATAACCCTATGATAACAGTCATGCTTGCACATAACTTCAGCCTGGGCATTCTGTGCATCTTCAAAATAGAGACTGAAGGGAGCTTAAAGCAACTGAATATTTTGGGAGATGCCGTTAAAGAGCAGCACCGTCACACACACCACACCCGCCGCCTTCCCGCAGCCGCCCCAGTGAAATGAGGAGAGAGGAAAGCGTGTCCGTCCCGCGCCCCCCCATCCATCGCCAGCCCCCTGCGCCAGCTCCCTCCCTCCTTCTCTCCATCCCTCCCTCTCCACCGCGGCGGGGCGGAGCCCGCACCGCTCCGTTCCGCATCGCGGCGGCGGTCGCCGCGTCCCCCGGCGGTGCGGTGCGGGGCCGGGGCGGGGCGGGGCGGGGGGGGACGCGGGTGCGCAGGCGGCGGATCGTCGCCGCCTCCCCGGGAGCGCGGCTGCCACCACTATTGATTTCAGAGGATGGACTGAATTTCCTGGGATTTCCATTAGGAATTGAAGGGGGGCGGGGGGGAAGGGAAACTAAAAAAACCAACCCAACCCAACCCAACCCCAAAAGCAAAGCCGTAAGCACGCAGGGTAGCCAGGCAGACATGGATATGAGATGGCACTGTGAAAACTCGCAGGTAGCTGCTTCTCTCACAGGCGATGCAGAGCGCAGGCGAGGCACTGCAGCATGCAGGGTTTAAGATGCCATTAAGCTGGCAGCGAGGAGGAGAAAGGAAAAAAAAAAATAAGAAATAAGAAAAAAAAAAAAGGCATTTGCACTGATTACTGAAATTGCTTTTTTATTGTTATTATTATTTAAATTAAAATAGATCTCCTTGGAGATTGCATGTCATTAATACTAAGATCAAATGTGTGCACGATATCTGTTTTAAATTCAGGAAAAGCTTTTAAATTTGAATTAATTTTATTTTTTTTCTTTTCTGCTCCAAGATAATACAGCTTCGGTACCCAGAGCATGGATGCTTCTGCTTTTTCTCTTCTGCTTTTTCTAAGCAATAGAGCTGGGGTTTATTTTTTTAGCATGTTGGCTCCAAACGAGTATAAAGGAAAGGAAAATTACGCAGGATCAAATAAAAGCATGAATAAAACCTGCTTCAAATAGTTGCCAGGCTGCTTTCTTTTTAATAATCTAGCAATTATTTTGGCTTAAATGATGCTTAAACCCTGACCATGCATGCTTCTCATTTTGGCTCTGACTCTGCGTGTATGTGTGTGCGTACGTTATGTGTGTATTTGTGTTGATTTGATCTTTTTTCAGTGAGCGTTTGCACAACTGGAATTCCTGTGAGTTACATGCATGTTTTGATAAGAAAAAATTGCATACCAATGAACGACTGTATCTGATTGACTAATATCTCATGATATGTAATGCAAAGTAGCTTTGTTTGTAAGGAAGTTCATTCTAATCTCTTGGGGGGTGGAGGGTAAATTGCTGCATGTTTATGACAATGAAAGTGTGTATTTTTCAAAGATCAATGGCTTATTTGCTTGTTTCTAAGACTGAAGACCAAGGGGGGGTGTCTCTTTATCTCTCTATCTATCTATCTATCATCTATCCATTTATTTATTTATAAATATCGACCCCCAAGGCATCTGATTTAAAAGAGCATTGCTTCCAAAGCTTGCCATATTACCTGAAACCAAGCAGAAAGGTGGTATGTTGTTTGTGAGGGAGCACTCAGCTCCTCTGGGGAGGTGCATGATCTTTCCTGGCTCCTTATTCATCCCCGAGAAGAGTTAAAATGCCGCATGGTGCACGCACTCTGGCGCCTGCGTGCACCATGGGAATTCTGCTGGCAAAACTAGAGCTGGCACCAGGTGGGACACGGGGTGTGTCGTGATAGTGAGCAAAGACAAGGGTGAGGGTTGCCAAAAGAGGTAAAGGGGCTTGTAAATCCTTTTATCTGTACATAAATGTCTCATTTTTCTAATTTTCCCTTCATTAGGAAGAAAGAAAAGGGGAAAAGCTTTTCTGATACATTGTTGTCTTTCAGGTGACTCAGAGGATAATACAGTAGGGGAGATAGTTGTTCAGGTTTGTCGCAGTTTACAGGTTGTAACTGTAGAGAGGAGTGATGGTTGGGGGGGGCTTTTTTCATGATTGTGAAAGAGTTGCCTGCTGAGCTGGATCTGAGCTATCCTTTTTATTGCCCCTGTGGGACTGAGGCTCATACCTTGGTGTGCTGGGTATATTGTCTATCCTGTTTGTATTCATTAGCTGGGCTTCCTTAGAGTTCTGCCATTAAGCCATTTGTTTCATTGTATGCTTTTAAACCTCTTAATATGCAGCTCTTACTGCTCTGGGCTAATCATACCTTGTTTTGCTCTTCCCATAGTGTCTTACCCCCCGCCAAAATAAACTGTTGTGGGTGGTTGTTAGTTTTCCTATGCCAAATGGTTCTGGCCTGTTGGTATTTTAGGCCACTGTTAAAGTTCAGGCTGAAAACTTTGTGAATTAAGTTTGCCATTCCCAGCTCTGTTCCTAATAGTCTCCCACATCACCTAGGCATCATATATAATTTGACACAGCTGACAGCATCTGCTTAAAGAAGCTTAGGGCTGAGCCAGAGTGGAAATTGAATTGCATCTCAACTCCCTAATATTAATGATCATTCCAGGTCAGCACAGGAGTAATTGCCAGGGCAGCCTGAGGAATTGTCCATTAAACCTGCCTGGATGGTAGCTCACCTGTGGAGAGATGCATCTGGCTAACGTCTGCAAAATGAATTCCATTTGCTTAATAGAAGGTCTGCTGGAGTTATGAATATCTCAAAAGCCAACATGTGGTCTCAAGTTTAATATCAAGTCTTTTTCCTGGTATTTTAAGATTGGTTATAGCTAAGGATAGGCAGATTTGCCTTAGATGTGTCTGGAAAAGAAATCCACACAAAAATCTGGTTGATGGTTGTATCTTGAAGGGCAAGCCTGTATCTTGAAGGGTAAGATCAAACGTATAGTTTGATCTTAAACATTGTGGCGTAAAGCAGGAGAAGAAAAGTTCATGTTGTGCATGTTCTTTAGTCCTTGAGGTATCTGCACACTTAAAATAACCTATTAATTAGTCAAAGTTTGTATACACCAGGGCAACCTGATTAGGTGGGCAGTTGGACCTTTAAATCCAAAATCAATATTCAACAGGAATTCAGAGGAGGCAAACAGCTTAAGGACAATGTTTAAAAACTCAACTGCACTTTATGTCTTGGAGTAATGCTGATTTAGCAAGAAATCCCAGTCACACTGAGAGGGGATTTTTTTTTTTTGACCTTGTGTATTTGAGATGACATAAAAAGTTAAGAGTTGTCATCATGGCTTTACTGTGAGGGGAAATGCAGAGGAGCTTCAGCCATCCTCTGTTGAAAGGTACCCACATGGAGTACCAAAGAACAGAGGTGCACAGGAAAGATGCTTCAAAGTAAAAATCACATTCTTCTGAGCTTGCTTCTGTGCCAGGTAGGTGATTGAATAAAAGTACTGTCATGAGGATAGTTTGGTGACACAGATGAGGGAACGACTTAACCTGTTTCAGTCCAAATGGGAAATACCCTCCAGGAGATCTTGGACCACTACCTATTCATCTATCCTCTCTCTCTCCACAGCTTCTGAAAATCATGGTGGTTTTTTTAATGGCCACATAAACTATAGCAGCTCCATATCGTAAAAGGGTTTCTTACTGTATTGACACCCTTCTGCCTTGGGTTACCCACTGCCACTACTTAGAGCAATTGCTGCCTCTCCTTAGAGCTCTTTATGTATTCACACCCTTGGAGGAGGTGTCACAGCTTGGTTGGGTTGAGTGTATATAAAGCAATCATCAAGATAAATAGTTGAAGAAAACATCAAATTCAGTCTTAGTGAAGGAGAAGCTCAATAGTTGGAACTTGGTGATAGAGAGTAAATGGTTTTCATAACCTTTTGGTTGCCATTTTCAATAGCTTGAAATATTTTATGGGCATTCTTAGTTGTGTATATTAAATATAATGTTTAGTCATTCTATTTTGTTTCATGTTACTCATTAGCAAAGGGTTTTTTACAGTGACTAACTAATCAGCTTTTCTGACACAAAAATCATTTTACACTTGTTTTGCACATTCAGCCAGTAGTAACTTTGGACTTCTGACTCAATTGTTGTCTCTTTGATTTTACATTTCTGACATGGATTGTAAAGCCATGTGCTAGTCTGTCCTGTTCTTCCTCAAAGTAGCAGGTCCCAGGAGAGTCTGACAAAAGCATGAGAGGTTGCTCTTGTGGGGTAGCTTGAATGGTGGCAGTATTTTGCTATGCTGTTCTGCATTGCCTCTCTCTTTTTATCTTTGTCTGCATCTGAAATGTATTTTATTTTTCCCTGTGGGATGCATAATTAGATCTACCTGTATAGTCACACACAGCTAAGGAGGGCTAATCCTTTTTCTGATCGTATCTTGCAATCCCTTTTGGGTGAAACTTCAGGTAATGCCTCCAATCTGAGTACTGTATGAGATAGATGAGATAGAGCAGGGGCCGAGGGCAAAACTTAGTCACAGCTTTTTGAAAGGGTGTTGGCCAACTGTACAACAAGCAGCTAACAAAGCCCTCACAGTTACTCGTCTGTAGTTCCTTCAAAGAAATACCTGTTGGGACTGTGCCCATGCAGCCTACATGCCATGGCTGCTTCGTTTCTGATGAAATGCTGCAAAGGAGGTCAGATTATTGATCTGGTCCCATACCTCCAGATTGCTACCAGAAAAAAAATGCTGCTTTTTTGTGGGTGGCTTTCAAAAAAGGTGGATTTACCTTCCTTACCATCCTTAGATGGTAGATGGTCAATGGAAGTTTTGCCATTAACTTTAATGTTATTAACATATTATTGCTGGCAGAAGTCTAGCACAAATTCCAAGTAGGTCAGGACATATAAACTGATTTCTAAACCTAGCTATCTCTTGGTCGAACGTTGCTAAAAGTATATCAGAAGTGAAGTAGAAAATGAGCAAGATGGTATTTTCACCAAAATGATTCATTTTAAATTCCATCCCACGAGCTGAATGATTGCTTGCCAGTGAAGAGCTGGGAAGCTTTTAGGCAGTAAGGCATTTCTCATGCTGATAGTCTGTTATATCCAGGACCCTGGAACACCTTCTGGTTCGAGTCTGGCCATATGTTTTTGACAGAAATCCACTCTCATTGTGAAGGCTACACCATCATATATGCTGTTGTTATAGCCTCCATACTGGAGGCTGGGGTAGGTGCTTCCTTTTCCTGTGATGTTTGTTTAGTGTTACTTCAGCTTAGTCATTCCCAGGTTTTGTTGGAGTTTCAAAATTTGCCTATGGGGTTATTTGAACTGTTCACCAAAGCCAACAGGTTAGCAAAGCTGGTGAGCAAGTTCAGTGTCAGGAGAAGGGTGGTTAGAGTCCAGGGCTGTGTGTCTGCACTATGACTGCTACCAACTTTCACAGCTCCCTCAAAACAGGATATACACCTGGGGCACAGCTGCATTGAAGAAGTAGAGAATGGCTTTTGTTTTTCGCCTGTTTTGTCTTGCATTACCAAACAGTCTTTAAGAAATGTGTTGCCCAGAGAGTACATAGAAAACGAGCAAATGTACATTATTTGTGTAGAGTATATTATACAGTAGAAGCAAAAATGAAGTTCATATGGCCCTTAGGAGTAAAGCATAGTTTTTAGTTCCTCATTCATGTTGCAATTGCTTAGTAACAGTGATACGACAACGATTTTACTTTACATATAACACCAGTATATAGAAAGATAAATACTGGTATTAAATGGCAGGAATGCACCCGCAGATGGGGAAGCTGAGGATTGAGTGCAGTGGAGTTTGACAAAGAACAAACCTCCGTCATGTTTCAGAGCAGCAAGGTGGCAGCGAGGAGGAGGTGGGAGACCTCTCAGCCAAAATCACAGCGGGCCAGTTAAAAAAATCCCCTCCAGTAAGTTCGACTCCCAGATACAGGTATGTTCTGCGAGGTTGACGTCAACGTAAAGCGCCATATCCTGGGCAAGCTCACTTCCCCCAGCCCATGCCAGCTTCACAGTGGTTTGCAAAGCCAAGCTAAAAATGTAGCTTGTGATTTCATAGAGGATGTCCATCTGCACCGAACAGCCTGAGCAGCCCCGGGCCCTCGCCGAGAACTGCGTCTGCCGTATCCTACATGAGCATCGGTGACCGATTGCAGCATGCATTGCATCAGTGCCAGAAATAACTCTGCTCTCGTCCTAGGCATAAAGGCCACAATGCTAGGGCACTGCACCCTTATTTGTCTTCAGGCTTAGCCCTGAGATACACAGTTTGTATCCTTTAAATTAGTTTAAACTCAGTCTGGACCAGTGGGAGATCTCCGCAGGAATCTCCTGGCATGCTTAGTGTGCATTGGATTATGGCTGCCTTGTTCAGTTCTGGCTAGAAGAGACTTTACAGGAGAGCCTTTCTGTTACTCCTTTCTATTTATTGAAGTTATTCTAGCTAACTTAACAGATAGTAAGATGTTTCTGCTTTCTCTTGCAGCGGTCAGGGCACGTGAGACGGCTAAGACAATCAGTGTAATTTGTTTCTTTATGCCTGTATCAAGTGATAAATTGCTGATTGCACCATTTTTACCTAGAGGCATAACAAACTAAGACTCCAGAGAAGCTGTGGCTGCCCCATCCCTGGCAGTGTTCAAGGCCAGGTTGGACACAGGGGCTTGGAGCAACCTGCTCTAGTGGAAGGTGTCCCTGCCTGTGGCAGGGGGTTGGAACTGGGTGAGCTTTAAGGCCCCTTAAACCATTCTGTGATTCTTCCATAAGCTATGCTGAGAATTGTCATCTTTAATAGCCTAACTCTTCCCTTTGCAGCTTTACCTGTGCAGAAAGCATCTATTCCCCTTTCTACTGGGGATGTCTAGGGAATAATGTAAGTAAAGTGGTAGCAGAGACATTTGAAAAGGCTGCAAAGGCAACCTTCGCAAAATACTCCTTCAGAGTTGCTGGTGATGATGTGTGAGGCAGAAAGGATACAGATTGACATTCAAACCTCACTGGCTTTGAGCAGCACACGTTACAAAGGAAGTAACAGTAACTTTTAAGCCCATAGGAATGTATCTGTCACTTTGTCTAATCTTTGTTTTCTGGCAGTCTAAAATAGGCAACTGAGATGGTCGACCTCATCCTGAAAAAGTCTGAGACAATTTTCTTGCATCCAGACTGTCTGTAATACCTGTTCCCCATTGCTATATAGGTGATTTATCTGAACCAGGAAAGAGGAGTAGCTTTTATGACAGTGGGAGCATTCTTCCAGTGCACAGCCACTGCAGGATGAGGAGCTCTAGCAGCTCATCTGTGACCCTTGCTCCTGCCTTGCATTGTGCCAGGACTGACTTGACTGCTCTAGTAGGCTTTGTGTTATTCTTTTGATAGCCTGGTATCCAGACAGCTTCAGGGATTAAAGTCAGCTTTTCAACCTCAGGTATTGTTATATGTGGAAATAAAGCAACTGAAAGTAACCTGCATAAATGATCTAAAAATACAGTGGGAAGTGAGTAATTCCCATGGAAAGCCTACCTCAGTTGTATTTTGTTTCAGTTCCAAGAGAAGATTCTCATTTATTTGTGATTAATTAGACAGAACCATCTGAGATTACTGAACAATAAGATGACCCCAGAAAATAACATTATTCCCCTTGAATGAACTATAAACAGCTTCAGTTGTTTATCAGACTATTAGTGCATGACATATGCCTCTACTACTGGTGAGCTGTAGACAGAAAAATGGAAAGACGTTGCCTTAGCCATAACTAGAGTAGGAGCAGATGAAGCTGTGAAGAGTGTTGGTTAAACAATGTTCTCTCACAATGTGGAAAAGTGGTGTTATTCAGGGCCTGACTAGAGCCTGCTCCTCTATTAGCCAAGGGCTTGGCATTGTGTGTCCTGTTCTTTCTGGCCCCACTTCCTTGCCAAATCTGTGTGAGTGCAGGATGAAGATGATGCCTGTATTTCTAGGTTAAATGTAGAAACTTCTGTTCCTTCCTTTATTTCTGGGTACTTCACATTCCTCATTCATTTATGAATTTGCTAGATAATTTCTAGTTTTTAGCTGATTTAGGGGATCCAAGCAAGAATTGAGCACATAACCTCCACCAATGCATAATCTCTCTGGCTGAGGGAGCTAGCCAGGTCTGGATGCTGAACTGAGCAAAACACAGGCTTCATTCCAAGGATCTCTAATTTTATTAGATTGTCTATACAAAGCAGGTGGCTGACTGGCTACCAGATGCATTTTAAGAGTTGAGATTAGAGTCTTTGTCAGGGAAGTTTTGTTCATCTCACAACTGCAGAGGTCAAATCAGGGAAAACAGTGGTACTCTCCTTATCATCAATGTCATACCAATTAAAATGTCAAAATAAGAGTCTTGTAACTGTCTCTGCTGCTGTTGGTAGTCTTTTTATTTTTGAACCTCATTCACAGTGGAAGACTGAGTGTTAGACTTCAGAACCAGCACCCCAGCTGAAATGTCTGGGAGCAATACTTGCTTCTTTCATCTGTTGTTTCTTTATGGCAAAAAGAAAAACCAGACAGCTGAGCATCATTGCATCTTTCCCTGCTCCTCTGGAATTGCACAGTGGACCAGTAGCTCACATGCAGCAGTCCCAATTAAAGGGAAGTGATAATCTCCCTGTATTGTGCACTCATGAGGCCGCATCTCAAATCCTGTGTTCAGTTCTGGGGCCCTCACTACAAGAGAGACATTGAGGTGCTGGAGCGGGGCCAGAGAGGGAATGGAGCTGATGACGGTCCTGGAGCACAAGTGTGATGAGGAACGGCTGAGGGACCTGGAGGGGTTTAGTCTTGAGAAGAGAAGGCTCAGGGGGGATAGGACAAGAGGAAACAGCCTCAAGCTGCACCAGGGGAGGTTTAGGCTGGATATTAGGAACAATTTCTTCCCAGGGCAGTGGTGGAATCACCGTCCTGGAAGTGTTCACAAACCATGTAGATGAGGCCCTCTGTGACATGGGTTAGTGGTGGCCTTGGCAGTGCTGGGGAAACGATTGGACTTGATCATCTTGAAGGTCTCTTCCAAACTAGTTGATTCTATGATTAAAGCTATATCAGTATAAAGGGGAAGGAATCTCGGTGCAAGAGCCTGCCTCCAATATATTTTTAAAACAAAGCAGCCAGTACCCTATAACCATCCGTCACCAGGATCTTGCAAGCCTGGTGCCTTCGATTCCTGCCTTTGCATGCTATGCCCGTGAGGAAGGCACTCTTCCCAAGGTCACACACCAGTGTGCTCTTATGCTTAGAAAACTGATGAAGGGTTGATCAGAACAAGAAAGTGAAAAGCCTCTGAAAGGATTTGTCCCTCAGCAGGTACTTTGAACCTTGCATGCAGCTGTGGGCTACAGCTGTGGAAGTCACATAGCTATAAACTAGCCTTGTGGAGAGAGTAATTGGCAGCTTTTCCTTCAAAACAAGACCATTTATGCACTGAGTATGTATGTGTGTATTTTCATACATGGGCAGACTTGTAAAAGCATTTGATATGTAATCTCCCATTTTTTTCTGCAGTGATTCAGCTGTGGAGGACAGCTTATGTATTTAAGAATGATCATTCGCAGCTGTCAGCCCTGATACAAAGGGAAAAGACTGTATTGGAGTAATCTGATTTCAGGCAGACGTGCTACCCTGAACTTCTCGGTTGATACTGTCCTCAAGAACACTCTGTAACACACTGTAGTAAACACTGATTAATGCATTGGAGGTGGTGGAAGAGAGAGGAGACCACGAAGATGATCAGAGGGCTGGAGCGCCAGGCTGAGATAGCTGGGCTTGTTCAGCCTGGAGAAGAGAAGGCTTTGGGGAGACCTTAGAGCAGCATCCAGTGCCTAAAGGGGCCCACAAGAAACCTGGAGAGGGGCTTTTGACAAGGGCCTATAGGGACAGGACAGATGGGAATGGCTTTAAACTGACAGAGGGGAGATTTAGATGAGACACTAGGCAGAAGTTCTTCCCTGTGAGGGTGGTGAGACACTGGCACAGGTTGCCCCATCCCTGGCAGTGTTCAGGGACAGGCTGGACGGGGCTTGGAGCAACCTGCTCTAGTGGAAGGTGTCCCTGCCCATGGCAGGGGGTTGGAACTGGATGAGCTTGAAGGTCCCTTCCAACCCAAACCAGTCTGTGATTGTATGGTGATTAAATAAAATGTAGAAAGTTTTAACATTTCTTACATGAGACAAGTCTTGGGGAACCAGTCTTGGAAACTCCTGTGGCCCCTTAAAAAAAACCAAACAACAATGTAAGGAGAGTACTAGGGTATCTTAATCTTTGAGAAAGAGAAAACAAATCTCTTCAGAGACTTTACAGTTTATCCTTGTGGTATTGAGACATGAGGAGGATACACTTATACCACTGCCAAAGCATAAGGGTAGCACATGCATGAACAGAGAGAGGATTCAGGCTGCACCAGGCAACAGGGAAGTTTTACTTTCTTATTGCTCTGCATTTATGGAAACTTCAATTCCAGCAAAACCTGACTGGACGGTAGATGCAGGCAGGCTTTGACCCTGTGGATTACAGCACACATTCCTTGGCATCTACTGTCCATCTCTGCATCTCAGTGAGATTTACTAAAATGCAGGATTAAACAGATAAGCAGTTTGTGGCAGTCTGGAAAGTACAGGAGTGCTGTGCTGGTCCCCAGGAAGGGCTGTAGTGATGCTGGAGAAGATTGTTAAATCCTGTTTGTGTTTTCCCAAAGCCATAACAAGAAAGAATATAAGCAGGTGAGAACTGGGCTGGTTTGGGGAGGAATAAAAGGAACCTGGAGAAACTGGTAAGAAGCTGAATATGCAGTTGGTTGATGCCAGAGTTCACCAGAGAAGACAGAGGCAGGACAGCGTGGGGTTGTTTCAGCTGATGTTCATTATACGTATGGCATTTATTTGCCAGGTCCTGTTGTGCTGCTGGAAGCAATCAGATAGCAAAGTTCTCTAATGGAGTGTTTCACAAAAGGGAAGTTTCCTGCCAATGAACAAATAGGCAGCAGAAGAGGCCAGCTTAACTATCACATCTGAGTGTGGAAAAGCAGGAGTATCAAGCTCAAAATAAAGCAGCTGAGATCCTAAGTTTCCAATATCAAGAGATCCATTCAACCAGAGAATTGAAAAGATGATGCTCATTAAAAGTGGTTTCTTATACCTGTACCTGTATTTCAGCCAAACTTTAGGAGATGCATTAGAAACCATTTTCAGTGTGTGGCTTCTGAGATGCATCAATAAACATAAGGCTTTTGGGGAGAGAGCTTGGGGATTTTAAAATGAGGTCAGGTTTTAGCCAGGTTCTTTGCCAAGTTTAATAAAATAGATATCCCTTCCACTTTGCTCACCCAGGGTAGCCATTAGGAGCTGTTAACATTAACTGTGAAAATTATGTGGTAGAACTTGGAATGTGCAACTAAACTGTTGGAGCCCTTAATGTCGTAATGCCCATTTTCCATGTCAAAAGTAACATTGCAAAGGAAAGGATGCAAGGTAGGCTGGGACACATATAGCTTAGCAAGGTCTTAAAACCCTTTCAGTATAAAACTTCTTGGGAGAAAAAAAAGGGCTGAAAAGCTGATCACTACAGGAACTGGGGTGAGGTTTTTTGGATTTAAAAGAGGATAGTGAGTTGGAATTATTGCAAAAGATCTGTGATATTCTGTGATTAAAGAGCACTAAAATGCTACCTAAAAAGAAAAGGAGAAAGCTAGAAGAGAATGATATTCAATATCTGAAGGGGGCCTACAAGGATGCTGGAAAGGGACTCTTCATCAGGGACTGTAGTGACAGGACAAGGGGTAATGGGTTAAAACTTAAACAGGGGAGATTTAGGTTGGATATAAGGAAGAAATTCTTCCCTGTGAGGGTGCTGAGGCCCTGGCACAGGGTACCCAGAGAAGCTGTGGCTGCCCCATCCCTGGCAGTGTTCAAGGCTGGGTTGGACACAGGGGCTTGGAGCAACCTGCTCTAGTGGAAGGTGTCCCTGCCCATGGCAGGGGGTTGGAACTGGATGATCTTAAGGTCCTTTCCAACCCAAACCAGTCTGAGATTGTCTGATTTTAATGATGATAATGAAGTCCAGGCCAGTTTTGCTGCAGGCCGTCACCTGCAGATTTATGGTTGGGACCAACTATGGAAACTATACATCTGTGAGAACCTGGGGGAGGTCACATCTTGAGGTGTGCATTGATAAAATAGTCGAGCACGATGCCACTAAAAAAAGAACTGCCAGAAAGAGAAGTGGGAGTGTGCACATGTTCTGGCTTCTGCCTCCATGCTAAAACAGCAGCAGGATTGGGAGTTAAACTCCCAATATATGGAAGGAGTCTCCACCCATCACTGGCGGGGGAGAAATGTTGTAGCCTTTTCCAGCTAACAGAATTCCAGTTCAGTTGAGAGAGATGGAGGACTGAAGGCAGGGGAGTCTAGCTCAAGGGACAAATTTTAAATGAAAACTTATGGTGGTTCATTCCCCCACACAGGAACTTACTCATAGTTACCTAAGCTGAGAACATAAAACTGAACAGAAATTTCTGGGTTGTAAAGTCCAGTCTGGTTCCAAGTTCTCCTCTAGCATTACAGGTTTAGATGGCTTTTCTAGCAGTAGATGTATATTAGACGGTTTCAGGCAGGCAAAAACGCCCAGCACTGCTCATTTGGCCCTTGGAATTAGTTGTTTAGGAATGCTGACCAGTAAACACTATTTTCTATTTTATTTTATTTCTGTCATTTCACTAGGCATTGTCTTAATACAGCAAGACCAAAATGAAGCATAAATGTAGTTATATACCATAATGAGGACTTGCACTGCTGACAGAGCCTAAGCTCAATTCTTTTTATTAGACATTTTTTAGATGCTTCTTTCCTGACACCAGCAATTTTCAAGTCACCGACACCTTCTTCAGCATTGGTGTTTTTTAAAAGTCATCACCAGTTTGTGTCTATTATAATGAGAGTAAAACATTGGGGGGTGGGGGGTGAGGTGTAAGAAAAGTGATATGTTCTAGTTCTGCATATCTGTGTTTCAAAATGCTGACAACGGCTTGATCCTGGCAATGTCTCATGACATTGGCCTTTAACAGTCATCCTAAGGAAGATACCCATTAGCTGAGAAAGATCTCTGTACCTGAACCATGTCGTTATCCAAATAACCATGTTTTGTACCAAAGTGGCCTGTTAGCAACAGTCCATTTGTTTAATAGTGGAAAAACTGACCAAATAATCCTAATCCAGGAGCTTCTCTCATAATGATCTGAACTTCTGCAGAACCTGTTGAGGACACAGAGGCTGATAGATCTGTCAGTCTTTATCCAAGCAAAATTCCCTTTGGCAGCAGTGGGATTAATGCCTAGTAAGACCTAAAGACCCAGTTAGTGGTATTTACACCAGAGGAATTCATCATTGCTTCTGAAAACTTCTACTTAAATCCAGTCGACATTATAGGAGGGGAGCAGAAGTGGGAGATGAATCTAAAGAGCAATTAGGGGAAGAGTTTGTTTGTAAAGCAGTTCTGGCTTTTTGCTGTTTCATTTTGAAATTATTTTAATTGTCTTTCATTTAAGGATGTTGAACCTTTAATGAAAACGAGAAATTAGATGCTGCTGTTAGAGGGGAAATTGCACTCATTACAAAGAGCAGGCTTGGATGCAGGAGTCGATGCACGATGCTGAAGCCACTTTTGTCTTTCAAGGAGTCGATTTAAGTGGTAATTTCTTGCCTTTGGGAACATCTGTGTGTTTTACATGGTAATACAAAATATTCCTTCATCTCCTTTCTTTTTTAAATTGCCTTATGCTTTAATATCTGTCCTGGGATGAATAGCAAAAGTGGTATAGGTCAAACATGGCCATTCCTGCTTGTCATGGTTAACATCCATAATCTCTACAGTGCCCAGTATAGTGCCCCAGTACAGTGCCCCTAACAGGTATGGCTATAGGTGTTGGCACTTCTAAAGCTTTACTGGATTTCTGTGGGAGAGGGAAAGAAGACAAAAAAATAACAACAAAAAGCAAGTTCCTGTCTTACAATAAATGTCTTCCTACTTTGGCGCTCCACAGTATAAATTATGGTATGAAATACTGATTTATTGCAAGGCATGGTTCTATAGCTTATTTGCTTAAATCCTGTAGTATTTTAATGAAAATCCAATTTGATTTTGATGGGTAAAGATTGGACTTTCAAAAGCAAAGTGGCAGATTGGTAGATAGTGATTCCTTGAGGAGTAATTATAGAGACAGTTGCTTATATAATTACAGCATTATAGGTATGTTACCAGTGTTACATGACATTAAAATCAGTCATTAATTCATATTCTTATTATCCCCAGTAACTGAAAACACAGGAATGAGCAAAGTAGACCAACCACCATGAGAAATAGAGTGGTCCTCAAAGGAGGTCCTGATTGCTTAAGAAAATGAGATACCATGTCTGATAAGAAGGTTCTATGCATCTATTTCTGAGATTCTGGCTTTCTTCTTTGCATATAATTTTCTTATCTAGAACCTCTTTATTGCTTGCATGTTTCTGTGTTTTAATGCTGAACTGCTGCTGCTGTTGCAAAGTATTGTTATTCTTTTGGGTAATACCCAGTACAGGTCTCAGCTATCTACTGCACTGAAGCACTGCACCTCATGCTTCTCTAAGCTAAAATGGCTTTGTTGCCAGATCAGCAGAGCAGGGGTGGGACTAAAAATTAAGCATAATAAAGGCTCTTGGAGGTCATGGGTGATTGCCCTATGTAAAACAAAGCAGGTAATTTTATATTGCAGAACAGAAGGCCGTGTAAGTGGGAGGGGGCTTGATCTAAATGCTTGGATCCGGGACAGAAGTAGCGAGTTTACTAAATCTCTAGTGCTTCTAAATGCAAGCAAAACTGGCAAGGTTAAAATCATTGCATGTAGTGCATGGCATCTCCAGAACTGGATCCTTCTTGATGTGGGAAAGGCAGCGCAGACTTTGAAGTTAGGACCCTATATGAAGCTGAATACAACCATATGGAAAGATTCACCAGTCTCTGAGCTGATGCTTTAATGCAGTTTTGGGTCACACAGAAGTGACCCATTTGAAAGCAGCCGTGAAACGGTGATTGTATCCTTCTAAACATTATGAAATGCATGGATTAAATACAGAATCTCCCACAAACACATACGTGCTCAGTCTGCCCATTTTCTAGTTCGCTGTGTACAAGAGAAGAATTAAATATTTAGCCACTTTCCTCTTCTGCAGGGTAAGATGATGCTTTCTTTTAAATTATTCTTTTTCAATTAGTGGTTCGGGTACCTGAAAGATCACAGCAAGTTCAAAGGTTTACCTGAGAGGTGAAGCATTTGCTGTACTGGAAAACACCTGTTGCTTGGGCAGGTTATTGTTTGAGCTGAGCAAGTTTCAACCACTGTTAATTAGCAATTGGGCAATTTTCTTTCTTTTTGTTTCACAATAATTTTTCTAGTGTTTGCTCTGTGCTTAACCAGGTAAAGCAAACATTAAATCTCAATTAAGATCACCATACTCATTAAGCAGAAATTCTCGGGAGTATGAGTATGACATGGATGCGGTTTACACGTACAGACAGCAGACAACGGGCTTTTATCTAGTCCCTTGAATATGGTGAAATATGCTGCAGCAGATGTGCTTGTGGATAAAATACATGAAATTAATTGCAGACGTGCTCAGTCTGGGTGTGCTGTGTAATGTTAAGGTGTGTCTTTTAACACAGAGAGCATGTTCCCTGGAATGGACAGTACAGCCTGAGTAACTGTAGAGCCAGACTCAGCCTACTGCAGTCTCATAGCTGGTACTGTGGTGTGTTTCATATGAACCCCATTGGGAGTGAGAAACGTCAGTACAGGGAGGGGATCCCTGTGTCAGGAGGGAATTAAGTATCTTTTTAAAGAAATAAGGGACAATCATAGAGTCACAGGCTGGTTTAGGTTGGAAGAAACCTTAATGATCATGTGGTTCCAACCCCCTACCATGGACAGGGCCACATTGCTCAGGAGTTTCCTAGAGAAGGGCTAAAACCAGATTTCCTTGCTTAGAAGCTGAATGAAGTAAGACTGCACTAGGTGTTTTGTCTTTCGGTCCTTTCTAAATCTTTCAGTTGAATGTATTTTAAATATTAAGTAGCTCTAAGTGCTTGAAGAAATTAAAAGTAATCTCCCAAGTAGCAACCAGTAATGGTTGCTGCCATCTGAGTTATCTGAAGGTTTAGTCTCTTGCTTTACTGTAACATATAACAAGTTAATAACACAGCTTTACACAATATTAGGAAGGTACAGGGTTTGTAACTTTAATAAATAACAGAGGAGGATGAATGCCTCAGCATCCGTAATAGAAGAACCAGGAATTGTGGTTTGCAAGCAAAGGTAGCAAAGAGGGAGTGTCATTGACAGTGCCCTCTCCTGTCATCCTGTTGTGCAAGTGCCAGCTCTTCACTTGGGGAAGCCAGTTGGACCAAAACGCGTGGAAGCAGCGGGTGATTTCCCGGTGCTTCACTGGAAATGTATCTGTAGGGTGGGACAGTGGCTGTGCATGTCTGTGTCTCTGCCTGTTCCTGTTGCTGGTGCAAAACCCAGTGCCACGTTTCCCTGGGGAAGTCGTGCGTCTGAGTGCTGCGAGAACATGTTTGTCACTGCCTTAATTACCCAGGAAGGAAGGCAGCCTTTTCCATTTGCATTAAGGAGAGGAGTCCCAGCTCATTCATATGCAGGCAGCTGAGCCCAGAAGGTTTTATGGGTCGGGAGTTTTCAGCATCACATGAAGTTGCACCAGGAAATGCCTGGCCGAAGGCAGCATCTCTGCATTTCATGCTGAAGCTTGACTAACAGTATAGAATCCCAGACTAGTTTGGGTTGGAAGGGACCTTAAAGCTCATCCAGTTCCAACCCTCTGCCACGGGCACGGACACCTTCCACTAGAGCAGGTTGCTCCAAGCCCCTGTGTCCAACCTGGCCTTGAACACTGCCAGGGATGGGGCAGCCACAGCTTCTCTGGGCACCCTGTGCCAGGGCCTCAGCACCCTCACAGTAAAGAATTTCTTCCTAATGTCTCATCTCAATCTCCCTTTTGTCAGGTTAAAGCCATTCCCCCTTGACCGGTCCCTACAGGCCCTTGCCAAAAACCCCTCTCCAGGTTTTTTGTAGCCCCTTCAGGCACTGGAAGCTGCTCTAAGGCCTCCCTGGATCCTTCTCTTCTCCAGGCTGAACCAGCCCAGCTCTCTCAGCCTCTCTCCATAGCAGAGGTGCTCCAGCCCTTGCAGCATCTCTGTGGCTGCCTCTGGGCTTACTCGAGCAGGTGTACATCCCTCTTGTCTTGGGGGCCCCAGAGCTGATGTGTGTCACAAAAGGAATAATTAAATTTTGTTTTCAAATAAAAAAGAAACAGGCAGAAAGACACATACTTGTTCACCTGGGCCCTCCATATGTTTTTGGGGCACAGCTTTCACTGGGGATCCTTGAAGAAGTAAAAATTACATGATTTTGTCTGTTCAGTGAGCTGAATTATTCATTATAAATGAAAATATTTATAATCCTATGTCAGAAGATAAGTGTGATTTCTAGGCAGCTATGCCTAATAAGAACCCTATGGTGTGAAATCTAGTCTTTGGCTGCTACATAGTTATCCATCCTAATGCTGTGCCGGCCTATGTGTATTTTTAGGCATCCTATCAATAAATATTTTATAAAGTGCTGCAGACAGTCAAGGGAGGAAATGTTCTGTTGCAGAGGAATCCAGTTTCAGGTTCCTCATAAAATGATGTGGTTTATATGGTTTGATACCAGATACAAAAACAGGGATGTTGTCTAAAATGCATCAGATGTGATCACTGAAGAAAACCCGCTGTGTTGTGAATAATTTGTGATCCTTCAAAGAAAAGTAGAAGAGCTCTAAGCAGACTCTGTGGTGATAAATATCAATCTACATGTTCCTACACTGATGAAAAAGGCTATTCCTTACTTTTATTAACAACAAGGTCAGATTGGTAGTAAAGGGAAAGAAGACAAACGATCTTTATTGATACTTAAGCTACATGTTTAATGGAGAATAAATTCTGCAAGTGCTCGGTGTAATTGCATGTGCCGTTGTGAGAAGTCTGCTGTCTCCAACTGAGCATTTGGGGATTATTATCACCTTTTCAGACACGTTTACAGAACTCCTGATTTGTGGCATCCTGCGGTGATGGTGCTTGGCCTATATACGTTTTCTATGCACATGAGAACCACGTAATGCTCATTCTGCTCCTCTAATATTGATGCAGGGGATAACAGCCTTCCTGAAGTACAAATTGACATGTACAGTTGAGGTTTAGCTATTAGCATAATCTTATAATGGCAGATTTAACTTTCAGACAGCATCACTGGGTTAAAAATCACATTTTGGGGCTTGGAGCAACCTGATCTAGTGGAAGGTGTCCGTACCCATGACAGGGGGTTGGAACTAGCTGAGCTTTAAGGTCCTTTCGAACCCAAACTAGTCTGTGATTCTATGAAAACACCTCATCTGTGGGTGTTTTCATCCCCAGTATTTGCTGTGCCCTGTTACCCTGAAGAAGCACCTGGTCATGCAGAAGACATGGTGGTAGGTGTAATGGAGCAGTGGTGCTGTGCTTTCTGCTCAATAGCAGATGGGAGCTGCTGGCAGGGACCCCCATCCTGCCTTTAGGAAGCAAAATACTTACTCCTTTCTGATTACCCATTTGGAGACTATCAGTCACCCCTCTCTTCGTGGTGTGTTAGTGCCCACCTTTTCCTTGAGGTGCTTTCCATGTAAAGCCATCTTGATGTTGTTCAGTCCTTTGCTCTCCCTCTGCTGTTTTAGTTGGAAACCCTTGGATAAAGCTGCCAGTGCAGAGCTATGCACACCAAGGTGATAATTTCTGCTGAAGGAAATCCATAAACAAAAAAGGATTTAAGACTGCAGGGAAGGATTTCATTTCCTTTGGTTTGTTTTTTTTTTTTAGCGATAAATCCTGTATGAATTAGGAAAGTAGCAGCCATCTAACGGAAAATGTGTATTTCCCATTGTCATTGCAGAAAACAGGGTCTTTCTGAGTTCTGTGTTGTTCTAAAAAGGTAGGACTGGGGCATTTGGAGATTTTTGTGTGTTTACAAGTAACTGGTAGGATTGGAGAGCGCATAGCAGAAGGCTTTTGCTTGGGTCTGCAGCGTTATAGCTACCTAGTGTTGTGGCTAATAAAGAAAACAGGAGCCAAGTTCCCAGATTGCAGAAAAAGAAATCATCACTCAATGTCATGTGCCCCCCATGTTACAGGGTGGGAGATACAGATAGGTTTCCTAGACATCTTTTCCCCAGTCAGTAAAACCCTTGGACTGTGTAGATGTCCATATTTCTGTCGCCTGTCAAGAGAACTGAACATTTAAATGTCAACCTCATCCTCCCCTCATCTATTTTTAATGTGGAGAATTGGCTAGGGAAGTTGAAGAGCAGCTCTATACACATCTCCTAATTACTAATATCAGTTATTACTTGTTTTATTGTTTGGAATTTTAAAAAATGATAATAATAAGAAAGCCAAAGGCTGACAGGGCAGACTGTATGTGCTGAAAACAAAGCAGGTACTTCCAGACTCAGCATTAGCATGTGTCAAATGCATTTTAGAAAGTGGCTTTGTTCTATTACCTGTAAAAATTCTACAGGGAGTGGCTAGCCTACTCCACACATTGATGGATAAGGTTAAGAAGTATAACTTTCATGTGTTGAAAAAGGCTCGTAGATTTTATTTCATGCCCCAAAAAAACCCATAGATAAATGACTGCTTTGCTCGGAGAGCACTCAGTTATACATAGCTTTTTCCTAGGATTTTCATCCCCCCTAATATCTGAGTGTAATTTGCATAAGAAAGTATTTTATACCTACTTTAATTCAGACGTTGCTGCAGAAGAAGGCAGGAAAGAACAAAGGAGGGAGGCTGGAACGTTTTCATTATGCTGAAGCAAAATATTAAGACGTGCTGAAATACGTGTATATTAAGTCGAGAGGCTGCAGATATTGGGAAGGAAATGTTAAGGAGCTGCCTCACTGTGTATCTGACAGACTTTAGGGAGAAGCTTTGTCGGTTTTTGGTAAGCAAATGCAGAACATAGCCGGGTCCTTTGTGGCCTCATTTTATGTAGGGCACTTGCTTTGTACCTTGATGGATCTTTCATTACCAAAGCCTTCGGTGTGAAATTAAGCATTATTCACTCCTAGGACCCATCCTGTTCTGGCTGCTGAAGCAGTTTTAAAAGTATAAGATCAATTAATAAAATTAATTGGGGATTAAAGAACAGTAGGTTGAATAAAGTGCTTCTAGTGGCTGAGTATATGACGTGAGCACCCCAGAGGGTTTGGTCTGCAGAGGTAGTTGTCCATTGTCCATGAGTTTTATGTCTTTGCTAGACTGAACTAGCTTTAAACCCTCCCAAAGTCTTTGATACTTTGGCTCTTTTTGATTTTAGGTCGGAAGCTGTCCATTAATATCACCAGCATTGCACAATTACATTTCTTTTTAATGAATGAAGCCAGGAAATTTAGTTTAGCAGAGCAGAGAAGTATTATTAAGTGGCCAAAATACATGCAAGGCTGATTCAAATACTTCTGCTTTATCTGCTGCTTGGGCTTTTGAGAATACTTGAACATTGCATTTTCACACCCCTTGCTTATGCTGAATGGTTATAAATTTTTATCTCGATCTAAGTTTTTCTTCCTTTGCTTCCAGATATTAATCTGATCTTAAAAAACTGCTATTCAGAGCAGACCCCATTTGAATAATGTATTATGCACAATAATTCAGAAAATGTAATTGATTGCTTTTAGCATATATTTCTATAACTTTGACTTCATGGAAAAGAGCAGTGGAAATATCTAACTGAATGCAGAGATATAAAAGGGTTTTCAGAACATGATTAAACATTGGTAACAAAACCTATTCTTCCACTCCTAGTTATTGGAAGTACATGACTGTAAGTAATTTACAAATCTTATTAGGCTACAGTAAGCATCAGGCAGTTTATATTCTGGTTACGAACAGCCTGCATGAGCTGAGCAGTAGGCTGGAGAGCTAAAATGCGACTCGTGCACGTTCCCACAAATAATTGCTATAGCAACATTGTCAGAATGTCTGAGATCTGCCTCCCTTGGGTTCACACCTGAAGTTTTCTTTATGGTGAAACAAAATGCCTTCTCAAGTTGAAAGTAGTGTGTAATGGGAGGGTATTGATGGCATTTTCTTTTTCTTTTCCCAAGTAATTAAATTTCAGATGTTAAGAAGTGTAATGGAACATTAGGGGAAACCGTTTGCTCTCATAGTGTCAATTTATCATGAAATTCAACATTGCATGCCTCCTTCCATACAATTAATCTCTGCAAATTGGTGTGAGCAGGTGAAGCAATTCTCTGTGGCCAGTCTCACCTAACTTGTGAAGTTTTTCCTCCTCTTCCTTTGAGTGCTTAGATGGTACATTAATGTTCTGTAAAAAATCAATCAAAATAAGGTTTTGCAGTTGTTTCTCTTATTGCACATTGCTGCATGTTGTCATGTAGGTTGTGTCTCTGCTTATTAGGGGCTCTTTGACTCACAGCACTGAAATACAGGGTTGAACACACATCAGCTTTCTTGAGGGACACTAATAACACAACTTGCATTTATGTAATTTCATTGATGAAACTCGGGATTCCAGTTCCATATTTGTGCTGTTGGATAAAACTAACAAGGGATGTCCTGAATGGCAAAGGATGCACCACAGAGTAGCCGTGGAGTCCTTCCCGGTTTGGTGTTGTAGTGTAAAACATTCATATGAGTCTGAGGGCTGGTTTTTTTCTGCTTGATGGCTTATCCAGGAGAGATGTTGAACAGTGCTTTGCAAGGCAGCTCCTGCACTCCTATCTCTTCCAAGCAGCATAAAATCTGTTCCTCTGTGTTAAAGTTTATAATAGATACTAAAGTTCATGATACATGGGTAGCATTAAGTGAAGGGTATTGCTCCGTTATCATTATGATGAACAGAGAGCAACAGATGAAATCATTTCACCCTGGGTCTTAGAGTGGCACCATGAAGTCTGAACCATGACTGCAAAAGGTAGAGCACTGAGGGCAGTGCAGGACTTTGATCATTCAAGCAGGCTAATTAGAAGTCTTTCAGCAGGGAGCCAAAGGTGAGCAGAGTTTCCGAAAAATGGATCTTGCAGTGATATTAGGGAGAAGAGAGAGGCCCAACGCTCCAGAGGACAGACCTTAGGAGAACAGCAGTGGAGGAGGAGCAAGAGGTTGGGTCCCTTGTGTAAGACCAAAGAATACTGAATGAATACTAAAGATGTGAGAAATCAGTGATGGGCAGTGTGTGAAGGTAGTTTTATAGCTTTCTTCAGGTCTAAAAAATCTGGGGAATCTAGTGATTACATGTTTTTGTAAAGATGTTGAAAAAGAGAAAAGGAAAGAAAGGAAGAAACCACCTCCTTGTACTAAGGTACTGTGCTACACTGCCGAAGGGAAAGAGACATTATCAAAGCTTCCTCAGACTCATAAAAGCTTAGGAGACTTACCATGACCCACAGATGGCTGTCCAGTGTGAGGAACTCAGGGTGTGCTGACAGTGATGAATGGCCTGGATGCTTGATGTCGAACCAGTGGGAGAAGGACAGAAAATGTCTTACCTAATTCAGATTTTCTCATGCGCTGGACTGCATTGTTTCAGTTGTGCACTTTGCTCTCCTGGCAGCAGCATGTAGCTGCTGTTCCAGGGAAGAGAGCTAAATCTGAATGGTCTTGCTGCCATTACATGATATTTGACCATTTCAGCTCCTTCTGTTGATGCACAGAGTAAAACCGTGGGCTGGCTGGAGGTGGCTTACACTGCCCTACAAAACTACGGAGAAAACATCTGGTATTTTTCCCCCAGCATACATTTATCCACCTGGGAGTTATCCCAGTTTTTATTAACTTCATTCACATCGCAGTAACATTCCCATATAGACAAGACTGACAGACTCAGGGAGTTTAAGTATAGCCTTTCCTGATATAGCATGCCTATTTAGGGAGCCAACTGAACATCTTAGTAGCACCCACAAGAACTTCTAGACTTGCATCTAAGTTTGATTCTGGATCTTATGAAATCCTTTTTCATTTTAAAGAGGAAATTTGCACTGTCTTTCTGTTTGTGCTCCTATCAAATGAAATTTCCTTTTGTGGAGTATTTCAACAACTAAAATTATAAGGTCTTAAGAAATTTAAAAAGATAACTTACAGGTTCTTGCCAGAGAATGGAAACACACTGTCAAAATATAATACTGTACTGAATAGCTGGGGTGTGCATGGCTGGTTAATTTCTCAGTTTGCGTTCTATTTTAAATTCTCTGCCATATTCCTAGTAATTGCTCATAATGTAATAATGCAGGTGAAACATCAGACTTTATGTGACTTAATCATTTTAACTTAGATTTTTTGGATTACCTCACAACAGCAATGTCTTTGGAGCCTTTCTCAGAAGTGTTCCATGTTGCAGTCAGAACAGCGATTAATGCATAGCCTTAAATTTCAGATACTTCCCTCTGGGTTTGGGCTTTCAGTTTTAAACTATATCACAAAAAATGATGGGCCAAATACACAACTGAAGTGTGAACATTTTGTTTCTCTGGAACTGTATAGCTTTACACCAGCTGACATTCAATATGTTGTTATTAATCTGTACCAGCATGTTATTAAAGATGGCACAGAGTTGTGCAGGCACAAGGCGTGTGAGTTGAGGCTTCACAGCAGACTGGAGTTCTGGCATCCCCTAATTGTTGGGTGTTCGTTCCTTTTCACACTTTAACTTTTCCAAGTCGAATGTTTTGCATGTGGTTTTCCCAGTTGCTTTGAAAACAAACAGCAGAAACGTGTTCCACTCTGCGCTATCAAACTGATGCCCTGAAGGGTACAGCTGGCGCAGCTGGAGCCTGTGGATCCACCTTGCAGGTCTGAGATAACAGTGATTAATGGGAGTCTTAGACTTGAGGCCTTTAAGATGATGGATCCTCATGGACTGGGCATCTGCAGAAAAGTTTAAATCTTTGCTAGAGCACTTGGCAGAGAACTGCTGACAGTGGGTGGAAAGCTGAAACGTTGGTGTCTGTTCTCATGGTTAGAAACCCCTAATTTTTCCTGCCAGTGGCTGGGCAGCGTCCTTTGTCCTTAGCCCAAGCCTCCACATTGTCCTTTTTAGCTCTCCATGTGCCACTTTGCTGATTCACTGTAACTCTTCATCCCCTCATCCTCTCTTCTCTTTGTGATCGCCCTCAGTCTTTACAGTAACCAGTCTTTCCTTTCTCTTCCCAAATCCTTCAGCAACTTATGTTACCTTTCACATGTTTCACATGTGGGTTTAAGCACTGGGGTAGGAGCTAGCACCTAGGAGAAGTATGTTATGGATCCCACTGTTACGGGTCCAACGAGGAGAAACCACAAAGTACTGAAGATGCACAGAAATAGAATCAACCAGGTTGGAAAATACTTCAAGATCATCAAGTCCAACCGTTCCCCAGCACTGCCAAGGCCACCACTAACCCATGTCACTAAGGGCCTCATCTACATGGTTCGTGATCACTTCCAGTGATTCCACCACTGCCCAAATGAAAACATTTAGCAGCAGGAGGCAGAAGGATGGTGAGGCAAGTTGAATGGTTCATGTTTCAGCTTTCTGCACGATTACCAGGCCTCTCTGTGCACTAATATTAATACTCTTGGAGAATGTTTCTATTTAACATTGGTTGGCAGCAATGCTAATTTTTTTAATTAAGGACCACTTTGGCTTTGACCTTACACTTGAATCTCCTGAGTTTAACTACTAAAGTATATGAGCAGAATGTCTGTCAAGCCTCTCTGACACAGGACAGGTATTTCTAAAAGCACCTCTGAAGCCTGCCACAGCTGGTTAGAAGAACAGACTCATCACAGAATGGTTTGTGCTTGAAGGGACTTTAAAGCTCATCTAGTTCCAACCCTGTGCCACAGGCAGGGACACCTTCCACTAGACGAGGATGCTCAAAGCTCCATTTATACATTCTCTGCTTTTTATTGAAAATGATTACTTAAGAAGATTGAAGCCTGGAAACAGTTAATGGTACATAGGTTCTGGAAGGGTAAATGGTGCCCTCTGAAGCACATGTCAGACCCTCAGCAATCACCTAGAGCATCTCCCAGGCGTGCAAAGCATTGCTGCTTTCCTGTAGCACATTTCTCACCTGAATTTTGAGTGCCCTTTGTTAAACAGTTACGAAATAAAGGCAT
This sequence comes from Strigops habroptila, assembly GCF_004027225.2. Classification (NCBI taxonomy): domain Eukaryota; kingdom Metazoa; phylum Chordata; class Aves; order Psittaciformes; family Psittacidae; genus Strigops; species Strigops habroptila. Next base: position 32,468,534 of record NC_046359.1, read on the forward strand.
TATTAGCAAACCCAAATACCTCTGTGACAAATGGACACTTTCAGAAACTATCTAATTAAGTGTATCTCCAAAGCAGGGGCTTTAATTTTAATCTTACTTTAATTGAAAGGCAATTAGGCATTGTCTCCTTCCAGTGCATGTGTTGCTAACCCTTGTTAGTATTAATAAGTTGCACTTGCAGAGTGAAGCTCTGTAGGACGCTTCTTGGACCTGCAAAGCTAGTAGGTTAGTTCCTCCGTGCTTTCCCCGCTCCTACCAATGTTGTCTGAGTTTTTACATTAAAATATTAAGATAAGGAAATGTGGCAGGTTTTTAGTAGTGGAACTAACTGCTTAATACTTGAAAAGGCCGTATTTCAAAGACAGGTTTGTGGGAAGCCAGCTTAAATCTTCCTTCCCCTGCTTTGGGTAAACGTGTAACCTAGTGATAACTGGGTGATAAAATGTGACAAAGGAGCTGGTATCTGGGAGGGAACAATGTGCCCTCAGCCTCTCGAAAATTTCAGTTGTAGTCTTTATTATAAAAATCAAGGAAGGGAAGTGGGGCTGGTGCTCATCTTTCCTTCAGGAGAGGAAAAATAGAGTTGGGAGAGGGATACCAGCAGATGCTTACCTGCTCTGACTGAGTTAAACTAATGTGCCTTGAGATAAGACGTGCTCCAATCATTAGAGTTGGAAGGGACCTTAAAGATCAAAATGAACTTGAAGAACTTGGTATGGGTAAGTCAGTGTTAAATAGAAGATCCCATGTTTTCTCTTTATTGTCTCTTCTCCCTCGTCTCTCCCTGGGGCAAGATGAGATGGCTGGTTTACCTAAATGGCTAAAAAGCAGCCTGATGGTTGATGCAGTTTTCTACATTCCTTCTAAAATGATTATATTGCGCTATGTTTTGAAACAACACATGAAAGCTTTTCCAGCCTGAAAATACAGTGAGGGAGAAAACAGACTGCATGTTAGTTGCAGTAAGTATTCCTTGCAAGGAGTTTTCTTGCCTTCATCTCCTTTGAGAGCACTAATAAAATTCACCTAGATATCAGTGGAGCAGGATATTCTTATGTGGCACAATGTAACAGTCAGGGATACTCACAGTAAGTAAACCTGGCAATACTGTGATTGTGTAAAAAAGATGGACGTATAGTTCAAGACAAGCGCGTTTCTAACTTTGCTGTATAAAGGGATTTTCCTAACTAAATGAATCATAGAAGGGGACCTGAAGGATCATCTGATCCAACCTTTCTTGCCAAAAGCATGGTGTAGCCACGATGGCCCAGCACCCTGACCAGCCAAGTCCTGTAAGTGTCCAACGCTTGTTCCAGTCTTTTCTCCAATTTTATGAAGTTTTGCTAAGAATGGTCTTAAATCACATGATTAAGTTGAAAAAAGAAACAGCCTATGTTAGCAGCTCACTGGTCAATTAAAAGCAACGCCATTTCCCCAGCAAAAACTCACATAGTCATTTTGGGGTTTTAATAATGCTGTGCCTGAGTTTTCTGAGATTAATACAAATGCAGAAGGTCTCATACTCCAGAAATTCAGCAGTCTCTGTACATGTGATTGGTAATGCAGGAATATAAATTAAATGGTTTGCTGTCACTGTTCTGATGTTGCAGTTCTAATAAGCACAGTCTCTGGGTTAAAAAGAAAAAGAACCTGCAAAAGTCTCCACTGTGTTTTGTGAGTTCAGAATTAATGGAGACCAAAATGTTTACTTCAGCAAAAGGGACGGCTAAAAATAAAATCATAGCAGAAAATACAAGTATAATTCCCAGAAACATTTCTCTCAGAGGCAAAATCATTTTCTTGCCTAGGAGAAAAGAACAGGATTGCATTTCATCAATCACATTCCATTCCATGTATTTTAGGCTTAGTGCAAATGTAAAAACAAAGCAAAAATCATACTGTATTTTTGTTGTTCTTGTTCTGTAATGAAGTATGGTGTTTATGAGAGAAGAACGTGGATGTTCTGAAGAGGATCTCAGAAAGAAAGCACAAGCGACTTTTAAAGAGTTCACAGGTTACCTGTCCCTTGTTCTCAACCTATTTTAGTTACCTGAGGGAAAAAAGGGTGAAAAAGGTAAGTTGAAAGAATCACAGCACAGCTTCTTCGGATCAGTATGATCTGTGACAGAAGTTGTAATAGCAGAATGAAAATTGCCCAAAAAAATTATTTCTGGAAGCAGAAATGTTACACTACTGTGAATCTAAAAGTTAGTTGAGAGAGAGATAATGTGATGATTAATTCATTCTTCATCCAAGCCGTGACAGCTTTAACAAATGGCACAGTATAAATAATATACTAGGCATTAGGCAATTAGGTGCCAGTGATTTCTTTGCTGGCATATCAATATCTACTTTCTATCTGTGTTAGAATAGAACCATCGAACAGTTTGGGTTGGAAAGGATTTTAAGATCATCTAGTTCCAACCCCCTGCCACGGGCAGGGACACCTTCCACTAGAGCAGGTTGCTCCAAGCCCCGTCCAGCCTGGCCTTGAACACTGCCAGGGATGGACCATGTTGTACTATTTTGAGGAAGGAACTCAAATGCTGGTCCATTCCTCTGGCATTTCAAAACGAATTTAGGTCTTTCTCAATGCAAAATGTGCATGATGCTGACGTGACTCCTCATGCAGCACATGCCATCGGGTTTTTCTGACATGAGTAGGCCTTGATGTGAAGGGTGTGAAAGATGGACAGTTCACCCTTCATTGCAGCCAGCATGGTTTTGAAGCATTAGTCCAGTGTTCATGGTAAACATCACTAGTTCCCTTTATAAATACCAAACCCTGTGCTATAACTTTAACCTCCTTCCTCCTGCCAAGAACTGAGAAATGGTAACTGCCATCCTCTGTCACTGTGTGGTTGCTGCTTGCTCTGCTTCCAAGAACCACACGTAGTATGGGATCAGCTTGTTTCAAGAAGGGAAGTCCAAAATAGCTCAGGCTGTTACTCGGTGAGTGTGGTGGTAAATACCTCCTTGCAAGGCCTTGAAATAAGGATGGAGATGTTATGTGTTTTCATTAGTTGCCGACAAGGGAAGGAAACAGGGAGGAAAAATTTTCCAGAGAGCAGCTCCCAAAAAGTTTTACAAGGGGACAAGAAAAGTGATGTTCATGGATAAAATGAACACAGGAATTGGTTTTGGCCTACATCTGTAAAACTAGCATTATTTATATGTGGCAGGTGGTAAGGGACATGACCTGATTAGGAAAAGATTTGGATTATTTCCTTATTTTTAATTAGTGATGCTTTTGTTTTTAAAGATGAATGCAAGGTGCTGCTGGCTAGCTGTCCAGGTAAGAAGCTGTAGCTCTGCCAGCATGTGGATTTTCCCAGCTTTGCTTCTGCTTTTTTCCAGATGAGACAAATGGCTCTAAGACTTTGACCAAAGCAATTAACTTCGAATTTGGAGCTTAAAGGAAAGCCATGCAGTTTTGTTGACATTGTTTTACTATAAATCCTTTTCTCAAATATATTTCTACTACTTGTGGTAGTTTTGCCCATGAGAATTTAGATGTTTGGGAGGAGGAGGAGAGAGCTGGAGAAGTAATACAAATGCTGCTCTGCATGGAAATAATACCGTGGATTTTAAGGTTGTTACAGGGAAAGACAGAATTTGTGTAGTTTATGTAGAGAGGTAGAGGCCAGAACTGCGGTTATTCTGCTTTGCTGTGTGAGGCAGCTGTGTTCCCATCACTGCTGAGATTTGAGGACACAGGCTGGAGGTGGCCTGCAAGGGTACTGAGGCATCATCTTGAGCTTTTTACTGACACCTCAGAGTATAATTTCTTGCTGTGTTTGGTTACTATATACTAAAGGTTTCTTTTTAAGATCTTCTTCTCTGAGAGGAACTTGTTAATGGAGGCTTTTCCTTTCTCCCACTGTCAAACACTGACCGATTCAAGAAATAACACGATGCTACTAATTAGCTGAGAGCCAGTTTTGAGGAAGTGTTTCAGTTTTCACTTACTGTATTTTCACATTACAGGGTAATAATATGTCAGCAGTTAATAAATATTGTCTATGTGCTTGAAATATTAGCATTTTAGTATCTATGCCCAGCAATAACAGGTTTCAGTAGGATGGAGATGATAAAATGCTTTTTGTTTGTGGGTGGAGGAGCAGTAATTGATGCACATGTACTTGCTTGACCTATGGCATGTTAAATACAACTTCAGAGGCAGTTGTCCAAGCAGCATGTCATCTAGAGCTGATATTCCTGCTAGATCACTACAGCATCTTTCTCAGCAAACTGCCTCATGCAATGGGAGGTTATTAACAGCAGGGAGAAGCTAGCTGAACAGTACAGCTGATTAATGTGACATATTTGAGTTTCTTTCTACAACCATCTCTATAACCAGTCATAGAGATCTGTTTCACACCCAGAAAATTAAATTTAAATTACAGAGTCTTGGCTAGAAAATTGTGCAGTTAATCCTGTCCCCCAAAATGAAATTTGATTTTTTTCCACATGAACTCCTCTGTAATTTTTCATGCCCTGTTGGTTACTGCCAGCATTCCCATTGGTTTAGGTTACTTTATTCCTCCCTTTAAAAGCAAAATGATGGTGGGGAGAGGAATATATGCAAGGGATTGGGTTTTGGGAAAATCCCTCACTGCCTCAGAAGTTGATGTGTCCAGTGCAGAAGTACAGACTGACTGCTCTAAGCTCCCTTCTGTGAGCATTGCATGAACAGCATTTTTAAAGCAAAGTTTGCCACAGCTAATGAAGAAGATAGTAGTGTGTATCTGCTGGTTTTCCAAACCCTTTGTTTATACCATGGCTCTAGCTATAGCTCCTTCTGCTAAGCTGAAGCAGCCCTCTGTGTTTAAACAGCAGTTGTAGCTGATTCTCTCTGAACTAAATGGCAAGTATTTGAATAAGCTTTTTTTTTCAGGAGGAAGAATGAAGTAATGTAAGCAGAGATGATAACCAAACATCTCAGAAAAGGGAAAAGTAGAACTGGAAGTTTAATTTCCTACTCTTCCATCTGAACATGTTTTCAGACATTCATTTGCTAACATTCATTAAATTCTTACCCATTAATCTTCACATAATCAGATATGTTGATATCAACTCCCTTGTATCCTGGCCATCCCCTTTTACCACCTCATCCCCTTTGCTCATGTGACCTTATCATTAATTTCACACTTTCTTTGTTACATCCCCTCTCAACGCAACCATGCTCCAACCTCCTGTGCCTTAACCATCAGGCTTGCAGTGCTGCCTGCCTCTTCCTGCATCTTCCCTGTCCGGACAGGGTTTTAAATACACTGAGTTTCCCCGGAGAGGCTCCAGGCACCATCTGTTCCCAGCATCTCCTTGGCTAGTCGTGGGATCCTGCCTGGCTTTTCTCTGCCTTCTGTCTTCCTGACCTTCCTTCCTGCTGTTTTGGAGCATGATTTTGGAGAATTCACTAGATCAGAGCCTGCGTAACCACGAGTGCTTATCAGTAGCATCCTCACCTGACCCTCCTCATTCTCTGCTCCCCTCTCTCATGCTCATTTGTTGCATCTGGTCTGAAATCAAACTGCAAGCTCCTCAGAGCAGAGCCTTTTCCTTCCCGCTGCCTTTAGCACCAAGCACAACGGTGCCTGCCTGGCATCATTAAGTGCCAACGCTCTACAAATAAATAAGAATAGTTTTGATTACATGATTGAAGTTCTCATCTAAAATAATTTAAACTGTAGTCACAAGCGGTTGTGCTATTTATAATTCATATAATAATTTAGGACTGCTAGTTTTTTAACTGTTGTAATTTGGATTTACTTACAGTTCTCACGGGATAAAGTATATTATTGAACAAGAAAGGAATAAACTATATTCAGAGCAGCTGTAGGGTGCTATGGTTTAAAGGAGAGCTGGTGGAATACTACAGGAGAAAATATGCAGGATCCATTATACTGTTAATGAATGCACAATTCAGATTGCTGATTTAAGTTTTAGATCATATTTCTCTGGTACCCTCAGGTATAAGAGGCTTCATACATAAAACCTGAATAAGATGGTATGTCTTTATGCCCACTCATGCAAAAACTGAATAATCAAAAAAAATTACTCTCCCATATTGTTTATTCATTTGCAATTTCTTTTCTTTAATGACATAGCATTCAAAGAGCACTGTTAGAAAGGCACAGCCATAATTGGTGCCACCAGTTTTGAACTCATGGTAGTAACCTTTGAGGCAGCTTGATATTTATCCATAGCTACAGACTGTCACTGTATTTAAGCCATGACTAGAGCATCATTTTTTGATCTGGCCAGGAGCTTTCTTGAAATAGTCACCATTTCCTTCCTCAGGCAAGGTGGCAGATTGGTGATATTTTAAACTCTGTCTTGGCTAAGAGACAAATCCCAAAGTCTTTATTTTTGCAAGCAGACCTGACTGATGTAAGCAAGGGTCGTATCCTTGAATAATTGTTGGAAATGACATGATGCAGTGACTTCTAGCTTTACAAAATGTGATTTTTTTTAGGTCCATTTTTTATATGGCACATTAATTGTAAGCTTTTTCAATTATCCTTCTTCTGAGATGTGAACAGATGTCTAACTTTTTAGAAGCCACATACTACAATGGGCTGCATTTTAAATCATACAACCACATCTGCAGAATGAATCTGAAAAGCTCTGAAAATACACACAGAAAGAGGATGCAATCAAAAGAAATTCAGCCTGGCCCTCCAGGTTGTGCCCCTGCTATTTTAATATCCTTTTTTTTAATCTGTTATAACTAGAGTATCACTGCTTAAATGAATTTGAACAGCTCGCCCAAGAGACACTCTAATCCGATCGTGTATTAGGATGATACCAGTTGGATGTTATCCTATTAGGCTCTCTCTGTAAATAAGGGATTTTCCACTGACTTTTAAATCTTTGATTAATGAGAATGCTCGAAGCAGTGTCCTGTAAATTAGCCATAGTGCTAGGAACAATTGCAATTCACTTAGGAGAACTGATTTGGTTTAAATCTTCCCATCCAAATTAAAAAGCATGAGGAAAAGACAATAGGCAGGCAGTAAAACATATTGCTCTATCTTGCATTATTTATCTCTACCCCATGGCTGTCTGAGATCCTTTGGTCTGAATCCTGCTCTCTGTTCAGGTAAATTCCTGTCAGCCCAAATTCTTCAGGAGAAAGAACGCCGGTAGCTGGCCCATAGTATTCCTGTAATTTATGTATTCTTCATATTCTCTAGTGTTCTAGCTAATTCTTAATCCTATTTTAAATCGTGTTAAGCAGTCCAGTGTCTTTCATTTGTAGCTTGGTCATTGCCATCTCATTTGCCTTTCACAGCTCCTTTGCCTTTTTTCTGATTAAAATATGTATGAGTAGAGGGTAAGAGATATTTGGGATTGGAGAAAGGGGGGAATAAGGGGAGGTTGTGACACATCTGTTAATTATTCATACTTAAACTGGAATTCTTCCTGACATTTTTCACATCATCTTACAGCTTCCCTTCCTATTCAGATACCGATACTTGATTTATTGTGTGCCGCAAGATTAGTTTCATACCTAGTATTGATTTTGAAACATACATTATTTCTTTTAATACTCTGAGACATTAATGAGGTCTTTCTTGATGTGCTTTATTCACATTTATTTAAGATAACTTTTCATTTCCATACTCATAATATACTTGCACTTTTATCAGTCAATAACATCCCTTTGTTCTTGCAGAAGTGTGAATACTTTTTTCATAGATTGGAATTAGTGTCACTTTACAAAAGACAGTTTTGACACTCCCTCTTATAAGCGACTGAGCAAAGTATCTCTCATACATTAATGTACTTAAAGTGTATGATTTTCCCGTAGTTATTTTCTGGTAATTTTGAATGCACTGCAAACTGCACAAGAAGTAGAATTACTTAAAGCAAACTCTGACCATACTATCTTTTATCAAAAATAATCAGAGACACTGCAATAACTGTATAAATCTAACTGATCATTTCACCTCCGTTCGCTCCAGGGTTGCTCATCCATGCATGTACCAAAGCACCCTTAAACAAAATTCCTGTTAGACCAGTAGATCTCACAGACCATCAGTTCTTGCTATGACTATTATGTATGCATGTGATACTCTCTGTTAAATGGTATTTGTGTACAATTCCTCAGTGATCAGTTGGTAAAGGCTCAGACTTCTGGCTGCAGATCCTAAAAGTATAGTCTTCTCCAGTGATATGGGCAGAAGAAAAAACGTGACGCAGTGGTTTCACTGACTAAATTGAAACTGCTTGGGAGATGCATGATACTTTTTTTTATACTTATTAGTTGTGGGGTTTACACTAGAGTGTTGTGTTTGGTTTTTTTTTTTTATGTGCAGGCTTTATTGGTTACCTGGTTGCTTATTTTTTCTTTATACTTTAGGAAAAACCTAGGTGCTTTTCCACAAAGAGACTAAGATACTGATTTTCAAGCTTAAATGGTTGTATTCTGGGGAAAAGAAATGGGTATTAGAAATTCAAGAGGATGTTTGCAGCTGGCTTTTGTTATAAATGTTCTTCTATATGGCAGATAGAATAGACAACTAGAACACCTTTTTTGGGTCTTTTTAACTCTGATTGTAGATCTGCCAGCTAATTTGGGAAGCATTACAGACTTATAGAGTGGTTTCCCCCAGCTGTAATTTTTTTTTCCTGCTCTAAGGAAAGATAATTTTTGTGATTATGGCATCAAACTGTCACAGAACGTAGCTGTTGTCTATAGCCTTTTTGATTACCTTCAGCAAGCTACTTCATTCTCTGATGCCTCAGTCTTCTACCTGCAAAATATTATTATAATAGGCTTTTCTTTGTTCTGCCTCACATATTAATGAATGTGTCCCTGTATCACTTTCCTACTTCACACAAGTGCTGAAAGCATGTGTTCATTAATATTCTTGAAGCATGACAAAGTAAAGCTTATTACTGTAAGATGCTTTGCTTTAAAACTTCTGTTAGAGTAATAATGATAAACAGCATTGGTTAGGCTTTGGCTCCACTGCACAGAAATGAATGTTTTACATATTCAGATTTAAACCGATGAAGGAAAAATTTGCTGTATTTCCTCCTCTGTACTCCTGGAGGAAAAAAATTAAAAATAACATTTCATATTCACCAAAATGGGTTGTATCTCCTCACTGGCATATGTATCATACAGGAATCCAAGAATAGTTTTTTCCCTGCTACTTGTGTTTCAGTTGCAGCCTTTTTATTCCCTCCATATATTTCCATTGGTGAGGTGAACAGAAGCTTGAAATGGACAGTTAGGAAATGTCTTCCCTATAGGAAAAGCTTCTTCCTAACCTCATTAGTAATTGCTTGAGAAATGACCAGGAGCATGACCGTTTATATTTCCCTGCTCTGATTTCCCCTAATAACTGTGGGTATTCATATCACATTTCCGAATGACTGTTCTCAGGGGTGGCTTGAACAGAAGGTATTTCATTTTGTGGGGTACAGATTGATTGCCTCAGTGTTTCACTGAATATCTCCTTGTTCTTGCATTGTCAGAAGCTGTAGATAGGAATCCCCAGTTTATTTTCTTTATGGCATGTTGTATCATTCATCCCCTGCTTTGTCTCTTTTGTCTCGATTTATTTGATTTCTTTATACAAAGAGCTGTCCAAGCTTATTTGGACAGATGTTCCTAGAACCCCTTGGACCTAAACACAGCATTTGGGCAGTACTTCTTATTTAAGAAAATCAGATGGTACTTTCTAACACTGCATATATTTACTACTGTTTTCTTGCCTTGAGTTTCTTTTCATTAAATAGTTTTCAACCCAACAAGAGTAATATTTGCTTATTTTTCCTTTTTTTATCTCTACCTCTGAGAAGCAAGTGCAATTAATGGAGAAAAGCTCACTGTATTTCTGAGAGTTTTAACAGCTGCAGGCAGCTCAGTATTTTGAGTTGGTTTTTTTAATGCCCTCAGTGTTTTCAGCAGTATCATAGCAGAGATATTAGAGATCAAGAGGGAAGATCAGCAGCCCCAATGTACATAATCTATCCTTCTACCTTCTCTTCTTATTACAAGAAAATATTAAAATGTTTAAGTGTCTGCACTGGGTATCTAGTATAGTTCTTCTGAAAACTGACAAGTGCGAATTGAAAAGCGAAGTCCATTAATACGGAGTTGGAGGGTGTCACTGGGGCATTACATATTAAATCTGGAATGTTCTGCATTTTGCCTATATCTGAGCAATAAAAGAAATGCCAGTGAGAATCTTACATGTTCATTCAGTTAAAATATATCCCTTTGATTTTTATTTTCTTTGCAGACCACAGATGACATCCTGGTGGCCTCGGCTGAATGCCCTAGTGATGATGAGGACATCGATCCCTGTGAGCCAAGCTCAGGTGGGTTAGGTTAGTCAACTTTTTTATTACTTTTATTTCATATTTGCATGCTCCAGTCCCCCAGAGTCCCATCTAGCAAGACAGCCCTTTCTTAGATAACAGGGAGAAGATGAATTGGGGTCTTTCTGCATGTGGCAATGTCAGCAGAGAGGGAGAGCTTGCTTTATGTTTTTCAAAGACAATGGGTGGGAGTACATCAATAGTCATGATCTGAGCAAGGTTATAGCTTGACCCAGCACCAGAGGCCGAACTGGGAGGGGCATTCTAGGCCTCCTGCAACTGTATTGTTGTGATAAGGAAGGGACAACTTCATTAGGGAGAAAGCTGTGATTCATCATAGAATCATAGAATCAACTTGGTTGGAAAAGACCTTTAAGATCATCGAGTCCAACTTGATCATCACACTTGTGCTCCAGGCCCTTCACCAGCTCTGTTGCCCTTTTCTGGACCCACTCCAGCACCTCAATGTCTCTCCTGTATTGAGGGGCCCAGAACTGAGCACAGGATTTGAGGTGCCGCCTCACCAGTGCCAGTACAGGCATTGTTTGTGCCTTAAGTATTTCCCTCAAATAAGATAAAAGTACCATATTTCAAATGTCATATAATGTCAGTGGAGTTCCCTTTGAATTACTGTTTATGGTATGATATACCATACAGACATAAAATGCAAGTCTCGAGTTTAAAATTGTTTTATGTTTTATTGTTTTCTAAGCCAAGACTATTCAGAGTAGGTGCTTTAGCTCAGAGGAGAGATGAAAAATTTTGACATTCTAGTATTTTCTGTGGAACCAAAGCTTTGTAGTGTTTCAGCCATGTCCTCACTACTCCTGCTGAATAATGGAGATTTGAGACTAATTTTTCTCTGTGATATAATGTCCTACCTACCTTTATATTCAATGAAATACTAGATAACTTCTAAAAATCCAAATGTTTATCACAGATGTAAAAGAAATAGAAGATTTCGTAATAGCAATCTGAAGAAATATGTTGCTCTATAACCTTTAAAAAAATCCCAGCTAGTCCAATGAATTACTCCTGCTTTCTTTGCTGGCTTAGGTTAGCTTTACCTTTTCTGAGTGAACAGCTTGTGGCACCATATATATCTCAGTTTTTCTTAGTTTTCTTGAGTTCTGTGCTATTGCACAGCACACCTGCTGTCAGTCGTTTTAGGTGATTTGGTAATCTTAAGTAGTTTCAGTAAGACCTAATAGTAAAAGAATTAAGATCTGTTGTGCAGTAACATCTTTAGTTCAAGTGCAAATCTGAGAATTCTGAGAAGAAATTTGAGAGTAGTATATTAATGCCAATCACAACTAAAAGCCATCTTAGTACAACAGCCAAACCTGGGGCAGGAGATGTATCTATATAACCTTAAGACAAATGAAACTTTGCTTCAAGTATAGATGCATGGTTCCTTTTTCAAGTCACACAGCCTAATACACACATGCAAAAAGTATTTATTTACATGTAAATAAAAACAGAGACATTTATGACTTGTCTCAGTGTTTGATGGACCTGCAGGGTGGCATTTGAGCTCTTCCAGAAGCCAAGGTATTTATAAATTTGATGGGGTTAGTTTCTTTTGCTTTCCAATAAGAGGATTTCAGATTGATTTTCAAAATGCCATGAGATGGAATGACCATTCTTAAAACTGAGCAGCAGCAGGCACACCCACACCCACCTTACACGTTCCTATATCTCTCAGAAAGACATTTCACTTGCAGAAGTCCCACACATCACGATCAAAATATTTAAGAATTGTGATAAGAATTCATTTTTTGAAGGTTTGAAAATGAATTTCCAGGATATATTTTTCTGCTCTTCTCATTTTCAACTTTTTGAGTTTAACAAGACTGCCTTGTCCAGTGTGAGTCAATGCAGTAGCTTGGATGCCTCTGAGCTCATTTATGCGAGTTGCTTCCATATTTTAGTTAACTTGGGCAGTGCTGTTCAGTAGATAAATCTACTGTAAATGTAGATAATTTTACCTTATTTTATAAGGTAATTGTAAAACAATACATTAGTTCATAGAATAGTTGGGGTTGGAAGAGACCTTCAAAAGTCATCTAGTCCAACCCCCTGCAATGAGCAGGGACATCTTCAACTAGATAGGATTAGTTATGTAGCACTAAAACATTTCCCACACCCTGTGAGATTGCAGTTGTTGTATTAGAAATGTTTTTGTGTTGTCTCAGAAATGTTTTCGTGTTGTGTCAGCCTTACAGCTTGCCTAAAGCTAATGAAATTTCAGAATAATTCTTCCCTGAGGTTGTTTTCAACTTCAGCTCTGCGGCTGCAGTGCTCAGTAGTCCTGGAGCCATGCACAGTCATTTAGCTGGTAGGGGCAGGAATGGGAAGGGTGAAATGAAGCTGTCTGGGAGGTTATCATTTCTGTCCAAACTATGGTCCAGAAGAAGAATGTGAATGTTAGTCTTCCTGCAGAACACTGCCATTAGCTTTACAACCTGGTTTATATTATCATACTCTCAGCCATGATTCTCATTTTTGCTTATTTGAGAATGGTTTCATTTCTTGGATCCCAACTGGTGTTGCTTTTTAACAAAAGTATGGATTGGCACAGGAATTAAGTTCTTCATAATCCCAATTGTTTGGATCATTTTATCTGTCATTCTTCACATCAAAATGTCACTTGTCCTCCCACTCTCAACTCTTAAAAGCTATTAATTTGTCTCACTCTTTATTGGCCTTGTCCTTTTCTCATATGTGAAACAACATGAGCCAAAGGGGTTACTGAAGTTGGAACTTCTAGCGTATCTGCCTCTCTGTAAGCTGGTTTAGTCAGAGTCACTTGGTCTTCTGAATAAGCTTTCTCCATGAATAGTTCAGTAGGCAGTGTTCCAGCTCAGTAATACTGCAGTTTCCATGTGGAGTTGAGCTGCTCCTAACGGTAGGCTGGAACTTACGGGAGAGAAATCGTATGATATTATTGGCAGTGACAGATTAATGATTTTGTTTTCATTTGGGATAAGAGATATGAAAGGATACCTCCCTTCATTTAAATTCTTCCCACTGTTCAGTTCAGCTTTTTCCCCTTAACTTCTTTCACAAACCAGAGTTGCTTCTCCACAGCTACTCCTCAACACCCCCACTAATGCTGGTGAAGCTTGTGTTTCCTAACAGATACTTCTAGGAGGCAGAATATATGATGATTAGGACCATGTTACTCTTATGTTTTCACTTGAGAGGCCATAGTCTTTTTGGTCTTCTCAATCCTGCTGGATTTCTTCTCTTGCTGCCTAATGATCAGTCAGCAAAAGATCCACCCCAGCACGAGAGATGATGCTTTCAGAGCTCTCAGGTCAACATTTTTCTAGCAGGAATACATTTAAGTGATGGCCAAAGCCCATTCATTTTTATTGAGAGAGTCATAACTCTACATTTCCATGATGATTTCCCATAATATGCTTATTTCTGCCAAAGTTCTCAGCTCAAAATGAGAGCCTGTTCAACAAACAGGTTGGATGGGGCTTGGAGCACCTGGTCTAGTGGAAAGTGTCCCTGCCCGTGGCAGGGGGTTGGAACTGGATGAGCTTTAAGGTCTCTTCCAACCCAAACCAATCTATGAAGTAGTTTGAATATGGTAAATTTCTGTATCACAGAAAATACTGATTATCTAGATTTTACTGATTAGCGAGATTTATGCTTAAAGTAGGGCTTCTTTTCTAGGATAAATATGTTTGTAGTGGCTAACAAGTCTTGGTCTGCCACCACCAGCTTTGCTTTCTCTGCACCTGTCTTCTAAATAATAAATGGAAAGATGCAATTTGCAACAAATTTCATATGGGACATAAAACCATAGACCAGATTAGGAGCTGCTAAGCAGCAATCCCATCAACTTGTCTGGAACATAAAGTCACAAAAATGATAATTGCAGATTTCATTGTGGTATACAAACTGCTAAATATGCCATAATTGGATGAAGTCGTAACAAATTTATTAGCATGCAAAACTTAGTCAACATATTTTGTTTGCATTCTGTTTTGTATAGTAAGGCAGCACATATTGCTTTCACAGTCTCTCCACATTCCCCTCTCCTACTCTAAATACTAAAAACAACACAAAGAATAATGTTGTGTTGCATATGTTCCTGCTTATTGCAGGAGGTTGGACTAGATGACCTGTTAACATCCCTTCCAACCCAAACTATTCTATGATTCTACGATGATAATTGTAATAATAAAATAAATAATAGTTGATGTTTCCTCAGCTTCATGCCATAGAGGAAATAAAAAAGCCTTTAATTCTGTAGACAAGTTATGAAAAATGATCGTGGAAACCTATCCAAAAAAATCCTTCTCAAACTCGGGACTCAACAAAGGCTTAAGTTAGAAATTAGAATGAAAACCATTCTTGACAGCCCCAGCAGAAATGGTATGGATAGAGGTTTTGGCAGTCTTAAAACCAGAACGTTCACTGGTCTTGGAAGTTTTAGCAGAAGACAGCCTTCAAAGTGAAAAATAGGTCTTGTAGAAACGAACTTTTTTCAGGTTCAAACAAGTGTCTTTTTACCAACAGAAATTCACATGTTGCAACCAAAGAAAATACTTCATCTCTTGATCAGCATTTGTCTGGCAGCTCTTGGGTTCCACTTCCCAGGACAGTGTTTGACTGGCATCAGATCTTGTCCTGTACTTGTTCTGTAGGTAAACAGGATAAGAATATTGAGGGCAGAGTCCAGCGGTGCCTACCATCTGTAGCATTGGTTACCTTTCTTAGCCCTGTTCTTGATTCTGAGGGAGGAACGGGATCAGTTATTTTCCTGCTTTATTAGTAAGGACCAACAATTAGGTAGATGCTTGTGGACTGATCTTTGAGCATGCGCTGCTTTTCCCACATCTTGGTCAGGCTCATTGCTTCACAGAAAAATAGCTGGTGATGGTCAGACTTCTCCAGAGCCGGTATAGCCAAGTGAGAGCAAACAAGCCACTATATTACATCTTAAGAGTCACTGCTTTGGGGAAGGCTTTGTCCTGTGAGCAGAACAGTATGGGGCTTTGCATGCGAACTGCTTCCTGCTGTGCGATAACATGTATTGGACAGATGGAGATGGTTGGGAACCATACCTTCTCAAATGCTTTGTGATGGTTTAGGTTTGGCCCCAGCATTGATACCTTTTTTCCTAATGGGCAGAGCTGTGAAATACACACTGCAAATGATTTATGCTTGTTATTAGTAGTTTTGCTCTTCTTTCGCTGTCACGAATCATTGCGCTGTATTCCTGGTGCATCTGGCAGCAAGATAACATTGCAGTAGGAGGTAAAGTGACTCCTATAATTCATACATCGCTGCAAGTGCCCTGTTTAATGCACTACATGGAATTCATTGTGCAAGGGGCTGAAACAAAGAAAAATAAAATTACAGTTAGTTCATAGGGCTACTGGGTTTGTTATGGCTCGAGCCATAAAGGGAATATTTGTGCCTCAGTCCAATTATCCTGTAGCTCTATATGCATTTCCAGTACTAGAAAGATTGCTGGTTTGTCTTGAATCAGCCTTTTAAAATGCTTAGCTGAAATACATACAGATGTGTCTGTATGAGCTACTACAGGGTGAAAATTATGCTTTATTTACAAACTTTCTAAATGTTAGCACTTACCATGTCTACACATAAAGGAACTGAGATGCTTCAGATAGAGGGTTTTTTCCTATAATTGAAGTTAAAATAGTTCAGGTTATTTCCTTTTTTTATCAACCATAAAGCTCCCCCAAAGCAACAGAAAGCAAATGTTGCATTTTTCCAAATTATTTTATTGTGAACTGAGCCACTTTTTTGTCACTGAGCTCTTAGTGTCTGTTCTCTGTGAATCACAAAGATGGCATTTCTCATTTGGATTTGATCAAAAATATAACTTTTTCCTAACTTACGTAAGAAAATGATGTTAAAAATTATGATTGTTCCATTGTGCCAACACTGCTTGGCCAGCCTATTGGAGCATGGGAATACTGAGTAGAACTGTAGCTTTCCAGCCAGTCCTAGAGATGTTCATAGATTCCCAGTGTTGGGAGCAGCTGAAAACAATAAAGTGCTGAAAGGAAAGATTTTCTTTCACTCTGACAAATAATTTTTCAATAATTTCGAGAATTTGGACTCCTCAAATGCATTCTTGATGGTAGTGGTGGTGGTCACACTCTTACACAGCCTTTCTTTGTGTAACCTCAACTGATGTGGAGGATTTGTGACCACCATGAAATTATTTCAAAGTTTATTTTTTAAGCACATTTTAAGACAAAATGCAGCTATTGTTAGCTAATCATGCCCTTTCAGTGCCAAGCATATGTAATTCAAAGAGAGGTTCAGGGCAGCCTAGAGATGATAGCACAGGCTAATGCTTTCTCTCATGTATTAATGCAGTCACAGTGATACCAACATATCGGAAGGCAGAATATGGGTGGAAACTGGGGAGCTGGACTTTTTACACTGGCCTCTCATTGACTAATGTATCACTTCTACACCTGAACAAAAGGACACAATATTTGTGGACATTTTATTGTCCATGATGCAGACAAGCACTGAAAAATCTAGGGAGTTCCTCTGAATTCAGTGGGATATGACACATATCATTGTATGTGTTTGTGAATGAGTGGAGTCCCTGGTTTGCTTCTCTGCATTCACATCCCAGACCCGTTATCGCAGCAGGATCATGTGCTTCAGCTTTGCCTATAAATACCTTCAGAACTGAATCACAAGTGGTGTTTTACATCTTTTAAAGTAGAGAAAAATAACAGAGCCTTCTTTCATGGGCCACTCCTTCAGGAGCTCTGAGTAATGTGGCCATTTTCCTTGAATTATTGTTTGTAAAATGAGTTTCACATATTGTGAATAAAATACTGTTTATAAAATGAGTAAATTTGGCTTAATGGCTTTAGGCTGACAGAGGGGGAGATTCGGGTTAGACATTAGGAAGAAGTTCTTACCTGTGAGGGTGCTGAGGTGCTGGCACAGGGTGCCCAGAGAAGCTGTGGCTGCCCCATCCCTGGCAGTGTTCAAGGCCAGGTTGGACACAGGGGCTTGGAGCAACCTGCTCTAGTGGAAGGTGTCCCTGCCCACAGCAGGGGGTTTGGAATGAGCTTTAAGGTCCCTTCCAACCCAAACCATTCTGTGATTATATACACACACACATTTTTGAACAATCATGAAGGTTATTTCAAGATGTATATTTCAATAGATAAAGCAGCAACATTCATTCATTTAGATGCTAATAATCTTTCTCTTAATTTATTCTTTTCTTTTTCCTCTCTCCTTTCCTTTCCCTCTCCCTCTCCTCCCTTTTTTCCTTCCTCTCTCCCTTCCTTCTTTCCTTCCTCACTCTCTCACTTTCTCCCTTTCTTCCTTCCTTTCTTCCTTCCTTCCTTTCTTCCTTCCTTTCTTCCTTCTGTCCATCTTTCATACCAAGTCAGGTCTTACCCATGTTCTGTAAGAAAACCAGCACTGACCTGTCCTAATCTGCATCCTAAGAGAGGAATCTGTTTTTTAGGTTATTTTGTAAACACTAGATTTACTGAAACCAATTAAATAAAGCTAAATAAAAATAATGTGGACTCTCAAAACATATTCCACGAGTGGATTTCACACACTGACATTGGTTGAAAAATGCAGAAAGTAAGTAAATTACTAATAACAAAACTGAGGTTTTCAGAAACAGTTCAGTAATTTGCTGCCTTGAGTGAGACTTTTTACTGATTAAGGAATTTTGGAAAGGCAGGGAATTTGCTTGCACAATGGTGAAGTAAATAGCTGACTGAATCTGGAATAGGTTCCATTAATTTTCATGGCAATATGCTTAAAAATCCTATGTTAAACTGTGTAAGCCTAAAAACGGGTCTTTTGAATCAAGCTTACACTTAGAATCAAGACTGTACATAGATTGTTGGCATAAATAAATGAGTTGTTCTACTTTGAAATTAGACAATGTGCTATTGGTGTCTTGATTAATGCAAGCCCACTGTGTTCCTTGAGCTGCACTTTGTTCTGGTTTGAATTGCTACATCTAGTGCATATATTTTCTTGCACACTGTAATGTGGACACTAGCAATACTGAAACTATTTCTTGTCACTTTGTAATGCATATGCATTGAATTTCTTCTTTTTGTGGTAAAACCCCCACCTTTTCTTCAGGACTATTTATCATCCTTGGTTTTATGGAGATGGTAGAAGAAGAAAGACAATACTTTGTAAAGGTATGAAAAAGTTTATAGGAGAAATACAGGCCTGAATTTACATTGTATTGCTCAACTTCTATGCCAAGACTTTCTTAGACCAAATCTGAACAATGTGATGTTAAATCAGGTCCTTAAAATTCTACGGGATTGTATATATCTCCAGATTCAGTCAGCTATTTACTTCACCATTGTGCAAGCAAATCCTCTGCTTTTCCAAAATTCCTTATTTAATTAGTCAAAAGCCTCACTCATGGCAGCAAATTACTGAACCATGTCTGAAAACCTCAGTTTTGCAGTTATTCATTTACTTATTTTCTGCATTTTTCAACCACTGACAGTGATTTGCTTTAACCTCTGCTACTGTTTGGAGGAAGGACCAGACAGAAGGATGGGAATCTGATGCAGCCACCCCTAGCAAACAGGGAAATACAGTTTTAAGAGGTGGGGAGCTCTCTGCACTGCACGCAGGACACAGGGCAGAGGCCAGTGCTTTGGCTCTCAGAGCTATATGACACAAGGCATTCTCTATTCCAGCAGTCTTCAGCAGCTCAGTTTTTTCTTCATTCAAATAGGGGAATTACAGGTGTGCAAAACAACATTGTGCTTCTAGCTAAGCATCTGTAATCCCCGAAAAGTTCAATTAAAATGGTGTTACAAAGTAGTTGGTTTATGCCAGCTGCAGTATATATCGACTAATATATCCACTTATATCAACTAATGACCATGTTAGCAGGCTCCTGACAGTGAACAGGGTTGCTCCCTCCACTGCCAGACAAAGGAGATAAGGGCAAATGGTAAACTTCTTGCTGGTGTGTTCTAATGATCAGTACAGTGTGAATTTTCATTACCTCTTGCATACCTAGTGGTAAAGCCATTACTGCTAATTTTCAGCTGCTTGCTACCACCTAATTTAAACCACGATGGAAACATTGGAGTTTTTTTCAGCGTGTGACTAGTCATTTGACAGCCTGCAAAGTGGCCGGGGAAAGCTGACAAGTTTGAGAAGTAGGTATTCTCCAAGGATATTGCTCATAAATGGAAGCTGGGAAAATTCAAGGCACAAATAACCTATAATGAGGATGCATGTACCTGAAATAGTCTAACCTTAGGCTATCTCCTCCTAACTATATAAAGATGTGAATGAAACCTTGTTCTGCTGTGTTGACATGCTTTTCTGGTCCATAGGTTTCAAACCTAGCACTTCTCCTGAGGTTAGGAGCTGTGGTCTAGATTTGGGACTTAGTTTAAATATGAGGGGCGTAAACAGTAGATTCTGATCTAGATACAGCACATGTTGTGAACATACCCTTTGAAAAGTTACAGAAAAGGGATAAATGAGAGGAAAGATGAAAGCAGCAAGAACATAAGAATAATATTCAAAAATAAGACAAAGCTTTATAGATATCTCAGACTTTTTTCCTGGTGCTAACATCAGGGACACCAGAATTCTTTTACAGACTATGAAAGAAAAACAAGGCAGTCTTATTCATTTTAATACTGTTATTATTTTTATTATTGTTATAATGAGCAAAAGAACATTAATTACATCAAGTGTAACTTACATAAATCCTGAAGTCCATTAATTTTTCTCTTCCCACCCCCAGAGAAGCATATATGGTCTTGGCTCTAATACAATTCAGGCTAAGTGTAACTGTAGCTGCAAGTTGTCGTCGAGCCATTTTTAGTGGGTGTAGTTTGGTATTTGTAGTGGTCACATATCCCATGTGTGCATCTATATTCTGGATGTCTTGAAAGCCTGGCCCCTTCTTTTCCCGGGCACATTATTGACTTTGTCAGTAATGGATCTGACTTGATGACAGTATTTAGAGCAAATTGAATGCAGTGTGCTTTCAGCTCCAGCATTCAAGTCATATATATAATGTTCGTGGCACAGACATTTATCTCTTCATGTAGTAGCTGCTCAGTGAAGGAAGACAGTCAGGGAATCACCCGCTGTTGCAAAGATGAATGTGGGTGTCTACACCTCCAGCTCGTTACATGAGCAAGAATCATTCTTAGCTCTGCAGGCCAAACCACCAGATTCCTCATTCTTCACAACTACATTTTGGTCTTCTCTTGCAGAAAACTGGTTCCTAGATTAGGTGGTTTGGGGTTTTTTGGTTTTGGGTTTGGTTTTTTTTTTTTTTTTTTTGGTTAAAATTAGATGATAATGATAAAAATAGCCAGCAATGAAACCGTGGTCCTGCAAAGCTCAGTAACAAAACTTTTGCTAAGTTCAGTGGGGTTCAAATGTCACTGTTACTAACGCTAAGTTTTTCATACAATAAAGCCAATCTTATCGTTAGCTGCCACCAAAAATTTATGTTTCCAGTGTCCCTCCCCTTTTCTTGCCTTAACACTGGTGTTCATCTGAGTCTTCAGGGAGCTAGAGCTGCAGACAACTAACTGAGCAAAAGATACAGGTTTAGCTGTCTGAATGGAATCCCATGATTAGAGCAGCTTAGATCTAGCTTGAAAACATGCTATCACTAGTGTAGTATTTGTCGTTTGTCTTTCTTATGCTGCCTTATTGTTTTTCCCATTCGGGATTACTTCAGTTTAAAATTTGGAGTACCTGCTGACTTGGCTGATCAGTCAAAATTTCTGAAGCAAAGTAACAAATTACCAAAGATTTCCCAGCACACGCACAAAACTGGGATAAATTTGTTCACAGAATCATGGAAATGTTTGGGTTGGAAGGGACCTTAAAGCTCATCCAGTTCCAACCCCCTGCCACGGGCAGGGACACCTTCCTCTAGAGCAGGTTGCTCCAAGCCCCTGTGTCCAACCTGGCCTTGAACACTGCCAGGGATGGGGTAGCCACAGCTTCTCTGGGCACCCTGTGCCAGCGCCTCAGCACCCTCACAAGGAAGAACTTCCTAAGAAATCACTTCATGTAGAAAAGAAAGCAGCAGAGGTGCAAAGGTGAATGACAAATGTAGGAGTGGGTAGAGGTAGGACAGCTGAACAGGTAAAAGGAGAAGGGATCCCTATTCAGAGGGAAAGCATACTAAAAGAGGAGGAATACAACTGAAAATGTGAGAAATATACTAATAAAAAGGGTAAGAGTACAGTGATGAAGCCTGCTGAAAACATTAAG
The DNA here is from genome assembly GCF_004027225.2 of Strigops habroptila. Taxonomy (NCBI): domain Eukaryota; kingdom Metazoa; phylum Chordata; class Aves; order Psittaciformes; family Psittacidae; genus Strigops; species Strigops habroptila. The sequence goes on from NC_046359.1 coordinate 32,490,152, forward strand.
GGATATATATTGGTTTACATTTTCCATTTGGGCTAAAATTAAATTTAGTTTTGTGGAAAATGTTTTTACAAAAGCTTCTTATTAAACTGCGTTAAATATTGCCCTCAGCTCTGCAGAGCATATTGATTTATAGAACCCATTGATTTGGTATGTTCTGTCAATTGGCACTGTGGCCAACTGCCCTGTCTCCCATTAGATTTGTGTTGGCATTTTAAAAAAGATTGAGTCAACAACCCTTCCACCTCTCAATCACAGGGGAAAAAAAAATGTTACTTGCAAAGCCTGCAGTCCATTTGTAAATGATTTGAAGTCAATATATGGCAGATCATTGCACTTGGAAACAAGCACTTTATTCTGTGCAGAGAGAAGGTTTAGCTTCTTAGCAAAACAACCCTTCTAGCTGTGGATGGTGTTTCACTGCGAAGCTATTTTTATGACTGGCTAAGTCACTTAACATTCCTTTAGAAGCATTTGAATGCATTATAGCTTTCCTTCTGAGAATCTTTGAAATTGCAATTTATAGGAGGTAAAGAACAGATCCCATAATAATTTTCTCTTAAACACATTTGAAATTAGACACTGGCACAGGGTGCCCAGAGAAGCTGTGGCTGCCCCATCCCTGGCAGTGTTCAAGGCCAGGTTAGACGGGCTCAGCTCCCAGTCTCTTTGAATCATGATGCCATTATGCTCATGGAACACAGAGTGTGTGTTCAGCGATGCAATTAGTTTTGTGGTACCTCACTCACATGTATTAGATCATGGCTTTGGATATAGACTGTTCAAAGTCTAATGAAAGTTTGTCACTGAGCTATAGCAGCCACATGTGGAACCATCTCATACTCCTTCCCTCCCATGGGAGCTCAGTCATTGATGGACATCACTTAGGGAAAACAGTTCTTGCCTCCCCTAGAAAGCCAGTTGAGGCTGGGTAGGAAGGAAACAGGCTGAGATACCCCCGTATTCAGACCCGGGTGGGTTTGAGCTTAGCCTCTTGCACAAGTTGACAGCAGATCCTTGTCCTGGTTTTGCAATTGGGCTGCATCTATCCCACCGGGTCAGCAGAGGAAGCACTGAGATTTGTTTTTCAGACGTATTCATTGTAATGAGACATTGAAATCGCAGTGAATTCAGAAACCAGTTCACCAGAATCCAACAAAGCTACAGAAAGTCAACCACAAACAGGTCTAAAATGATAGCATGCAGAGTGAAAATTAATATGTGTCCTGTAAATAATTGCCTTCATGCCTCATTGCAAATGCAGTAGTTAAACATTCTTGTCTTACGAGTAATTTCCTATTCACAGTTTGTGGGAAGTCATAAACGTAAAGAAAACAGGTTTGGGGTCCTTTTGTTGGGTTTTTTTGTTTTGTTTTTAAGTCTGCTAATTTCAATTCACGAACACCATGGGAGCCTGCAATTCCAATTTTCTTTTCACAGTATTAATGAAAACTGGGCACTGCAAATAGTCAGATTTTACCCTCTAAATTTTAAACCACTTAGAAATACAGTCAAGAATAATAATTTTCTAATCCATTATTACACGATGTAAAACTGTGCTCAATTGCTATTATTTCATGCAAAGTTTGTCGTAAGTGCTAGAAGAGGCTTTTAAAAATCAGTCTCTTCTAAGCCGGTCTTTGACACAGTCCAAAACAGCTGGTTGTATGCTGTTGAGAGGAAGAGTTGTGCATCAGAGAAGTTGTTTTAAGAGGGCATCATTGCACCACAAGATGACTTTTATTCCTCCCAGTGTTAGGCATGGTCTGAGCATAACTACAGTCTTTATGATTTTTTTCTTGTTCCTAATCAAACCATCCTCAACTTATTATAGATTGGTTCAGGTTGGTTTGGTTTTGGTTTTTTTTTTTGAGATTGGCTTTTTAGTCTTAAAAATCAGGGTCATTTTTATGACATTTAATCTTAACATTCACCTTCTCATTTACAATAAGAAACTTTATCTGGGATGAAGTTAGTGTCTTTTTGATGCTGCAGACACTAACAGAGACTGCAATCGAGTAGCAAAGTTACCCATAGGTACACCTCTGCTGCTGGGCCAGGAGACAGTGCGTCTGCCTGGTTCAGCCATTAAGATGCTGGGAAGGAAAATGCATCACGTGAGTTGGGAAGCAAAGAGCAAGATTTCTGTAGCTTTTTAATCTTCACTTGCAATCAAGTGTTGACCCTTGCAATAATTCCTGTCTTGCAGGGGAGAGAAAAAAATCCAAACAGGTAAATTCCCGTTCAGTACTTGAGTCTTAGTCAGATAAAGCCCTCCTTAAATAGAAGGCAGCTGTTTCTGCAGTATTATGGATGAGGATTATTGATTTACGTAGATCCTAAAAGCGTAGGCTGGCCTTTTCCCAGTGGCCTTTTCCTCCCTGTCTCAGAATAGGACACTTGTTTTAGCACATGCTCCATTAGCCTTTCCTACCTAAAATGCTCACAGACAAACCCATGTGCTTTGTAAAACTTTCCTCTTATTTCCTCCTCCTTCCTTTATCTTGAGAGGCCCTGCTAGGTTAAAAGCTTATTTTAATGTAAATGGAAGAAAAATAGCAAGAAGTAATTTCCCTTGCTGAACTGCTCCTTATACAGAAGACCAACCAAATGTAACAACAGATGCTTTGAAAAACGTTGTAAGTTTAAATAACGTTAATGTAGTGGTTGAATATTCCTCAGACAGATGGGCTAAATGAGATAATTGTGAAAACATTCTTAAAAATAAAAGGATGCCATCAGGTGAAAGGCAGGAGTTTAGGTAACATTGAAAAATATTCCTTACATGTTTTTTTAGGCTGCAGTGTTAGAAGAATGTTTTCCTCTGAGCAAGCTGTTAAGTGTCATTTAGTAGACATTAATTCTAAAGTTAGTTGATGGCATTTGGCCCAAATGTCTGTATTTTCAAGAGAAAGAGCAGCTGTTAGTCCATCAGGTATTGACAGAGTTTATTCAGTTACTTCCACTAGTTTTCAGACAGAAATTAATTTCCTGAAATCACATACAGTAAGATAAGACTTTGTCTCATTTTCATTCACTGTGGAAATACTCAGGAGTCTGTGTTGTGCAGCAGTGCACTGTCTCTTGTAAAATGACACCCTGTGTGTAAAAGAACTTTAATTTTCCACAATAGCTACAATGAAGAAACAGGATCTAAACCAGTCACTGACGACTTCGAGGCAGACCACATTTCTTAGTAGGGTGGCATCGACCCTGAAATGAGCAAAAATCTTAGAGCCTTTTGAAGCGAAACTTCAAGCTCTCCTGTGTAGTCATAGAAAATACCAGTTGCACCAACTCGTACCAACTAAGAATGTTCAGAGGGGAAGGGAAAAAAACAAAAGGAAGTTAAAATACTGTTTGACACGAATGACAGTTTTCTCGAGTCTTACTGTGGTACCTCTGTTCTTTCAGCCAAATTAAATGTCATCTTCTCTAAGCCCCTGTGGGATAACTGCTAGGAAGTGGTGTTTCAACAGTAAGAACACAAATCACCAATAAATAAATGATGAATAGCACCAAGGTGGGGAGGGAACTTAGAGCTTTTGGGGGTTTGTGGCTTTTTTGCTGTGTTTCATTAGTCATAGGCCAGTTGTAGATGTCTGTAGCTGGTGGCTGCTTCTGGTTGTCCAAACTTGTTGCAATTTTTTTAAGCAGCGCCGATAGTTTGAGTGACATTACCTTTAATGGAGCATCCTAAAAATTGTCAGCTTCCTGTCTTTACGGTACAAAAAAAGTGATTATGGGACATTGTGTGCTTTGGTGCACCTTGAGCAAGACACTTCTCTGATACACTTCAATAAAATGCTAGTTGTAGGCAAGGCCTGACAAAGCTATCATCATGAATATACTGTAAAACTGTTTACTAATACTCTTAAGTAACACTTACAGTTTACTGACTGCGTTTTTAGCCATGCATCATGATTTAAAATGTGGTTTCTGTAAGCTAGCCTGGATGATTAATGAGTCTTCTGCACTGCTCAGTGGGAAACCCTGGTTCACTCACTGCTCTTTTCTTGCTCCTGAGCTCAGCCAAGGCTGGCAGTGCTGAGGGTACACAGCTTCTCAGTTGGGACATGCTGCTCTAATCAGAGGAATATTGCACTTACCCAGGTGACTTCATTTTTGTCCATCGCACTTGCTAAGTTATGCAAGAAGATCCTTCTTAGCTATTGCCACCTAAAGTGGTTCTGTACAAAGATCTGCCTCCAAGATCATCTCCAAAATGCAGTGAAGAAAGGAGATAATGGAAAATGTATAGGCATTGTGTGTGCTGTGAGCATTTAACCTAGAAGTCCCTCCTGGAATTAGTCTTTCATTCCACATGACTGTGCAACGGGACAAAACGTGCCAGGCAACACAATAGTTCCTATCAAGAAGACTTTACAATCTGACGTATAGGTCAGTTCAGTTCATATCACAACTGAAAAGACCAGAGTCTGGTCTGGGAGGTGGGTTCTTAGAAGGCTGGGCCCTTGCTCCGTGCAATTTGAGAGGTTTTTTTCTGGCCATAAAGCATTGATTGAAGGAATGTTTGGTATTGGCATCAATGATGAAAAGATGGAATGGGAGAAGTTGAGTGAAGAATGCTCTGAAGCATAGCCACATTCAAGAAGGACTCTGAATTAGAAAAGAGAAGGTAGGGTTGGATAGCTCTTATAGTGTAATAAAAGTAAATGTAAGTAATTTGGAGAAAAATGAAGAAATACTAGAAAGAAAGGAGAAATTGAGAAGCTTGCTGAGGGAAGTCTAAAGGAGAGCTAAGCATACTTTACTTGCAGCCAATTTATTGGCTGCTATCAATTACTGTTAGGTGGAATTTTGATTTTTTTCACCCCCCATTCTGTTGGGTAGTCTGTCTTATCATCACTGTCTTCTCAGTAAGTACTATAGTTTCACTTTTTGTTCTTTACAGGAGAGAACGAAGAAGGGAGGGAGTAGGGAAGTGAGATCCTTTCCTCCCAGATGTTCATGTTCTGGCATTTCAGTTGTGGCACGCCTGTTATTTCAGATTATTTAGGCATTCTTTGCTTCATATCACATTTGGAGAAATTATACTTTTGAAGGCTGGAGTGAGATTTTCTTGGTTGTCATTCTCCTTGTTTAAAAGCCTGTTTACTTGTGCTGGCAGATGTGAAAATGGAATATGCAGCAAACCAAAATGGTTTTGGACTGGTAGAGTGGGGTACATTGATGGGCAGTCCTGACCCAGTGAGTGCAATTAGAAAGATGCATGTTTGTAGCAGGCAGATATGACTAATTCCAAAATGTGCAAACTCAATAATAACCTCTCCCTTATTTCATCATCTACCTACAGCAAATCCTACCAGGGCAGGCGGAGGAAGAGAGTACCCTGGCTCGTCCGAGGTGATCCGTGAATCCAGCAGCACAACAGGCATGGTAGTTGGGATCGTGGCAGCGGCGGCGCTGTGTATCCTCATCCTCCTGTATGCTATGTACAAGTACAGGAATCGAGACGAAGGATCGTATCACGTAGATGAGAGTCGAAACTACATCAGTAACTCAGCACAATCCAATGGGGCTGTGATCAAGGAAAAGCAGCCCAACAGCGCTAAAAGTTCCAACAAAAACAAGAAAAATAAGGATAAGGAGTACTATGTCTGATCTCAACATCTAAAAGAACGCTTGTATAGAAATAGTCTTCATTTTATCTGAGACATAATACAAACTTATTTACTTTACTTTTTATGAAGCACATTCAAAAACAAACAAACAAAAAAGACAGGGAATGCAATCAGAAAGGAAAGACTGTTTTTAAAAACAAGCATTTCATGCTCTTGTTTTTCAGAAACAGGAGCTGATAAATTCCCTAACATCCACAGTGTTTTCATTTACTCTGCCTGTCTTTATGTTGCTGGAACATTTCTGAAAGACAATGATGACACCACGCATTCATAAAGCAAGGAGTATTACTACAACATCAAGGCACAATATGAAACAAATCAAATTAAAAAACACAAAACAGGAAAAAAAAAGAAAAAAGAAGCTACCTATGATTCTGGATTTAGCCAAAGTGCTAGCGCTTTCTTGAGAAGTAAGTTAGTCTTATTGTCAGAGAAGACTGTCATTATATATGGTGACTCAACAAGCAAACGTAAAGAGTTTGCCGTCTGGTGCAGTGAAGCAGTGATTGGAAACTTGCATTTGAGACAAAGTGCTGGCTTTTCTGAAGACTTACGTAGAAATACTTTCAAAAAGCCCCTTTCTGGTTGTGAGGAAAATAGTACGGAGGCCTTATTTTCAAAAACAAAAACAAAAATCTGGAATATAAGGCACATTTCCACAAAAAAAAAAATCATTTAAAAAATAAAAAAAAAGGGAAAAAAACAAGAGGGCATAGATGCAATCATTGGGAAATTTTCATGCACGCTTAATATGTTATTACATATGTTTATATAAAAACACATCTATATGTGCTTTCTGGACTGTGATAAGTGATGTTTTATAGCCTGTTGTATAGAAAATGCAAACTATATCTGCTCTTCAGCCATTTTTGGTAAACTCAATGTTATAAGTGTTGCTAGGTATAGAGAGTTTTATGACATCTGGAGCAACAGACATACTTCAGTTTTTTTGCAGCCATTATAAATTGTCCCAGACTTCTTCCCCTTTCTTTTATTTTTGGTTTTTTTCTTTCTTTTTTGATTTACAGTGTAGTGGTTATACTAAAGGGGGGTGTGTATGAATGTATATAAGAGTCAGCTAATTTTTTTCTTACCTGTACAGCCTCTATTCTGTTGCAATTAAGTTTTGGTAGTTTGTATGAAAGAAGTGGACTAGAAAGCAAAAATATATCTCTACTGTAATTTGTCTTCTCCCTCCTATCCCCATCTCTTGCTCCTGATATGCATCAATGAAGTTGATCAGAATGGCCAATTTTCCTAGAAATACACGTTCATTAATTAGCTAAATATTTAGTGACTTAAACTGGCCTTTGGCTTCCAGTCAAAGCTTCACTATTGGAGAGCACGGTTTGCCTTTCAGAAACCTTGTTCTTAAGAAATTATGAGAATGATGAGTTTCTTGAGAATCTTAGGAAGTATCATATAGTGTTTATCTGGCATTCAGTTATATGAACGACAGCTACTACAGCATTGGGTGGTAAAAGATCTAAAACAACCCATTTTAATTATCCAGGCTGATTCCACTGCAGAATTTACCCCTTTCTCCAAAAACGAAATAATCTCGAGGTACACAATAGTATTTTTCAACGATGGGCATTTTGACACATGAAGAAGTATTTTTAGCTGAGTTGATTCTGTAGTATTGCAAGACATCATAACCAGACAAATATAAGTTCATCATGTTTTAAAGTAACACGTAGCTTTTCTCAAATATATGAGACATTAATGAATTTTAGTTAAACATATAAAATATAATGCTGTAATTTACATGTTAAGAGGTTTTTTTCTAGTATTATTTCATTAGGTTCACAGCAATAAATCATAGCGTAACATTTTATTTACACGGAAGTTCAAAGGGAATACATTAGAGAGAAAGAGGGTAGTTCAGCAGAAATCAACCAAATCATTGGAGGGCCTCTTGGGAGGGATATAGATGTTTCATACTTTACAGACAGGAAGGAGGAATTTAAAAGTAGCTTTAAACAGCAGACACAGAATATTTTCTTGTGTGTTACTCACTGTAGCTGATGAAAAGGCTGGAAACTGGTACAGCTATCTATCTGGGAGTCAGAGCACTTTAAAAATACATGTAGCTGACATGAAAGCACCTCTCTTGAAGGTTGCCAACCACATCGAGGTGTGTCATGTTGCATTTGCAGACAGTTTTTTTCTTTTCATTAGCATTTACATGAAAACAGGTTCACCAAATCCATCTGATGTTCATTTCTTAGGTGGTTGTTCACCTGTGGCATTCATAATTTCTCCCACCTTTACAAGACAGCTGTACTCAGGGAATGGCAGGGTCAGGGATACTGGAGCTCATTGCTGGAAGCAAGAGACTTCAGCTGGAGGGGGGAAAGAAGTTGAAAGCCAGGAGGTGTTCAGATTTCAGTGCTGGAAGATACGTAGAAGAACAAGAATAATCTGATGACAGGAGACTGGACATGATGGAATATGGTTTGGGCGAGATCAAATGGTATTTTCTGCTTGGTATTGATTGCATTAATGAAATAGCATGGTCAGGTCAACTTCCAGGCAGTTTGGTAGATTAATCTTTAACTAAATCCATACATCAAGGAAAAAAAGATCTGCTACTACTGTAATAAGCAAACACAATTTTAACACTGTTTCTGAAGGTTCTCCTTTTTCCTCTTTAATTTCATAATTTAACAAAAAACAAATATGGATGTATCAGAAGTGCCAGCAAATGGATATAAAATTCCTTTTTGTTTAAAAACAGCAGCAACAACAAACAAACAAGCAGACATAGACCAACTACCTAACATAAAATTGGATCCTTTCTCTATAATAACCTAATTTGTCTGACTGAGATGGCTTCATTTCTATGACTGTATTGTGTTGCCTTTTTTAACAAAACACTAAATAACATGTGAAACTTTCAACCCTAAGACATCGACGAGAGGCCCAATGCCCCTAACCTTATAGTGCTTTCTGTGATAGATATTTACGATTTTTTTATTTGTTGCAAGGCCAATTTATTCATTATTGGAAATGCTAAGCAAGTGGAATTTACTGTTTTGTTAATAAAAATGTTTCTTAATACAAATGCTGGCTTGTTTCTTCTCTGGCTCGTAGCACTGGAGTACCTGTTCATCTTAAAGCAGTGGAAAAAAAAACCCATGGTAAATTGGTATGAAGTTACAGACATTCATGTCAGGAAAAAGTGACCTCAGAGCTCTTCATACACTTAAGTGAAAACCTTCTACAAGTCTTGTGTTCAACTGGCCCAGTTAGAAAAGTATGAATTACATTAATGCATTGGTTGGTTTCACATAGAACTGCTTTGTTTGAAGTTTTCTGGGTTTTTGGTTTTTTTAATCAATAAATTAAAACCCCTTATGAATGGAAAAAGAATTCCCTTCCTTTCCACCATTTTTTTTTTTTCCTTTATTTTCTGGTGGGAAGAGGGTGGCAGAAGGTAAGGTAATGGGATAAAAAGCTAAAATTGAAAATACTTTTTCTTGTCTAGAAGATGGTTAAAAACATACGGAAAAATGAACGTATTTCAGGTCCTTAAAAACATTCCTAGATGATAAATATGAAATTTCAGTCGGAGCTAATCCGTTACATAAGTACTTCCCTATTTAGCATGGCATTTAAATTCATGGGTAACTTCAAGCAAACATCTAATCCTATTGATTTAAACAAGTGTCTAAAGTTGCCTAAATGTATTGCTGAATGGGGATGGAGTTAAGCTTTTGGATCTAAACTCCAAATGGAATTAAAGTATGTATCTTCTTTAATCACATCAGTAGCTTCTTTGACTTTAATGGGATTTATTCATCAGCTTAATTAGGTACAGACTGAAATATTCTAGATAATTTAAGTTCAGGAATATCTGGAGAAAATAGTCCCTATCTTCCATTGGTATAAAACAGTTTATAGTTAAACTTACATTCTAAACTGCTTTATAGTGGGATTAGTACTTTTTTTGTGTATGTGTTTTTTAAAATAAATACTGAACATTTCATTTAGTAAAATTCTTTATACACATTTAAAGGAGCTATAAGCTAAAGGAGTTACTTTTGTTCTACTACGAAAAAAATGGCCCGCATTTAATTATACACTTTTTAATTCTACACTCTGTTAATTTTTTTCTTACGTTCATACTATGTTCTTCTCCCTTTCACCAAAATCCTAATGGCCTCTCACTACCTGCATCATCCATCATCAGCTAACCACTTTAAGGGTTGGCCTCCATCATCAATCATCACTGTAGCCAAGTAGCTAAAAGCCCTCACAAGATGAGGGAAAAAGAGAAAAAACTAAACAACCTCCCCCAACACAACTTAGAATAAGGGAAACAGAGCACAGGTGTATGCTGTAGAGGACAACTGTGTTTGTTAATTCCCCCAGTGCGACTTCTTTACAGTTCAACAAAACAGTTTTAAATTTGGTATGTAGGTACTATTTTCATGTTGATTATAGAAATTTGCTTCTAAGTTCCATACAGTCCTGTTTAGAGGTGCTTGGAAGCATTGTGCTGGGGTAACCCAGATCTGTCAGTACAATTTTATTTAGAATTAAATCTATTTGCTTTATTTTGAAGCCCCATTTTGTTAGAGTCTGTAAGTATTTCAGCATTAAAATGTTTCTGGCCCTCATGGGAGTGAGGAGAAAGAGAAATCCATACTGCATTTAAATTGATTTATGAACTGATGAATGCTTGGGGATGATAAAATTGCTTGCCTTCCAGCCTCTGATTTGTCTGGATGGCGTGTTCCTCCTTTGGTTGTTCACTGCTCTCCATGAAAACAGAAGTATCCCCTGCAGGTTAAGCTTTGAGCTAGAGATTTCAGAAGAAAAAAGCAAGTCATTAATATGGGTCTGCTCAGTTTTGTGAGGTGCAGGGCCAGAACCCACCCAGCCCTTTGCTCGCTTACTTTGGAGGCTTCTTCCTACTTAAAGGCTTTGACAGACTTCAGCCATCACCTATGGAAAAAACCACGGCCCCTCACCTTTCTCAATTACTACCATACAAATACCTTCACTGTTGTTCAGAACAAGCAAATTTTCATGTGATAGTGCTCCTCCAGTGGGGCTAAAGTGGCAGACTTTGGGTTTTTAAAGAAAAAAACATGGGGACACAAGGGGTGGTTATTTCAAACAGCATGGGATTCTCAGCGAGTAAATTGCCTTTAAGGACAGTAATTTCATGCTGGCATACACTTGAGAGGTTTAAAAATCCAGGCCACTAATCCTCACCAACATCCTTTCGGTAAACAATAAAGACATTAGCTTATTTGTCAGCGAGTGCAGGAATCCGACAATAAGGCTATCAAAATGTGAACCTGTCAGTCTTACTGCAGCAAATAACATAGGAGAATAGAATCTGGGCAGCCAAAAATAACTGCTGGCACGTTGGCTGGACTCATGAGTGAGCACGATTACAAGCCAGTAAGCATTTATCGGATGATAAATAGCAAAATACTTCTATTATTCATCATTTGGGATGCAGCAGGCTGACAGAACACAGGGGCTGCGCAGCTGCATGGGGTTTTTCAGGCCCAGGGGCCTGGTTCAGGCACCCTCCGGTTGGGGAGTCTGGGCAGGTTTTACACAAACAGGAGCTGCCCGCCAGCTCACTGGCTGTTTCCAGATAAGCCTGCCTTTTCCCTTTGAAAATCAAGCACATTTTCTGGGGAAAGTACAGCAGATTGCCTCATGAGGCAAATCAAGTGCCTCCAAACACATGTCACAGCACAGCCAGCATTATGAAAACAGACACTGTGGCTGTGTGGATGCAGGTCTCAGGGGAAGCCTCCATCCTGCTCAGGAGAGCCCCGGCCTCGGGCACGGTGGCTGAACATGGTCCAGAAATGAGGGCTCCCACCTCACGGTGGTGGCAGCCCCTGCGTGCAGCAGAAACCTCAGCTCGGCAGCGGCTTTGTGCTCCCCATGCACAGCAATGGCGGCTCAGGGAAGGGTGCTGGGCGAGGTGCATGGGGAAGCCCTGGACACCAGAATGGGCTCAGCTTGCGCTGTGGGGAAGGAAAGCAAGGGCCAGGACATGAGGAACGGCTTACTGTCCCTCATGTTGTCCCGAGAGGGCCCTCCTTGCCTTCCCTCCCACTGGGCCCTGTGTTTATACTCTGACAAAATGGCGCCCCCCCCGCCCGCGGGGACAATGGACGCCTGCCACACAGTGTGTGATCGTGCGTGGCGCTTCTGGACAGTGCTGGGGACAAGGCTGTCGAGGTACCAGCGTCTTGAGGTATTTTTATATATTATATAGTATATATGTTGAGGTACCATTTTCCTTTTGGGTTTTTTTTAAGCTCCTACAGCTGTGGCAGGGCTGAGGCACTCCGAGCCACATTACCACAGCGAGTGTGGTGTTTTGGGAGATGGTACAACCCCCTGAGGGTGGGCGGCTGTGAGGAGGGAAGACACAAGGGCTGTGGGCCTGGGTGTGGTATGACTATAAAAATGGGGGTTAATTCCGCTGCGAGGGCCTCACGACAAGGACTGACTGGATGGGGACCTTGCCACAGGGCTCGTGGCTTGGCTAGGCTGGGGCAGGCCCAGGTTTTACTCAGCTGCTGAATGCCTCAAAGGAAAAGTAAAAAGGTTTCTCAAAAAGGTGGTGGCATAGAGAATTTAGGAATCTAATTAGTTAGTTTAGTGGTTTTTTTAGAGTTTTACTTGCCTGTGCTTCACGCCAGAGAGGAGAAGCTCAGGCCTCCTGTGCCAGGGGAAGGAGGCCAGGTAGCAAAATGCGTCCTACACGCATTAAACTCACCCTGCAGCAATATGGGTATCCCTAATTTTGTGGAACACTGAACCACAAAGATTTGGATCAGGAATTTGACTGAGGGTGAGATCCAGCAGCATGTTTTGTTAAACCTTAAGGAGAGGGAAAAGCTTCAGCACAAGGCGATGTAAAAACCTTAAGGAAGACAATAACAAACTGCCAGTTTCCCTGGGAAATCCCACCCCAGCTGCCATTGTCTGCTTCTCAGCTTTCCAGGCTCACGGGTGGGTTTTATTCCTTGCTGATTACACATGGAGACGCAGCAGGCTTGTTTTGTCTAGATGTCTGTCAGTCTTGCTTGCAGAAGGGTTGCTCTGTTAGCCAGTGCAGAGCTGCTTGTAACCACCAGACCTTTCACACCATGTGTGAGCTAATTGTACAAAGATATTCCTTTAGATTTAGCCATTAGTGACAGCTAATACAAAGCAAGGACTCACATCAGGGCAGAATTTAAATGCCAGAACCACTTCCTCCCCTGCTTTTTGGGTTTTTACTGACTTCCATTTGATTTACAGGGAAGAACCAATGCACAGGACAAGAGCATGCTCCATCGACAGGAAAAGAAACCCCATAAGGTAAGCAGGTTTTGTCTCATGCTATTTAGCAAATCCCCATATAGTAAGCAGAAGACTTTCAGGTAATTGCTTTATTTAAGTCTTGGTTTGTTGATGGATGCTGCTTGGGAAAGGCATGTTTATGCTCAGCTTTCCTGAAGACTGAATTTATTTGGGAGCTCATTTATACCTGTCTGCAGGCTGTCTTTTAGGGAAGTCTTTCAAAATGCTGATAGCACAAATATAGCAGTCATTAGCTAGACCAGTTTCTTATCTATTTTAATAGATTTCCTTGAGTAAGGGTTGCAGGATTTGACTCAACGCTAAGGCTACATTTGCACCAGCAAGTATAGCCCAATAAGAGTAACCTTACAGGGCAAAGCAGTCAATGCTGAGGAGCTGACCTCCATGTTGCATTTCAGGATTTCCTTTGAACCAGTTGTAGTCTGGTCCCATAGACTGACTGCCAGTTGCTGGTTAGGTGGCATTAGGTGTGTTCATGGAGCTCATCTTATTTCACTTGGAAAGTGCCTAGTTCTTTCACACAGAATGCTCTGTGAAGTTAATTGAAGTGTAGTAAGTGGGAATAGCTGGAGTTGCTTCAGAACTGTACTCCTGATTTTAAAGAAAATTTCCCTCTTGGAACACTCTTTGTGCATTGCTGTGTGCCAGTGTGCTCCTAACAGTTCATTATAATAAAATTAGGATATTTTTAATGTCAGTATCTAGCCTCAAATGAACATTGCTGTTACACCTTAAGGCCTTCTTCATAGTTTTTACAGGACTTGGTGTCCTTGCAGTTCCCCAGGCTTCCTAGCATTCCCTCTACCCTTTTCTTTAAATCTAAAAAACCAATGGTTTGAAAGACCCGTTTCCTTTGAATAGGTTGAGATAAATATGGAGGAATTTTATATAGGTACTGTATGAGGAAGCCATGTTACGAACACTGGAATGACCAGTGGTGCAATGGCTAACTTGTAGAAATAAGCTGTAAGCAAAGCTGGTGCTGCTGGGGCTCTGGATGGAGTAGGTGAACTGGAAGAAATGGCTGGGGCAGAGCTTGGTCTGGCCACTGCTCAAAGAGGCAGAACTGCAGTGAACAACCCCGGTCTTTGGGAAAATCTACATGCAGATTTTGCAGCCCAGATCTGCCTTTTTTTTTTTTTTTTTTTTTTTTTTTTTTTGAGTTTTGGTAGTCTTTTCTAACCTAGTTCTTACCAAAATAAAATCATTCCTGTAAGAGAATTAATTGTAATCGATTTCCTGATTTTAGTCAATATTAAAGTCTACAAGAGATTGGGCTACATTTTGAGGTCTTTACTTGTATCTTTTGCAGATAGGAAAGCTGCTGTTTCCATTAAGATTGAAACTTCATTGCTGCTTTTAACTACAGAGTGATTATACTTCCCTCTAGCATACTAGATATTATTATGAACATTTCATATTCATTTTGAATAGTCATCATTAATGCCTTAGATTTCTCAGTGTTAGGTATCAAAGACTGGCAGCACAGACTGATGATAAGACTTCTAAATCTGAATTTTTGTAAATGACCATATTTGTGTTTAAGTGGCTGCTTATAAGTTTTTCCTAAGTTCCAAAAATCATCCTGAGATGTCTGTTTTTATTATTACATTTTTAAAAAATTGATTCTTTGATTCTGTGATTGCTAAATGTAGAAACAAAAGCCTGTTCAGAAACAGTTCACTTGGAGTTGAGAACAGTTCAATTTGGCAACAAGAACATGACTTCAGAGTTTTTAGGCATATTAAGTGAGCTTTTGGTATCATCTAAGTTGATTTAGAAATTTTAGAGACTTCAAATTCAAAAATAAACTTAGCATTATTCTTGATCTGTGTCTTGATGGGAGTTCCACACAGCCTGGGTGAGGGTTTCAGTGTGCATGAATAAAGTTGAGGCAACAGTCTGGTGCCTGATCTCGCATGGGGCCTTTCTGGAAGGCAGCTTGGCCAGACCTGCGTGTGAGTGTGGTCTTTGCCTGTTATGCTGTTCTGCTCCCCACATGCAAGCTTCCAGTGATAGCCCATCCGTGGGAATGATTACACAGACACTGCTGCATGCCAGCAAAGTCCCTGTCTCAGATCAGAACTTGGCATTATATATATTATAATTGGCATTGTATACTCTGAGGTATTAACTTCAGCATGAGCATGGATTTCATCCTGAGTGTGTAGCACCCCAACTAAATCAGTATATTAGATAATGCTACAGAAAGCAGACTCGGAGGAAAGATACAGCCCTGCAGAAGAATCCTGAACACAGAATATAGAAAAGCCAATCCAAGGAATCTAAAACCAATCTGATTTCCTAAAATGGACAATAAGCTAGTGTGGATACATAACTTTTGCAAAGTCCTTATGGCCTTTCATAACTTGCTTTTAGTTCAGCAGGCTGGTGAGATGTGGAGGTCCTGATGTTGCATAAATAATGCAGCCTAACAAAATGGGAACCATACAAACACGACACGTCAATTTTCCAAATTGTTTTCAGAAATTGTGCAGATACTGTGTAATGAAAGTGGAATAAAAATACAGGAGTGGGACTTTGTCAGAATAGAACAGAACAACAAAATGGTGAAGGTCACCAGCCACAGTAGTTGCAACCATCGGGGAAGATACAGAGGAGAGGAACCAGACAGCTCTGAGTATTCCTGATCAACAGTGAGATTCTGCTTTTGTTGCACCTTTGTAAGGCGCTCAATTCTGTAAATATTTTGGGGATGTTTGTAGTGCTTTCAGTTACGACTGCTAGACAGGGAGCTAAGACGGTCCAACATGGGTAGTGGTGGAGCTGTGGCAGCGCTGTGCTCAGCGTAGATTGGGTGCTCCAGAGGCTGCCCAGCTTCTCTTGCAGCTCTGTGGTGCCGCCGACATGCAGCCATCCATGCTGAAGCTGGCAAGTGTAATGTCAGCTCTGTCCCTCTATGCAAACTCCAGCATAGACACTCAGGCCTGTCTGTCGCACTCCCCAGGCAGAGGGTGAACCGTGCCTGCCTAAGCTGGCCTGTGGGGTGCAGTGAGGGGAAGGAAGGATCTGCTACAGGGAGAAAAGCAGAACCCTTTGAAGACAGTGGCAAAGCAATAGCAATTTCGTTCCTATGGAGCATGTTCAGTCTCTGCTGCAGGGTGGTCCTAGGGCCCCACTTGAATATGATTTGTGAAGTCTTATCTTCCTTCAGATGCTTATTGAACACTGTCAGCTGGAGCTAAACAGCCACATTTCTTTACTACTCCCATTATCATCCACCAGGAATTTTTGAAATGCAAAGAAGTGCTTTTGTCACTGCATATGCTTTTCCCTTATGGCTTGTGTGTGTGTGGTGTGGGTTGTTTTTTTTTTAACTCATTTTTATTCTAAGGCTGAGAAAGAACAATCAAATTATGTCAATTTTGACTTAAGTCATAATGGTCTTTCCAATACTTATGTTTCAAATAACTGAGCATTAGAGTGGTAAATCATTTTAATTGGAGTTTTTAAATATGTGAAAGCTTATACAAAAGGTACATTAAAAAACAACTACGAACTTGTTAATACTGTCCAATTAATTTCTGTTGCTACAGTGGTATACGTTCCAAACACTCAGAGTACATGAACCAGGCTACACAGCCTAAGACTTTCATTAAAATAACAGTATTTACAACATATGAAATGTTAGTATGTTAGGGAGAGTCTATTCTTCCAAGCATTTTGTCCTACTTAAAAATTAGATTAATTTCACCAGCATAGTGTGATTATTGAGTATGATTTTGCCATATAGAGGGCTTTTTTTACCTAATATTCCTGTACCCATGTAAGTAGAAATGTGGAAAGAAATTATCATTTCTCAAGCATCTACTGCTCAAATTGATCTTGCTTCCTGCACTAGCATATGTTTATCTAAGCACATGCATGTGCATATAAGTGTAATTGTAGCCATGCTGGTATGTTCAGTGGGAAGAAAGGAAGGAGATAACCACTCTATAGTAAATACTGACCTGTTTACATAAAACCTAAGTCTGAGCTTGCACATTTCAAGAATAAGAAGCTTCTTGATTATCTAGTTTTTCAGTGTGTGCAGTAGGGAATGAAAGTAGGAATGGAAGGAAGATGTTCTTCGTTAACAAAACTCCAATCACAAGTGAATGTTTATATCCACCCCTGGGCCACTACCAAACATCACAGCCATCTCAGAGGCAGACAGTACTGTGCCAGGGTGGGCCAAGGTACGTGTCTCCGGGTTAGCTCGTGGGTATATAGCTGAAGCAACTTTACAGAAGTTAGTTGCTTGAATTCCAGCCTTTCTCAGAAGCATTTTGTGTCAATGTAACTCTGTAGACTTCATTGCAAATTTTTATCATTGTACCAACACAAAACTGAGCCTAGCAGTATATGTCTGTGTCACTGCAATTTAAGGTTGAGACCTTCCTTCAACCTCTTACAATGGAGAAAGCTCTGCTTTCCCATGCTTCTGTTCCAGAGGGAACATTAAATTTCCATTGTTAGAGCACTGTAAACACAAAGAAAGATAGATGTAATCAAAAGGGTCTTTTATCTATTTTTTTATCTTATTAGAAAAATCAGCAGTTCTACAGCGCTGATTCTGAAGGTGTATAACACTGCTTTGTTACTACAGCAACAGACAGCACTGGCACTGCCACGTTACAGATGAACTGGGTCCTTTTGCAACACCAGATCAGAACTAAAATGGTCCTGATAAATCTGCTGTATGTGAAGTTAGTGGGGTTAAAAGGTAAACAGGACCAGTACAATATAGGAAAGTACCTTATTTTACAAGGAAGCTTCTGAAGTGAGTGTTTCACAATCCCTCAGGTCGGCACAGATGGGAATATGTACCAAATCTTCAGCAGTTAAATTAGTCCTTCTGGTTTTGTATTGTACTGTTCTGCAAAGGTTTGTCCTGTCCCTCGTTAAGGGACTGAGATCTCTAAGAAGGGGTAGGAGATAACTCTTTTCACAGTAGTAGAAAGGGCTGTGCTTATGGGAAGGACAGGACTTTCCCCAAGGGTCTTGATGTTAGAAAGATAACAGAAACGGCTTCATGTTGGATCGGCTGCTTCATGCTGAAGCAGACTTGCTCTGGTTTTTTTCTCTGCCTCCTTTGGGGATACGTGCAAAAAACACAAGGCATGTAGAGAAGGAGGGAAGGAGGGCGATCTTACCTTTCTTTCTCCTCCTTGCCCTTCATTCCTCCTCCTGTCTCTATGAAAGAGACAGGATCTCTATTCCTGCTAAGGTACCCTTACAAGTAAATACTGGATTCGAGTTGTTTCAGACCCTGAGCCCAGACAGACACTACAAACTGGTGCAATATGGATGCAGTCCAGCTTTCAAAAGCAGACAGTGATGTGAGCTATTATGTGCTGAGCTCTTTAGAAAAGCTGACCATAAGTTCCATTTTATTTAGTAAGACCCAGTCCATGCTAGCGTTTGTGATTCAGAAATAACTTTCATAAATTCTGCCA
This sequence comes from Strigops habroptila, assembly GCF_004027225.2. Lineage (NCBI taxonomy): Eukaryota > Metazoa > Chordata > Aves > Psittaciformes > Psittacidae > Strigops > Strigops habroptila. The sequence goes on from NC_046359.1 coordinate 32,508,606, forward strand.
ACACATTTTCTAGCAGAGAAGCTGCTTATACTGGGTAAAATGTGCCTGTGGCAAGAGAGGCTCAAAAGAAATGAGGGCTAAAATAACAAGCACAAAGCATTCTATTAGTGTAACTGTATCTAATTTAGCTCCAATTGCTGATATTGGGACTGCTTCTTCCCTTCTGTCTTCTGCACAGGGTGAGAAAGGAGCATATCCTTAGCAAAATACTACTCTGTCAAGGACAGTTTCAGATTGGCGTTGCCTCATCGAAGCAGGGTGAAAGCTAGCAGAGGGGCTATGGAGAACTAAATTACTGAAGTACAATGCCAGTCTGTGTTGGAGTAAGGCCACAGGATGGGATTGAGTTACAAAAACTCGTTAAAGCTATTATGTACTAACTGAGCCACTGTCTACATGTGTGCATGCTCTGAGATTGCCTAAAGAGTTGTGTGTCTTAGCTTAAGCAATAATGAATGAGGTTGAGGCTTGTGCATTTTGCCTTAACTACAGGGGGAAAAAAACCCTGTGGTGGAGAATGGTGTCCACGGAGGAGATAAGTGGTAACTTGTTAAGCCATCCTGATTCATCTGTGTTAAACCTTCTGCTGGACCCTTAGCAGCAGCTAACTAGACTTTTAGGCAGATGAAGAAATAAATGCAGAGACTATGAGGGGAAAAAAAAAAGCTAGCTGTCTAAACACAATTAGCTGCTCCAAAACATGTCTGGAAAATGTGCTCAATTAAGAGAGAGACCTAAATAATTCACTAAGTTTTTAAAATTTCACACACTCTGACATTGATTTCTGACTACCTGGCATAGTTATCATTATGTGGCATATTACTGAATTACTGCCTCTTGCCAAACTGAAACAACTTGTCAATTCTTTATGTTCTTAAGGACAACAGGAAAACAGAGGCTGATCTTTCAGCTATCTATCTCAGTCATACACTTCAACCATGCTCTCTTTATACTTTCAAACTGTTGAAATGAAAGTTGGGGTGTTGAATACCTCCAGCTTCCATTCCGTTGTGAGAGTACTGACAAAGGTAAACCTTTCCATTGTTTAAGGTCCTTAAAAACATGGAAATAATCATACAGATTCTTGGAAAGTAGAATATGATTGATTTCACTGAAATAATAGTCAAATCTAGATTATAGTCATCTGATAGAAATAAGGTCTTTCAGAGGGTAATATAGAAATAGATGTTTAGCTTGGGAAAACCTAAATTGTGCTCTCCACTGCCTCTTGAGAGAGTCCAGACAAGTCACATTACAGGGGTTTCTGCACTTTTAATTAAAAAGCCCTACTTAATGTGGCAAGACTTTGCATATACCCAGCATCTTTCATCTAGAAAGTCTTCCATGACTAATACATAACCCAAGCTGAAGTAGGAAAACAATTTGTCTCCTAGAGGCACAGAGGCTGCTTCATCCTTTCTTGTAGATACACTCATCAAAGGGGTATTCCTTAAAACAAAGAAAATGAATATCCTCAACTCCCTTTTGACTCCTCATGGCCAGAATGTGTTTTGCTGGAGGCTACTGGCTGATTTGATGGGAATCCTAAAGCCCTTCTCTGCACCAGTTTGGTGGCTCCCCCTCGTTCCTATGTCATTGGCCCCTTCATGATGCTCCTGCTCTCCAGCTGTCCTTCCTCACTCACAGTCCTTCATCAGAGAGCTCTTGGTAGTGACAGAGGTAAGAGATGCTGCAGCAGAAAGAAACCATTCCAGTCCTGGGATAATGGTTGGACTTGATGATCTTAAAGGTCTTTTCCAACGTAGTTGTTCCTGTGATTCAACAGCTATGTCGAGTGCTTAAGCCCAGAAGAAGTGTCCATGCTGTGTAATTATGTATTGCCTAACAGAAGCCTATTGCAGAGCTGGTCATCACATGCAAGTTTCCTGCGCCTTAATCTTAATTTCCATAAATCTTCCCTTTTTTTATGTAGTATGAATACTTGGCAAAGTGCTGGTCTGTATGGAGCAACAGCCAGTCCTCTCTGCTAGAGAGTAGAGAGGCAACAAAAAAGGCAAGTTACTTTTGGTGCCTGGGAATTTTGAGCACATACAGCCTGTAACATCAAGACTGATTTAAACTGGAAAGTTCATAAAACCTTGATAAAACAAACAGCACTTCATTCATTGAGCAGCGTCACTGGAATGCACTGAACTGCCATTTATCTGATTATGGCAGTATCTGGATTAAAGATTCTGATATTGAACATTTCAGATGTTAGAGATGGGGGAGAAGGGGAAGCAGAGATGTCAACACCCAGTAGGATACAGAATGCTGGATAGCTTTTTGTATTTTCCTCTTTTCCTCTCTTTTTTTAAAGCTTCTTCCCTTCTGAGATTAAATGATTAAAGTCTACAAGCTCTTCTGCAGAACAGTAAGCCTGCAGACAGAAAACAATATACACATGCTTATGTCAGTTTTTCCTTGCTCCATCCAGTAAACTGTTTTAAACACACCCAGCTTAAATGTACCTGCAATAAAGCTTTTCAGTGCTTAGGCTGCTTTCACTTAGTTTTAAGCATTTCTGCACCATAGAGCAACTTAGTGCTTTTCTGTGCTATAAATACCTGATTCATGTCTTTGCATTATCTATTACCACTTAGCTCTTAAAGAAGGAAAATGGAACAGATCTAGCGAAACTTACAGTCGCGTTTCTTTCTGGGCTGCTTCAATGTAGTTAGTACACAAGAAAATTTTCAAGGTCTCTTTAAAGAATAGCATGACAATTGCAAACAGATCTTTTCAGAGAAAGATGGGAGTAAGTTCTGCTACCACCCCTTCCAGTAATGACAGCCGAGGTAGATGTGTCCAGCATTTACCAGGAGCATGATATGATTAGTAATAGCCTTTAAGTCCCATCCGTAAAAAGCAAATGGAGTAGGTGAATTCCCACAGTATTCCTGTCCTGGTGTCCCACTCTGCATCTGCTTGTGTCCTAGTGCCCAGCCAGCACCACCCTTTTACATTGAAACTTGACATAAGGGAACTGCAGCAAAATAACCAAGTAAAGGTGTTTACCAAGCAAAGCTACCCAAAAAGATATGCACCTCACTACCTCGCTACTCCAGAGAGCATATCTGATTCAGCTGCTGAAGCTGCACAAGAACAAATGAGCTCACTGAATTTTGAGACCAATTTTGGCTCCAGTTCTCCCTGCAACTTCTCATGTCTCAAGAAACTGATTGATTGATTGAGTCATCATTAACAGCCTGAACGTTTGAATGAAATCAGTGGGAGTCTTGCCAGTTTTACAAGCAGGAACAGGCTGCTGAGTAAGTTTTCCACGTGAAAGTACAATTCACTAACATGTAAAAGGGTAAAAAAAAAAAAAAAAAAAGATGAAAATCTAAAAGACTGACATTACAGCTGATAAGTCAGTTTAGTATAGAAATCATGCACTGAGGTAACTGTTTAAGTACAATGAAAGAATCTGTCGATGGTTTTTATGTTTATTATGACACCCTGATTTCAGTTTGTGTGACTTCATTATTTTGCTTGATAAGGTGTGTGTGGACATAGGCAGGGGAGCTTTTGGTATCCCTTGAGAACGACCATATCTGTCCATTTTTACCTCCTATGGTCTCTCTCCCTTCTCACCCTCCCCACCATCCCACATGGCAGAGTCATCTTTGGGACCGCTGAGGACAGGATGTCTTCCCAGGGAACCATCAGTGCTCTGATTTAACTGTCAGTCTGTGGGCTATCCGTGGAGAGATGCGTGGTGTGTAGTAGCAAGCACACTGCATGAGCTGTAACAGAATCACTGCAAATACAATCTGAACCTCCCACCTATCACAGAAAGGACCTACCACTAGGTTACTGAGGCAGGCTGACCAACTATAGCATGATATATCTGTTTTAACCCCTAAAATCTCAGGCTAGACTTGAACATAGAAGCAGACTTATACAAAGGCCCTTGGGAGTGCACTTGGTCTCATATGTTATACTTCAGTGAGCATCACCATTTCTTGGTCGTCGTATCAAGGAAAGCTATAAATAGATTTATATTTATGTGCTTTTTGCAACATATAAGGTTATTCTCTGTTTATGCTATTACTGCTTTGGGAGTACAAACAAAACTGATGAATACATTATTACATCCTTAAGAGGGCAAGTTATTTGATGCATGAATGCTAGTGACACTTCCAGCACTGTGCTCACGATGCTTATTCTGATCAGAGTGGTTTAAATAATACATGAACTTGTGCATACACATATTGCAGCTCATCTCTTTCATCAGGAGCCTTGCTAGATTCTCTGAGCTAGTCCTCCTGAGCACTCGCATGTATTCAGGGTGAATACAGGGTCCTTTTATTTGTTGCAGGCAGGTTGGGAAATTCTTGCTGAGGTATCATTTTAAATTTGTTGGGCTGTGCAACCTAGTTTAACAAGGGCATCTTCCAGCCTTTGCTTTTTCTCTTCTGCCTAGGAAGAAAAAGAAGCTTATGTATGTGTTTTAATGTATGGGGAAAAAAAAAAACAACCCTGTATGAAAGGAAAAGTGGAAAATTGGATTTGGTAATGAAGATTTTGTATTGGGACTGCAGTGGTCTCAGTTCCGTTCCCTAGAGCTTCTATATGACCTTAGGCAAGTCACACTAATCTTTCCAAGTCTTTGTAAAGAGGGGTAACAGGGTAGCAGTTCCTTTTCTTCCCCCTATGTCTTTTCTGTTTGACTTGGGTACAGATCCTCTTTCAGTGGGCTTTTATGGTGCCCATCATACCATGGCTTCAGACATATTTGGGAATGTTCATACAAATCAAGTACTATTAAGGAAAATACTTAGGAATTTATGTCTTTGGAGATCCATGTCAGGATAGTAACTTTAAACAAATATGTTGAAGAATGTTTGTAGAGAAAGCTCCTGCTCTCAGTGGGTTTGGGCAGAAAAGGAAGATTCTGTGTTGAGAGCAGGATGGGATCTGTGCATTAAATGCAGCTGGTACAGAGGAATGAATCCATCTTTCGTGTCTGCTCTAAGTTCTGTGTACTTTGGAAGTGCTGCAAGCGTGAGGAGAAATTCTAGAGAGATGCCTCCTGTATGGCAACAGCGCAGGACTTGGAATTGATAAGAGATGGAGAGGAATACATGCAGAGGATCCCTACTGGGAGAAGTTACAGCTGATTGTGTCTTATTTGTAAAGGAGCACAGGCTTGTGTGGCTCTGTTTTTCAGGAGAGTACCTGCCCTCAGAGTCTGCAGTGCTTCCTGCAGAACCTAAATACACGGCTTTGCATGGGAATGGCTGTGAGGATTTCTCCTTCCTTCCTGCAAACCACTGCCTGGTATTTCTGCTGAAATAAAATGAAAGTGTCTGAAACAAGCCAAACACTGCCCCCCATCCCAGCCAAATCAAATTACTGTAATGAAATAGAATTTTCAATCATTAGTCATACACCAGCACCTATTAGACCTGGACACTGGGGGCTGCTAATGAAGCGCTGCAGTTCATCACCTGGGATGTGTGCCCAGCTTCTTCAATTCGTGGTGGTCTTTGCTCATCACTTCCACAGATACTGCTGTGATCTCAGAAGCCCTTTGGGGCCTGCAGCTGTACATGGGGGTCAGCCACAAACAGGCAAAACGAGGCTGGGCTGTTTTTCTGCACGCTGCAAGAGCAAATCTGTACTGCTCCTCTAAGTGCACATAGAGGATAGTGCAGGGCACAACTGGTGCTGTGTTTGTGAAAGTGTCCCTGGTTCATTAGCTCTGGTTGCCACTTTAGATAAACCTGCAACCCCACCTAGTCCTGACACCATCTGTTAGGCCAGAGTGATCTCCCTGCTGGGCAGCAGTCATTAGTCACTCTGCTCTTAGGAGAAGCGGATGGTGCTCACCTGGGCTGCTCACCAATTTCTAGTCTCTTTTCTGTTGTTCTGCTTTGTAAGCCATGCTTTTCACCAAGAATTTGCTGTTTCAGAGCTACAGTGGCTTAAGCAAAAACTGAGAGTAATCCTGTAACTGAGAAATTTCCAATCTATTTGCTGTCACTGGTCACCCTGCTGGAAGTTGTACAAAATCTGAAGAGAAAGGTTAAACCAGATCTGCTTTGCAGCTTCCTTTGCAATTCTCTGGCAGGTGCATGAGGATTTCATGTCTTCAGAGCGTCACTGGCACTAAGAGTTCGGTTAGAAAAATGCTTGTATCTAATCCCTCCTTAGGAGCCTGTCTCACTGATGTACCGCAGGAATAAAATGCAATCTTACAATCCCCTGTACCAAGAGGGACTGTGAAAGAGTGAATCCCTCAGGGCTCTGCTTGATGCCCAAAATGCCCATGACTTGATGCCATGTCTGGCCATTTGCAGGGTTCAGTAGGGCTCTAAACTAGGAAATGTTCCATTGGGGGATTAGGTTTTATTTCAATCATGCATGTTTGCTTAGCGAGGTTCACACTTGCATGTTAAAGCACAAGATGTTTGGAAATCTCAAATCCACACTTACGGCATTTCTTCAGAGTTTCCAATAAAGCATATTTCTGGAAATAAATAGTAAAAGAGCTGGAGAGGCAACATGAGAACTTTGCGTGGCATTTTTATGTTTAGAACAGGAAGTCTGCTCTAGCTGTGAGAATTTCACTTTGGTTTTTGTTCAGGACAATCTTTCAGGGAGCAAGACAAAAATGATCAAAGAACAGAAGTGCGGCAGTTGTTTGTAAGGAATGACTGCTATTCTTCTTACCCTTGTTGGCTGTGGGTTTGGTCGTTCCACTATTGAAGTTGATAGGAAAACTTGAATGGCTTCAGTGGCAAAAGACCCTAAAGGAGGGTACCTGTCCCACGTCTTTTATCTTTGTGAGTAATTATAAAGTGTTTGAGCTAGATATCACTCTGGGCTATTTTCTACCTACCCTCCTAGCTTCTACTTTCACCCTCCATTTACATATAAGTAATGTTCAGGAAGCTTGTTACAGCCAATGTAAGAGGTTCTGCCATCCATTCTGTAGTTGCCACATGTCCTCCTCTCCAGGCTTTTTATGTTATAAACATTTCTTTTTAATACCTCAAAGAGAAATACTCTAGTAATTATAGCAGCAATTTCCTTCCTTAGCTTTACTGTTTCTTCTCTCCTGTGCAGATTATTTCATTTAAGCTGATATCCTGAGCAATTATAGTACAACATCATTTGAGACGTAATCACCTCTGGCTAACCTCTTCAGGATCCCTTGGATATAAATGTGTTGATGTCTAAGCATCCCAGTGAGAACATTTCAGGAAGAAAAAAACTGTATGAAATCTAATATTTCCCAGGAAACTTGGTCAGGAATAGAGCAGAACAAGTGCTCTCTGTTAGGGAGAGGCAAGGAATATCAGAAGAAGACACTGCGTTGATTTTATGGCCAGAAAGAATAACTGTGATCATCTATTCCCATCCCCTGCAAAACATAAGCCAAGATTTTGGCTGCAGCCAGTGCTACTGGCTGTAATGGGCCACATCCAAAACCCTGTGCAGTCACTGGGAAAAGTGCTGTTGGCTTCAGTGAGAGCTTTGGAACAGGGTCAGTGTGAACAGAAGCCCAGCAGTACAGCACAGCTGTGGGAAATCCCCGGTTTGTACCAAGCACTGATTGTCTGCCAGTAAACATGGAGTATAAGTGGCTTCCTGGAGGCAGGACACTGCCTTTTCCAGCATTTCTTCCCTAGTTCTATGGCTCTCCTCGCTGGGCTGGGAAGGAAACTCAGGGAAAACATCCAGGGAAGAATTATTTCTCTCTGCCTCCCCACTCTATCTGCAGCCACTGTCCCTGGGGCTGGTCTCTGCTGCTGAATACCTACACAGAGTAACTTCTCTGTTCCCTGTTGTGGATGGTATCACACAGACAGTTGGAGCTGAACAGTGTGTTCAGCTAATGGCTTGGTAAATCAAAAAGAAGAGCTGTTCTTTGGTTTAGGAATAGCTTAATAAAGGCTGATTAAGAAATTTGAAAGGTGTTTGTGTGCGTAGGTCATTTGACAAAAAGTAAACAGCAACAAATCGCTACGTCAGGAATGTATTAGATCTATCTGAGTAGTCTGGGGGAAAAATGCAAACAATCTAAAACAAAAAGAAGTGCTCAGAAGTGCTCCTTTGGGGCTTCAAAGGGCAGCAATTCAGAAATACTGCATTTTGTGACAAAATTGCACTTTGCATTTTAGCAGTGGCAAAACTCAGCATGTATGTATAATCACTGTTTCCCACTCTGACAGAAAAAAGCAGAATTGCACTGTGATACAACAGGATAATTCCCACTGGTGATGTAAAACCTCTCTTTCCCACAGTTACAGCTGCTTTGGTGTGCATGTTCCCCAGCACAGCTCTTTGCAGATGAAGGGAAGGTGAGTTGAAGCCTTCAGGATCTGGTATTTCACACAAAAATACTAACTTTTAAAACCACATTTTAATTCCTTCCCAGGTGACTAATAACTTAAAAGTGCTAATTATGGTGCAGGGTTTTGTGATATACAAACAGCTGGGTCCTGCTGCTCTTCCTGATGAACAAACTTACCAAACCAGGCCTCTAGCTGACCCCTGCAGTAGAGGCAGCAACTGTTGCAGTGGTCTCTGAGGGGCAGAAGCTCTCACTTCTCAGAGGATGCTCTCTCTGAGTAAGAATTACCTGTCACTTGTAGGAACATGTGCAGTCCTCCCTGTGCTGGCCTCTTTGCTGGCTATCTCCAGCGTTGACAAGGCTCACTTACAAATGAGTTAAACAGTGTCCTCTCTTCTTTCCCCTCGAGTCTCCTCACAGGTAAGGGAGGGATATTGAAGAGTGGTGTTTGGTTTTTTTTTTTCTTTCAAGTTATGATCTTTTGCTGTAAGACTGTCAAGCAAATTGGCTAAGGCAGACAGAATTTGAAGTTTGGATTCCCATTGCTTAAAGTATCTCAAGGGCACTGACATCTGAAAACTCCCCATCCCTGGGCAGCAGGTAGGTGTCTGAACACGAGCGTCTAGCATCATTTTAAATGCCCTCGGTGCCCTGACTTCTAGTTGCCTCTCTGCTTCCAGGCAGAGATTTCCCTGACAGGGAGGAGATTTAGATTAGACATTAGGCAGAAGTTCTTTACCTTAAGGGTGCTGAGGCACTGGCACAGGTTGCCCAGAGAAGCTGTGGCTGCCCCATCCCTGGCAGTGTTCAAGGCCAGGTTGGACACAGGGGCTTGGAGCAACCTGCTCTAGTGGAAGGTGTCCCTGCCCATGGCAGGGGGTTGGAACTGGATGAGCTTTAAGGTCCCTTCCAACCCAAACCATTCTATGATACTGTGATATCTGTCCGTCCTGTGACGGACCCACACTCTTCTGGAAAAACAAAGGGCAATCAGCTGAAAGGCCGTGACAGTCTGAAGGGATTTAGTGGCTGAAGGGGCTGTGGTGGGACATAGCAGTGCAACACAGGGAGACAAGAGCTAGCTCTGCACAAGCTGGAGCTGGACTGTGTTGCCATAGCACACCCGCTGGGGCTGTAAACCTTACTGTGCAGTCAGCACAACCACCCTGGCAGAGCAGCTTTTTGATGTAGCTAATAATGCCATTAGTCCAGGGATAACTCTGTTATCCTTGCACAACACTTCATTGCACCATGTAGATACCCCCTGAGGAACTGTTCTAAAGGCTTTGATAAAACAGGAGGTGAAAAACTGTGGATCAGAACTTGGAGAACAAAGCTCCAAGGAGTGGCACTGGAAGGCACATACCGCCTCTTAGGACTCACAGGCAAGTTGAGCATTTGGTCAAAACCAAATACCTGTGGCTGTAGCAATAGACTGATTTACACCAGTAGGGAATCCAACCCTTTGCTTTTTGCACTTTGCTGTAGCATTAAGGTGAGCATGTGCCAGGGAGGACAGAACTGACCAGGATATATATAAATCTGCTTCTTCTATAAGCTAAGGGGAAGAAATACAGCTTGTCTACAGCTACTTGTTTTGCTTGACATGCACCGTCTTGCAGCAGCAGGAGGAAAGACAGTTCATTTTGGGCAGAAGTAGTGCCTGCTCCTCTTAGGAACAGTTTGTGAGCTCTGCATTGGTGTTCGGAGGCAGGTTTACTTCTGTCTGATTACTTCTGAACAAACAACAGTGTGGGGTTATTAGCAGCATCCCTATTATGTTTCTAATGGTCTTGTTAACATGCAGGAAATCGATGCTAGGAAATGTTAAGGAGTGTACAGAGGAAAGTTAGTGTACTACGCTTTGAGGCCCATCCAGATTTTGTCAACAGTAATTGCTCTTCTCCAGATATCATTGTAGCTTTTTTTTTGTCTTCAGTAAGACAAAAGCCAATAACTGACACGGGCTGAGCTCTTTGCCTCTTGCTCAGTCATCTGTAGGTAAAATGTCTGTGCCCCAGCAACAGGGACCATACAGTATTTATCTTGGGAGCAGGATTGCAGTACAGAAGTGAAGAATTCAAGAAAATGATTATAGAATTGGTGAGGAAAAGGGGCCCAGTGGGAAATGAATTAACCTCACATTTCAGAAATATTTTTCAACTCTTTCTACATTGCAGGCTTCCTCTTAGTCTCCTGGTCCACTCATTTCACTCCTGCTTCCATGTTGTTAAATGTGAATACTAGTCCTTTGCAACACAGAAATACTACAAGGTACTCAGATTTTAAGGGGCTGAGAGTTTAGTGGAGTTTACTCCTCTAGTCACCATCCCAGCTCCTTTGGCCTCTCTCACATGGGGACTCCCTCACCTTATTTTAACCTCGAAGATTCAGAAAGCCTCTGTGGCCTCTAGGAGGAAGAATTCCTCTCATTTTATCCCTGGAGAGACAGTCAGTGAGTGATGTGTCAAATACTGTATTGCACAAAATAGAACAGACAAGATAATGGCATCTTTCTGGTGAATGGTAGAGTCCTTATGCAGGTGTGCTCAGGTCAGAAACATTAAGTACCACTTTCCCAGCCTTCTCATGCAGAAGGCACTCATGATGCAGGTATCTGCATTTTCTGAGTATAAAAGGGACCCTGAAATACCTTGGGGCAACACTGCAAAACCCCAAAGGAGTTATCTGGAGACCCCCATTGTTAGCACTAAAAGAGGAAGAACTGAGGAAGGACAAAACACAGGTACAGGTGTAGTGAGTGCATTGCTAGGTATATTGCTCCTCTCCTAATTTACTTCCTCCACTGCTGTCTCATGGAACACTTTATCTTTTATGCCTAAGGAAATATGACACTGTTGATCAGCACTGCTTCTGCCATTGTAATAAAATGAAATGAGATCAAATGTACTCAGCCGTTACTTGAGTGAGTCAGACTTACTGACCTTCACTGGGGCTGTTAATGTGCAGAAGTGTCTGTGTTCCAGCTGTAAAAGCTGTCTCTCCTTTCTGAAGTGAGAACAAGGAAAGGAAAAAAAAAAAAGGCAGAAGGAAGAATTTTGCACCTCTGACACCCCACCCACCCCCTTTTTTTTTACTTACAGTGAGTATTTTATCTCAGTCACAGTTATCACCTAATTCATTACATGTTCCCATGGAATAAAGTCTTGCTGTTTTCACATGCAGGCTCAGTGTCTAAATAACTTATTTCAGATCCTCAAAATATCTCTGTATATTCAGTCAGAATGAATGTATTTGCAACAACTACAAATCATCCACGATTTATCAGTCTGCCAGGTGGGATTTGCCTTGCGTTCACAGGGAACAAACGGTCCTGTGGCATAAGCATACGGTGGGATAGACAGAGCTTGGGCTGATGGGAGAAGCTGGCTGAGTGGAGGACTACCCAAAATTGTCATTTTCTTGGGGAGATGTTAATGAGGCTTGCTCAGCTTTCCATGAAAATGTCATTTGCAGCACATGGCTCCCTGACAGAAGGAGCGCTGGTAAATCTCACAGAGGTAGTTTAAGCCATTACAGCCTCCTGCCATGTGCTCCCTCTGTCCGAGAGGCTTCTCATCCTTGCAGCTCCCCACTGAATAAAAGAGGGGCCTCAACCTCAGCTGGTGCAGCTCAGAGTCTGGTGCATTGTATTATACTGCCAGTGAAGGTGACATGCATGGGGGGGGGGAGTCACGCCACAATCGCAACCTTACTGCCACAGTGCTCTGAGCCAAAGGGGAAAGGAAGGAGCTCCTCTTCCCTGAGACATACATGAAAGTTGCTGCTGAGTCAGAACAGCAAGAACATCAACTGAATTGCTGGGTGGTTTAAAGTAGTCTTCCTTTTTACACCCTGCTCTTGTATGTGTCAAGGGAGAACTTGAAACAATAGAAAGGCTCGGAGATCCCACAAATTCTCAATAAACTCAGAGGGCAATGTTTTAATTTCCTTGAAGACTAGGAACTCCAGTTCCATTTTCGAAACCAGCTTAAGTGGCTCAGGTCCCTCAGGGCTCATATGTATGATCCATTGCAGGCAACTGCATGTTAACTGTGGCTGCCCAGTACAAGACAGTTTTGCTGCCCAGACTAATGTATGTGAGGATGTCCATGGTTTTAAACCTGGCCTTGTGGCTCTGTGGTTTAGAAGCTGCTTAAAGCTGACTGGGTGCCTAACATCTGGCTGAAGGCCAGCTGCTGGCTGCACTGGTGCTCCTGCCCAGACAGTAGCTGCGTAGTCCAAGTTTAATGGGGGTGGCTTAAGAGGACCAGGATCCTATGTGGCTGTCCCTGCTATTCAGGAGTAACCTACAGGTTAGGAGGCAGAGGTGAGAGCAGGAACCATTTCAGGTGTCTGATCCACGTCTGTCACACGCTGTGTGTGCTCAGCTGGATGAACAGAGGTGACAGCTTTAGGACAGATTATAAGATTACTATATGTAGTTTTATCCCCATGGACAGAGAGACATCTGAACACCTGACTACTAACTACTGAGCCACTGCAGTTCACAACAGGGTGTTTCAAGAAAATCGAAGTCACTGATAGTCTCTGGTAGATCGCATGGTTGGAAGAGCTAATTGGTATCCAGTAGGGTTAATCACACCTAAATTCTCATAAGATGGCTCTCTTGGGCACTAGTAACAGTGAAGGTGTGAGCTGTGTGGCTGGCAGTGCAAAGCTGCCTGCACATTTACATAGCCATTGCTATGAGAAATGCAGTTATGTGCCTAGAAGTAAAATGGAAATGTCATTTAAACTCTAACCAATTCCTTACAGAATTATGCCAAAAGTTACGTGTCAAATTTATAAATTCAGATTAAAAGCATCCATATTGTGCTTTGTTCCTGCTTAACTATGTTGGTAACTGCTCTGAGAAAGTGGTGCAGTGTTGTATATCTTCCTGTAGTAATTACAAATGAGTATGAAAATCAGCTACAAAACAGGGAAGTGCTTTTATCCTGATTTTGCAGATGGAGAGCTGAAACACTAAAGGCCAAATCTAATAAAGAATTACAGTACTGCAGCACCTACCTTGCAGTCATCTGGTGCCCATATGGGATCCAGAACACAGTGAGACACCTAGTCTCCATTTAGAGAAGCCTACATATATGACAGGCTCATCCTCTCTAAATGAGAACTAAAGTAGCCAGCTTATTAAAGTGAGAAGTTGCCTTAAATCAGTACTCCTGGGTGTCTCTGATTTGAGCTATCCAGCTAAGAAATGCTGTGAGCAAGGATAGGTGTTACACTTTACACCTTGGCTACTTCAGTCAGATTTTTGAAGAGTTTTGGCTTTGGATCATTGGCCATTCTCTCCTCTAGATGGGTATCCCACTGTGTTTCCAGTGCTTGGTAGGGTTCCCTCATCTCTCTTAAAATACCAAAGGAAGAGGAGGCCACCTCTCCCTTTTCACAGTGCTTTAGTGGCCTTCTATTCAAGAAGATCCAAGTTTAATCTCCCTTTCCCTTCCTTCCCACACTGAAGCTGTTCCCTGCATCAGAAATAATGTGAGAGCAAGGCAAGCAGTAGGAGGGAGTTTAGTTCTGCAGTGTGCTGCCTGGGGATGGTATTTGGGGAATATAAATGCATTCTGAGTGTAAACCAGGACCCACTTTGGTGCATCCTGATGGATATGCTAACTACAGTAGTATGGATATAGTCTCCTTACGCAGGATTTCCAAAATATTTTTTGCACCATGACGCAGCTGTAACGTAGCTGTGAGGATCCCCCTCTTCAGTCCCTCTGGACAGAGACATTTCCAACTCCCCTGTGAGACGGCAGACACATCTGAATCCCCTTAGGCAGGTGCAGGACCTGGCTGTCCCAGGTTGGGTCCTTTACTGACTGTTGTTTTGATGCCTGTCCAAGCTTGAGAACAAGGAGCTTGAAGTGCCTGTGTGTAAAATTTTTCCAGATTACAGTTCTGCCTCCTTGCCTCTGTAGTTGCCTACATTCCACTTTGAATTTGACCTTGAGTAGCTTATTTAGGTACCCGAGCAGAGTGTGTGACACAGCAAAGAGCTGAACACAGTCTCCCAAGTCTTGATGTATCTTTGGATCTGTCTTCCCTTCAGCTGATTCAGATATGGCCGTAGCTTTACTTACTCCTTGCCCAAGCAAAGCTTCTCTTGATGTTTAAAATTATGGCCAAATATTAATTTGAGATCTAGAGACCATAAAACAGACCCTATGCCCCACAAGAGAAAATGAAAAACACGTTCAAGTGACATCTTTCCACAAAAGCACTTAGATGCTTCTGTTGTTTTTCTCATCTAATGGTACAAATACAGCGATGCCAGCTCCTAACAGCCAGGCGGACAGTAGTGGCTGCCAGTTTTCCTGGCTGATAAAAGCAGGATCAACACCTCAAAAGAAAGACATTTAGCTGGGGAAACCTCTGAAACACAAAATGCTGCAGGATGTTGCAAAACAAGTGGCTGCCCTGAGCCTCATTTAGCAAGCTCACCCATCACTGCGACAACGCCCAGCCTAGCAGTGGGTAAGATATTCCTGGCTGTATGTGCAATATCAACACTGAAAGGACTTGGAGACAAATACAGCTTGAAATGATGATCCCTCGGGCTTTCCAGAAGGAGGACTGATTAAACCAGATGGGGAGTATTTAACCACAGCAGGCCAGATTCTCAGCTAATGTAAATCAGCTTCACCCCACTGATGATATACAGCAGCTGGAACCTGTAGCTTCAAAGGACCAAGTTGCAGTCTTCTGAGCTATTGAGTCCATATAGGTTTTAACCAGCAAAATTAACAAAGCCAGTGTGTGTTGGGGGGGGACAAAGTAATCCTTAGTTTGCCAGAAATTGCTGAGACTTAAATACTAATTTCTTTTGTTACAGGCTCAGCAGACTTTTCTCTTGGCTTTTTAGACCTTTTTGCTAAACCTCATAACATAATCAATACAGAAATAACACATCTGAACAGCCTTGGATGGTAGCAAGCCATAAAAGCTTCGGAAGGTTGTTAACATGAAAATCCTCCTTTCAAAGTGGAACTTGTTTTTAAGGACAAGACAGCAGCTGCTTTGAAATGTCTGTGAATTCTTTTTCCTTGCAATTAGTAGCAAACAATAAAGGCCTCTCTTCTGAGCACTGATGGCATTGCCTTGGCTTTGGCAGCTTTTGTCTTTTCTAAATGATAACAACTGTGCGTGTTCGTTTATGTTTAGTAAGGAATGTGTATCCCTGTAGCGCACGCTCGTTCCACGTGCTAGCTATAGGCATGTTGTTCTGAGAAACTATTGCAAGTCTGGGCTTCTGTAATTAGTATTTTTACTGGTACATAATATAAACCTAATAGTGCTGTTATGTTGAGCTTACATGAAATTGGTAAGTAGTGAAAACTCTTACTTGCCCAGCTGCTCAGCAGTTGTGTCTCAGTCCACCATGCCTCACAGGGCTTTGTGCTTCTACTAGGAATAAGAATTTGCTTTGTTTAAGTGAAGTAGAGGGATGGAGGAAAGGTTTGTTTGGCTGCTTTCAATTATTTGTTGCTGTGTAAATGGTTTCAGGCAGCATTTGAATGGAAAATCTCCGGTGAATTGGCTTGTATCTCCCTTTGCTGAGGATAACATTGGTTATCCTAGGGCATTAGTTGGCATTAGGGCATTAGTTTGCAACTTAGAAAGCTGGAGCTTTGTTCCAAGCTCTGCCATGGACCCGACGTAACAGCTATCTGTTTACCTGATCACACTTCCAGCCAAAATCTTTTTCTTAGTGACCATAGTGCCTTGGCTGCTTCAACAGGCTCAGCTCTGAGCTGCAGCTGATAGGAGTCCTGAGC
Source organism: Strigops habroptila (assembly GCF_004027225.2). Lineage (NCBI taxonomy): Eukaryota > Metazoa > Chordata > Aves > Psittaciformes > Psittacidae > Strigops > Strigops habroptila. The sequence goes on from NC_046359.1 coordinate 32,524,719, forward strand.
TGGGAAACACTAACCCAGGAACACCTGATTAGTTTCAAATGTGCTTAATTTCTGGGCTAGGAGGCCCTTTCAGAGGAGCTTTCTAGTTGCTTTGCTGTTTGAGAATGAATAGCTTCCAGCTTCTGTAGGTGGTGACTCTCAGGAAGGTAAAGCTAGACATTGCATTTTAAGTTCATGTTGTCTACAGAGTTTTCTTTCTTGGGTTTTCTTCTCCTTGAGGAAATTCTTGCTTTTGGAAAGTGAGATTGTTGGAACTGGAAATGACTTAGGCTGGTCTCTTGAAATGCATTCCACATAAAATTGGAGATAACCTCTAGCTTCTCCTTTCATGTTTCTTCTTCTTTAGCAGGTGAGGACAAGAATTTCTGCTTCAGCACTTGGCTACTGAAGGCTGAGTTGCAGGGTTTGCTGAGAAGCTCCTACCACTGTGCTCCAGGAAATGATGGTAAGCCTCCAGCAGGAGATCGCTGCTCTTCCAGTTAGTAATGGGTTACTTCTAGTCCTGTGCATTCAAATATGTGATTCAGCTGTCTAAAACCATGAAACAATTTTAGGTCTGAGGCTGTATTTTTGTGGTGTTTGGGTCATATGTTCAAGTTTTATAGCTTACCACGAGGGCTAGAGCTCGTGTGGAGGCTGAGATTTTTTTGTCCTTCAATTCCAGGAGTTGAGGCTTTAATTAAAAGCATCGAGCAGTAAGAGACTCACAGTAAAAGCATGAGGTTGCAACCTTGGACTTAAGGGAGGGGTAGGATTTTTCAGAGTGCATAAATGCTACAAAGGTCACTTGTTCAATTTGAGCAGGCTTAGGGAGTTTTTTGTTGGTGCTGATGAGTTCCCCCCCCCCGAATCTCATCTAGGAAACGTAAGGGAATCAAGGAAGTCAGAATGATTTGGAGATGGTCTGAAAAGAAAATCTGTGAAGAAAAAACCATCCATTTTTAGCATTTAGATGAAGATAGAAAATGTATTCAGCTGATGAGTCTGGACATCTTAAGGACAGAACAAAGCATAAAGTGTTACTACAGTTTGCAAAGAAGGGAGCACAGCACTGAAGGAAACAAGGTGTTTCTCTGCAAATTAGATTGCCATTTACAAGGAGGTATGTCACAAAACAGTCGCAGGGCAGAGCTGGGGGTATGGTAGAGCTTCTGTCATTTGAAACACTTGTATCAAAAGCGAGCATCTTTCAGAAAGTTGAGTTTCAGCTCAAGCAGAGCTTGAAGCCAAGATTACACATTAAATTCTCCATGCTGTGTTATGCAGGAGGTCAGACTTCATGCTTATTATAGTCTTCTGGTCTTAACGTTTGTTAATCTGTTTCTGTGCACTTGCATTGCTATGTGCACCAGGATTTCTTACCTCCTTGGGTAAACTAATCCAAGGGAGGGGGCTTAAGTTTCCTCTGGTTACAGCCTGTGAACTGCTTTAGGTTTCGGTGGAAACTCTTCTGTCAAAATGTGTCTCGTCTGCACAAGACACAGATGCTGCAAAGAGGCGAATATCACACACAGGAGAGGACAATACTGAAGTTGCTTGAGTGACTTTAAATACACATTTCTATGCAAGTAGCTGTGTTGTTGTATTCTGGTTTGGTTTTTTGTTTGTTGTTTTGGGTTTTTTTTACTGTAATCTGAACTTTCAATTCCCAGGATTTTTTAATGTTTTTTGAGAAGATTCCAGTACTGTCTTCAGGTTTTCCCTTCAGCAGTAAACAGCTGGTTAGAAGCTTAACTCTAATGAAATTGGTTTTGCCTCGGAATTTTCTGTAGGCCTTGTTGACCAGCCTCACTTCTGCAGCACCAGCACAATTTAGCATAGAGATGGGGAAAGGCACCACTCTGCTCGACAGGTCTCTTCAGTGACTGCCAGCCTAGCCAGTGTTCAGCTGGCAAATTCAGCTGCCAGGTATGCTGGTACAACCCCTGCTCCCCACAAATCTGGCAGTGAGCTTGCTCTCCAGTTCAGCTCGAAACATGCCTCCAGAGCTGATCAACCACCTCTAGTGGAGACAAAGCAGGGCTGAGGACTCGGGGTGAAGCAGCAGTTCAAAATCAGTTCTGGCTGGCAAACCTTAATGCATGCCTTGTCTTCCAGTGACCAAGGCAGTGTTAGTGGGCTCCATAGCCTTTGCAGAAGCAATCACAATGGAGACAGCATTCAGAGGGAGCAGAAGTGCTCTTCCTGCTTCCTCACCTTACGGGACTGATGCAGTTGCTGGCTTTTCTAGCCAAGAAGAGAAATAATAAAACAAAGGAGGAAAAGCTTTGTGTTTATTTGTTCCCCAGGATAGCTGAGTGTCTTGTTCATCAGTATGCTGTAGGAGATGTACTTTCTGTTATAGAAATGTGATTGTTTCACTGTTCATTTATTAGACAAAATAACAGTGCTCACATGACAGTTTTCTTCTTTTTTGAGCCTAATTTCGTGAATCCCTGCAGAAAGCTAAATATACCTATTCAGTCTGCACTTAGGAAGTATATTGCTGCATTTATAAATACTTTAGTCTTTTCTCTGTAATAGTACAGGCATTCTACTTTTGGAATTAAAATTCATCCTAATCTTTTATGTTTTACAAACCTCTGAGCACTCTCCCTGTGCCCTTCTTTCTTTTTTCTACGTTGGTGGTAGACCAGTATCTGGATTGATTCTCAAGGGACCTTTCATGAGGCTGTTAAGCTCCAGTGCAAGTACCTATATAATTTTTCCTTTCTATTCTTTTTTTTCTTAGGCACCGTGTAATTCTTGAGTGTGTTTCATAAATCCACCAAATAGCTGTTGCTCTTCCATCTGGTGGCTCATCAGCTTGTTGTTTTAGAGATACAAAAGAGAAAGACTCCTTACTTAAGCAGGTTTGGAAGCATGCAAGGAGCAGAAAGGGCAAAATGCTTCCGTGGTGAACGTCAGGGAGAGGTTTTTAAACCCTCAAATGGCAGCTGTTTGTTCTAGGTGCTTTTCTTTCCCAGTCAGCATCAGCTTTTATCATAGTCTTCCATATTCCAGGTAGTTCAGTAAAATCTTCCCATGGAAAACAGAAAAGTAAATATCTTGCCACATCATGTGAATCTAATGTGCCACATTCCACAGAGGAATTTTACTCACATTTTTTGTCTTTTTTCCACCTTTTCTGGATGTCAGGTCTGCTTCTGTTCTTGTGGTGTAATACAAGTATTGCTACTGAGGTGGAGAGTAAGTGTAATAAGTTAAAACTGGATCTGCTTAAGGCACCACTGCCAATTTTTGCTCTATCCTATACTAAGAACCAGATGCATGAGCATTGAAGAAGTACTGCAAGACTTGCCTACTCATTCAGGGCTCCTGCTGTGTAACCGAAAGCCTACTCGGAACAAACGAACTGCGGTGCTGGAAGCTTGTGCTTCTTATTTTAAGCCCTGCAACATTGGTATTTTCCTTGCATTTCAGTTCCCGGAGTCAGGAGCTGAATATATACACAGGAGTCATATATACACACAAGCATATAGTTTTTTATATGCTTGCTTTTCTGTACTGGTGGAGAAAGTAATGAAAATATGATCACTTCCTAAATTCTCGGAAGTGAGAAGGTGAACAAGAATTCAAATGTATGTAAGAGTTACTTTCAGACAGACCTGATGACTTTTTTAGATCAGTTTTGTGCCCTCTTAACATTCAGGGTTGGAAATACTTAGGCTGCATATTGTTTCCAATTACATCTGTCCTGTACACAGCAATCTCTTACACTGGCTTTTGATCTAGAGCAATATAACTGAGAGGAAAAATCTCCCTTCAGATGGACTTCATTTTCTTGAACCCTTGCAGTGTTTAAAAGTGATCTCCACCATCTCACTTTGCTTTATATTCAGTTCAATTTGAGGTGTTTATTCTCATCCACTCCTTTGTATTATTTACTGCTCCCTTGAACAAAGCAAGACATATTTCTTTCTCAGCAGAGGAACAACCTGGGCTTGTTTCCAAGGCATTTTTGGAGCAAAGTAAGCCATGGCTGCTTGCAGCAGTGCAGAAGAGACTCGCAGCTACACCCTTATCAGGGTAGGTTTGTGGTTATTAACTGAAGGTGTATCAGTGACCTGCTTAATCAAGAAATTCAGAAGGGAGAAAAAATGGGCACCTGCTTCATTCATTCTGTAGTTCCATTCAATGAACAGCTTAGAAATAAACCCAGCGTTGTCCGAAAAATGGCTTGAGGTTACTATGAATGCAGACAGGGATTGCTATGACTAATGTGTTCACTGGACAGATATTGTTACGGGGAAGAAAAGGAATAGCATAATAGGAAGGAATAAAGGTAGTAACCTGCAGGTAATTACTTGCTATCTGCAACTTATTGCAAGTATAGAAAAGTCTATTTTTGGTCCACATGGAATGCTTTGTTTAGTAATTTAACCATCATTCTTTTGATGTACATTGTATGCCTCTAGCATCCTATTTGCCTCCTTTGTTAGCGTAGTAGCATCTCAGGTTGAATGCTTCAAGAGTGTTTCTGAAATAACCACTAAATCTTTTTCTTGGTCAGGCTGCTACAATACCTCTCTATTTAGTGTATAATACCCACTTCGAGTTGTTGCTACAAGTCTCATTATTTTATAAGCCTTCATTGGCTATGTATAGCATTGCTTTAAGTAGCTGATGTTTCAGTAGTCCCTCCCTATTAGCTTTTTTTATTTCCTCTGCTGCCTTTCTGTATAGTATATAAATACAGATTATAAACTTTTTTTTTCCCCCCCTTATCGGAAGCATACAGCAGAAATGGAGGTGTCTGGAGAGCTAAAAACTATTAGAGGTATGGGAAAGACTTCCATATGAAGACAGGCAGAGAAGATTAATATTGCTTAATGTAGAGACACAAGGCCATGCTATACCTACACTAGTTAGTCTTACAGGGAAGGCAAATTGTATGCATTTTGCTTCTCTCCAAGTAAAATAAGAGCAAAAGGATTGAATGCAATTGTCGAGTTACAATGTCGTATATGTAAAATGCAAGGCCGCACTTCTACAAAGGGTGTGAATCGGGGAAACTCATCTCTGCGAGGCAGCAATGACTCCTTATCTTGTGTTCTTTCACACCATGCTGGGGACTCACTCATTAAAAGCTGATATTGCCACATGCTTGCATGGAGTAAGTGCTGCAGCAAGGGTGCTGCTGGGTGAGTCGTGGGAGGGACTTCCTATTCCTGTACGATGCATGTAGTAAATGTCTGGATGGCTGGCATGTAGGATCGCCTGCAGGTGTGTGCCCAAGGGCTGCCCCCATGTACATACAAGTCATGTACTCCTTATCTTTGTGAATATCCATACTGGGGTTAGGGCAAGCACAAGTACAGGCTGGGCAGAGACTGGATGGAGAGCAGCCCTGAGGAGAAGGACTTGGGGGTGTTGGGTGATGAGAAGCTCCCCATGACCCGGCAGTGTGCGCTTGAGCCCAGAAACCAACCGTGTCCTGGGCTGCATCCCCAGCAGCGTGACCAGCAGGTCACGGGAGGGGGTTCTCCCCCTCTACAATGCTCTGGTGAGACCCCCCCTGCAGTCCTGCGTCCAGCTCTGGGCAGCAACACAAGGGAGATGTAGAGGTGTTGGAGTGAGTCCAGAGGAGGCCACGGAGATGCTCCGAGGGCTGGAGCAGCTCTGCTCTGGAGAGAGGCTGAGAGAGCTGGGCTGGTTCAGCCTGGAGAAGAGAAGGCTCCTGAAGGGGAGACCTTAGAGCAGCTTCCAGTGCCTAAAAAGGGCCTACAAGAAATGTGGAAGGGACTCTTGACAGGGGCAGGTATTGGCAGGACAAGGGGGAATGGCTTTGAACTGACAGAGTGGAGATTTACCTTAGATGATAGGAAAAAAATCTTCACTATGAGGGTACTGAGGTGCTGGCCCAGGTTGCCCAGAGAAGCTGTGGCTGCCCCATCCCTGGCAGTGTTCAAGGCCAGGTTGGACACAGGGGCTTGGAGCAACCTGCTCTAGAGGAAGGTGTCCCTGCCCGTGGCAGGGGGTTGGAACTGGATGAGCTCTAAGGTCCCTTCCAACCCAAACCATTCTGTGATTCTATGAGATTAAATTGATTCATCCTTGGCACCTAACAAGGTGTTGGCATCACAGCCCTGGCAGTGCCTATCCCCCTGTTTGCAGTACCATCAGGAGGTTTTTCCCAGTAACTTGAGCAAGACACCTGCGCCCCAGCTCTTTGCTGCAGAAGTCCCCAGCTGTGTCCAAAGAGCATGTCTGCACTAGCTACCACAGCAGCGACCTAAAGGAGAGGCAGGTTTTGAAGCACTGCTGACTGGCTGTTTCCAAAGGCAGGGACTTTGGTATAGGTGGATGTGACCAGCAGTGGCATGGTGGATACATCATTTTGATAATTGTACAGGAAATGCTGGAATAAGACATGAAGACACCACTGACGTCCCTTCAGTATCAGGCTCACAGTGGAGTGACAGCCTGGCTCCACTGGAATTGCTTTGATTCATGCCCTCTGTCAGGGAGGAGACAAGCTCCAAATTCCCTGGGGGCTTCTGTGTTCCTGTTGCTGAAAATCCTTTGATCCTAGAGTTATCCGGGTTGCCAAGTCACCTTCCTAGTTCTGGATGAGTGAGTCGAATTTTGTTTCTGGTGGCAAGTGGACTTACTCCAGGCTTTGTTTTATGCTGCTGCAGTGTGGTCTGTAATTATATCCCATAAGTTGTTAGTGTTGAGAGCTCTGGGCTATCCTGTTAGGTTTCTGCATGGTAAAGAGAGAAAAAAAAATAAACTTATCCTCACATTCTATTCTCTGTTGCTTTTCAGGATTTAGATGCTATAGCTGGAGGCCCGTGTTGTGCAGAGCTTGCATTGCATTGAGGAATCTTGAATATAGAAGCCTACAGAGACTTAGCTTTAGACATGAGGGGGAGGAATTAAAATGGCATGCAATCTGTGGGTTTTTCTTCCTCACCATTATCCAAATTAACAGTTTACTGTTTTCTTTGTGTCTCTTCTATTATAGGCTTAAGTGCTTAATCTAAAGCTTAAGGGCCTTAGCAGGAACAAATAGAAAAAAGTCTGCAAGAAAATACATCTCTGGTCTCTTGAAACGGGCGGTATTTAAAGGACCAAACACACAGATCTCCCACCCGACAGTTTTCTGTCACAGGGAGAGCAAGTGGCCTGTACACGTGTGGCTCTGTGCTGCCAGCACACCCAGTGAACTGAAGGTGGGAAGCTTGCTGGGAGAGGTAGCTCTGGTTGGCAAACCTGGTGCTCTTGGGAGCCTTAGCGAAAAAGGCCTCCTTTGGGTGATGGGGAGCTACTGAAACCCATGGCTGCACTAGCCTTAGTTTAGGTGGCTTTGCCAAGCCTACAGGTACAGCTTCCCAGCTTTGTTAAATTCCCTGTTAAATCCAGAGGGATAACCTCACTCTACTTCTAGAGCTGCAAATACTCCCCTACCTGCAGAGGCCAAACAAATCCTGCTTTGCTGCTGGAGGAGAGATACGGCACCTCTTCAGGAGTGACTGTGAACAGCCAGAGGACATGGAGGAGCTCTAACTTGGAGACATTAGTGTATTAGAAACCTGGGATGAATTTTTTCCTAGCAGAGCTCAAGATACCTCATATCAATAGCTTATAGGATCATAGAATTGTAGAATGGTTTGAGTTGGAAAGGACCTTAAGTTTCTAAGAAGTTTTTCTTTTATTTTATTCTTTTATGCTGCTGGCTACTGGTCTTGATGAATAAGCATATAATTTTGTTTATTTCACCATTATCAGCTATTTTCTGGGTTTTTTAAGGTGCATGAAGAGTTCTTGGTCAGTCATTAATTATAATTTTTTCTAATTACTGCTTGAATCCCTGAGGAAATTAAATGCAAACCACGTGCAGGTTAGCTACAGAGCTGGCCTGCAAATACACAGAAGCTCAGGATGATAAACTGTGGTTCTGTGCCTCCTTCCTCTTGTTAGCCTTCTCCTGGCCAAACTCAATATATTCAGGCACCAAGCACAGACTCAGGGAATGTATTAATCAGAGACAGAAACCATGATTCATTATATGTATTGGTGGCACTCATTTTCCCAACAATTCAATGTGTTTGTAAACTGGCAGCATAGAATAATTGTCTATGGGATCATGAAAGGCATCTTAGAAAAATTCTGCCAGGTAGTGGCAAACCATCATTAGAATAAGCTGATAGAGACAGGGAACAAAGCTGATGCTAATATCCATCAAAGGCAGAGCCTTGAGAGATTCAGTGGCATGTCCCCCAGATGAGAGGACCAGCTTCTCTGGAGAAGGTGCTTTAGGACTCTAAACAAGGGAGGTTGTAGGGATTTATCTCTGATGTAGTGGGAATATGATGTGAACACTACAGTAGATAATGTTTTGTTAGAAAAGATTGGTTGAAAGAAAGCTTTATCTCATAAAATGGGATGTTATATCTTAGCTTTTTTCCTCATGTGGAAATTGGCTGCAATGTCAGTGTTTCTTGTTCGCTTGTTCTCAGTTGAAGCTTTGGAAAAAAGCTATGCTTTCTGAAATGTCACACAATCCTCCCTCAAAGTATTCTCTTCAGATCATATTGTACTTCAATTTTTCAAATATATATTAACCTGAAATTTAATTTCATTGAACATTTTAAATTCATTACATGTCATATGGAGGTTTTAGTTCTGAAAGAAAATGTCTATTAAAGTAGTGAAAGTATTTGCTATAAAATAATCATTCTATAGAGTCATAGTATCATACAATGGTTTGGGTTGGAAGGGACCTTAAAGCTCATCCAGTTCCAACCCCCTGCCACAGGCAGGGACACCTTCCACTAGAGCAGGTTGCTCCAAGCCCCTGTGTCCAACCTGGCCTTGAACACTGCCAGGGATGGGGCAGCCACAGCTTTCCTGGGCACCCTGTACCAGCGCCTCAGCACCCTCACAGGGAAGAATCTTTTCCTAGCATCTCCCCTCTGTCAGTTTAAAACCATTCCCCTTGTCCTGTCACTAGCTTTTCTATAGCAAACAAACTTGTAAAGTTTGAAGTGAGGATGTCCCACATACTACAACTCTGACAACTGAAAGGTTAGCAAAAAGTGGTTAAATTTTCTTGGGATCAAAATTATATTTAAGAATGTCCTTCGACCCTTTTCATGTGTCACTGAATACATTGGAAAAGGAACGGTGTTGAAACAAGGAACAAAGGGAGCTCTTGTCAAAAGAATACAGACATCTGTTGCCTTACCCACTCTCATCTTCTCATGCCTTGATACTATCATAAAAGGGAAGCATCTCAGATAGCAGGTCAGTGTGGCCAGCAGCTAAACTGTGACACCACGATTGTAGCTGGGGCAGTCCTGGAGGAAAAAAAAAAAAAGGCAAAACAGAAAAAGAAATAAAAAGAAATTACTTTTAATGCTACTGCTGCGGGACTCACACCAGCACTGAAGGTGTGAGAAGGAGAATGACCTAACCTACTTTATCAAGTTATACCAGGAGTATGAAAGGGAAAGTACAGAAGGAGAATTGTTGCTTAGGAAAAACTGTCAAGAATTGTACTGCTTATTACAGAACAGCCATACGTGATACCTTGGGAGAGCTACCCAAAGAAGAGGACTTCATTGTTGCTCAGGAGTTAAGCTGGGTAAAAAAATTTTTGTTAACTGTATGTTCTATTGTGAAAGGCTCCTGTCTTTGGAGTGGCACGTATACAGGGCTTTTGAGCCTGACTTCTGGAAAGCACATGTTCTCCTGGAGCTGCTGGGATCCACATGGACGTCACTTTGCTCACTGTGCTACATCCAGAGGCATGCAGCACGTGTTGCAGAGGTTTCTCCTGGAGATTAGAAGGTGGTCAGGTGGCTTTGTGCCAGCACCCTGAGGACACTCATAGGTCTTAATCATTCTGCCCCCCAGGTACACCCATCCACCGCTCATGGGCCAGGAACCCCATCTGAGACCAGTCTCCAGTGGTGCCTGGCCCTGACTCTACGGCATGTTGCTGGGACAGTCAGAGGGCCAGGCACCAGCCTGGGTGCTGTGGGATGAGGCCCAGGGTGATGAGGGTACTGTCTTATGCTGGGGTCCCCTTCGTTCCCCACGCATCCCCTCTTGTGAAGCAGCCTGCTCCTGCTTCTCACTCACTCTGTTTTCATGACATCTTGTAAAGGTGCATTTATAACATGAATTAATGAGCAGATGCTTTTGATTTCTACTTCAGAAGAGCCATAGGCAGTTGAAAATCTTCAAAATCTGTGTTTCTCTCTCCTTTTCATTCTTTTGTGCACCAGATGTGTAAAGAAACATACCTGGATGTTACAGCCACAGGTAAGTTTAGAATAGGTGTTAGAAATCTGTGATTTTTAGAGGAATAAGGGTTCTTTATGAGTCTCTTCTTTGCCAAGTCTTACTTAGTTTTAAGGGACAATTTATGTAAATTTATGAAAAGGAATATATGATATGATGATGTGCAAAGGGTTGATTCTCAAGAAGTTTCCTCCAGTTCTGTTTCTGTAAATCTCAGGATCTTTGTGTTAGAGATCCTAGAGAAACACTTGTCTGGAGGGTGCTTATCTTTACTGGCAAATTCTGAGTTTTGAGCCTTCTTCCATCACATTAAACCCGTTTTTGGAAGTCTTCCAGCACTCTCCTCTTCTGACAGCTTTTCTGTCCTCCAGTTGCTTTCCTCCAACAGAAGGGGAGCCGCTCACTGTGCGGAACACCCAGCTGTGCCAAAGTTGTACAGGAGTCAGTCCCGTCCCAGGGGCTTTTACTGCTTCTGCAGCTCAAAATAAACTCTCAAGTGGGGAGAAATGGGATTCCTCACAACTGAAAGCACATGCTTTCCAGGCTGGTATTTAACATCTCAGTGAGACAGCATTTCCTTCAAGCTCTGGAAGGACTTAAAGCTTCCCATTTCTGACATCTTTATATGGAAAAGAGGACATATGATTGTCTTGAGGTCACATGCATTAATGAGGGTGTTGTGGTCCTTTTCTCCCAGGGAAATCGGCAAAGCCTTTCCAAGATAGCACATCACGGGGGGGGAACTGAGAAGGCAAGAAGCAGCTGGCTTTCAATAAGGTCTTAGTTACACAGTGGTACTGCTTACTTAATATTAGAGAAGGGGAGCCTCTTCCATATTTGCCCTCCCTACCCTGCAGCAGTACTGCAGACACCTCTAAGTGGTGACTCTTCAGCTCTGGGCCTCCTCTTAAAATGTCTCCCTGCCATGCCCATGTGGTGTGTTCTTGGCAGCTTAGCTTGCCCCAGTGTGGTACAGGCCCATGAATCAAGGACAGAGTAGAAACTCTTGCCTATTTTTTTCTTTTTAGTCCATGGACCCTTCTCTCTGTTTTGCTCTAGTTTCCAAAGTAATTCTGGGGAGCATGTAAGGTGTGTGAGAAAACAGGCCAGAAAACCTCACTGGGGATTATATGAGGCTACTTCGAGCAGAGCCTATACTGTGCCGTGTGGCATTATGTACCGTACCTTGGATGGGCAGGGTGGGGCGGGGGACTCCTTAATACCTGGAGTTTGGCAGGGTTAGTCCTCTCAGGAAGAGTAGCAATGTTAAATTACAATACAGAGCATAGCTAGTATATGGCTCTGGGTACACCACAGCAATACTGTGTTTGTACTCTACGATATTTACTTTTCTAGACTATAATAAAAGCTGATTTTGTTTCTACAGCTGAAGGATCTGAGACCATTTTCCCCCATGATGTTATTAAACAAAAGAATATAGCCACTACAAAGATATTTTCACATTTATTGGTAACTTTCTTTGACTGAAATAGTTGTGCCAGATGAATTATCACTGCTTGTCTTGCCCAATTTTTTTCACCTAATGTCATGGCTTTCTGTACCTGTCCTTAGGAGATGCAGCTCCAAGGCTGAGAGGGATAATGCGAAGACCGGGAAGTCAAATAAAAAGCAGAAGTGACTAACTGGCAGGAACAGAAGCCGGTAAGTACTGCAGTAAAAGTGCTATTTAACCTGCTGGCTAATACAAAAAGGTTATTTCTACAGCAACTAGTGGAACAATATATTTAGCAATTAAATTAATCCAAACAAATAGGGATTTTAACCACATTGTCCTGGCTAAATTCCAGCTTAGGTAATTACATTCTGGCTGCCTGCATTCCCTCTGGAGTTTCCTTCTGGGTAAGTTACAGCTTACACCCCGCGTGTGTGTGTTGGAATTGTTATGAACAGTTGTGTAGCATGTCGGCATCTAGTAAAACCTTTCTGGTAAAAAAAACAGAGGTGAATGCATTTCAGTGGAAGTAAGGCGTGACTGTTTCGTTGTACTTAACTTGTTATAGGATGCAACAAACCCCATGACTGGCATGTTATAGTGATGGCCATAACAAGAACGGATAGGTAGTGGTTAGAAATACAGAGTGACAGACAAGCTGGATTAGCACTTTCTTTTCTCGCCAACCTTCCTGTATTACACTTTCCTGTGCTTCCTTCTGAAGCTAAACCTTTTTCTTTATGTCCAAGCCAGCTTGAAGTGGCTGCCTGTGTTCTTAATCACGTCAGTCCATCCTCCTGGTTCACTGAGTAGACACATAAACAAGATGCACAGGTGGAACCAAGAGGTGGCACTGGGGTGGGGAAAAGGACTGGGTAAACCAGCTCTGAGACAAAGCATCCTCTCCCAGTGGTATATGTGCTACTCCAGCCCTTTTTGGGAGATTCAGCTGAGGCTGACGCATTTCTAAAGCCCTTCTGGGGAAATGCAATGAAACACTGAATTCGGATCTAGCTTACGTCTCTCCTACAGCAGCTGATACACAGCAGTCTCTGTCGGTGGCCTTGATGCCATTTTGAAGGGCCAGGAATACCACAGTAATTTAATTCATTTTATTGATTGGAAGCTCATTTGGAAAGAATCTTCTCTGCAAAGCTGAAATGTGAAAACACAAGTCAAGAGTAATGTACTGCATTCTCCATGAATTTCTCTTTCCTTTTCCTGTTTCATCTCAGAAAACATGGCACATTTCATGAGCTGACAAGATGATTAAGCTGTAGCTAGCATAGAGTGAGCAGGTCAGGGAGTCCTTTTCCCCCTCTGCTTTTTGATGTAGCTGGAAAGAAGGCTCATAATTCCAAACATGAGGCACTAAGAATCCATTCAGATCGGTCACATACAAGGTACAAGTGGGCAAACACACTGGTATTGGGATGTGGAGTCACGGGGAATTCAGAAACAACAGCATTTTAATTGTGGGTTTGGGTTGACTTTGCCAAAACAATGCATCCTGTTACCATAACCTGCACTTGGGAACAGTCTCTTCATGGTACTACTTTGTAGAAAGTGAGGACACATTCAGCTTCAGCTAAGAGCTGCAGTTACCTGGAGATCGGGCAGATGCATACCACTTCACAGGGAGCATCTGAGGGCAGTCAGCTCATTGTTACATGCAGCAGAATGAATTAACAGGAATAATGAGGTCTGAGGCAAAGAGGTGGTTCCTTTCACCTAGACAAATGTTCTAGCAGCAGTGCAAAGCACATTCCTTGGGTGAATGAATTAATAAAAATGAACAGTGCCAAGCAGATTGTAAGAATTGCTTTTGATCACAAAGATCTTTTGGTGATTAAGTCCAAAATCTGCAAAATTGAAAAATTGTTTTTATTTATTTATCAAAGGGAAAGCATTTTCAGCAGGTTAAACAGAAAACAAACATATCAGCTTTAAGTTCTTCTTAACAAGTTTAATTCACTTCTGTTAAAATGATTCAGCCATCACCATTTCTCTACAATAGGTATTTGGTTGGGAAAACTAATTTGAATGTGCATGATAGATGAACTGCATTGAAAATACCAATTTTTATCAGCTCTAACCCTTGATCTTAATTAGTTCCACATCTGCTTCCATAGAAACAACAATACAATCAATAAAATACTACAGCTAGCTGCTTGTGCTGAGGAAATAGGCAGGAGAAAAAGTATTTTCAGTTACTTGCTTCTGACCAGTTTGTGGACCCAGCAACAAGTGTCCTGTAATGCCCTCAAAGGCATTGCTGGGCTTGATCAAGGGCCCCATCCCTGCTACTAAGGAGACATCACTTAGTGAAGTTCCCTCCACTGTGCATATAGGTAAGACATAAAATAAGGGTTGTACCTTTCTTCCCATTGATTGACAGCAGTTCTGATGGGGACAATGGGAAGGACGACTTCTAACTTTTTTCCATGCAAAGAGGAGTCAGATCAATATCTAATATCTATTCCATGGGTGGAACTCCTGTGTCTTATCCTCTATCCACAGGAAAAGGTCAAGGCAAAGCGAGGTACAGCTTCATTGTCCTTGGGAACACATTTGGGTAATCTCCTCCAGCTGCCTGAGTACTTGCACCGCCAGCACTTGTAACACTCTCCCTTTTGCACAACCATATTTGGGATTGTGCAGACCTTGTGCTAAACTGCTTGAGGGTTATAAAGTCAAAAGCAATAAATCCTTGACATCTGACTCCCACAGCAGTGCTTTGTAAGCCAAGTGTGTTGTTATGCCATGTAATTTTCAGCCTTCAGAGTAGTGCACTCCGAAGACTATTAGTGGGCACTCTGATGTACCTTGTTTGTTCAAGCCTAAGGTTGCAGGAATGTAGTTTAGCCTAAATATATTGTTAATCAGTGGTTATGCTTGGTTTTTGGAATACACTTTCTTGGAAAAGAGTTACCTAGAAAGGGGCCATGTTGTTCAGAAGGGCTCATGAGGCTTGGCATATTGTCATGATGGAATTCAGGATAAGGGTGGACATAAGGACATAACCATATCACTTAGTGACATACAATCCAAAATGTATTTACCAAGTGGGATGGGCCTAGAGAGTGGATAGCAATTTTTATACTAAGATAAAAATTGCATTGTGCAATATACCATATGCTGGTTTGCATCAAAAGGAGCATGACCAGCAGGTCGAGGGAGGGGATTCTCCCCTTCTGCTCCACTTTGGTGAGACCCCACCTGCAGCCCTGTGCACAGCTCTGGGGCAACAACACAAGAGGGACTTGGAGCTGCCGGAGCGAGTCCAGAGGAGGCCACAGAGATGCTCCGAGGGCTGGAGCAGCTTTGCTATGGAGACAGGCTGAGAGAGCTGGGCTGGTTCAGCCTGGAGAAGAGAAGGCTTTAAACTGGCAGAGGGTAGATTTAGATGAGACATTAGGAAGAAGTTCTTCCCTGTGAGGGTGCTGAAGCCTCAGGTTGCCCAGAGAAGCTGTGGCTGCTCCATCCCTGGCAGTGTTCAAGGCCAGGTTGGACACAGGGGCTTGGAGCAACCTCCTCTAGTGGAAGGTGTCCGTGCCCGTGGCAGGGGGTTGGAACTAGATGAGCTTTAAGGTCCCTTCCAACCCAAACCGTTCTGTGATTCTGTTCAAAGACACTTGTATGTGACACACTAACACCAGTCAAGGCCCTGACCCTCCTGGCCCAGTTTGGACCAGCACTCAGGGGAGAGAAAAGCTCGCTCTGGCAAATTTATTCAGGTCCTGGCTTGCCACTCCTGCACACAGCATTTCCACCTCCTGCTCAGCCTTCTGCATGGCATGAGGCAGCTGTGGGGAAACTTGTCTCCAAGCTCATTAGGATCCCATCAACTCCACTGTGGCCGATTTTTTGTAATCTAATTTCAGTCACATTGTCAATATGATGCCACATGTATTTTATCCATCTATATTTGAATACATTTTTGTATAAAGCATAACCACCTGTTGGTATGTTTTATGCATTTTTAATGTGTTGAAATACTGTGTTAAGAGATAATAGTGCCTCTCATACAGAAAGAACATTTTACTGCTCAGGGAGTTAACAGTTGGCTTAGTCAAGCACAAGAGGGCTGCACCCTACCTGTCAGAGATACAGATGTTTCCAAAGAGGTGAGAGTAATTAATAGTCTAATAAGAAATCTCAAATAATTCTATGAAGAAGGATACGGGAATGAGAATGAAACGCAGAAACTCAATGAATCCTCAAGGAAGCTCCCTTATAGAAGTGCAAACCTCAGCCTATTTCCCCACACCGAGTCTCTTCTATGAATGTAATTCAGAGGTAAAGCACTGGTAAAGAACAGGAGCCTCGGCTAGAAGTCTGAGAATATTTAATATCTTGAAGAGCTGAAAGTGTGAGAGACTTCTTTGCAGGTGAGATACGCACATGCTTTGCAACTGTGTTTATATGCTTTGGGCTTTTATAAATAAATACTTGCATTTGAAGTCATTTTAACCTGGTTTAAGTTCTGAGAGGTTTCAAGCTTATTAGCATCAAGGTATCCCATTTCTTTCTGGGAGACCTTTAGAGTCATTGGGGTACTGGTATTTTGTTTGATTTGGCCTTTTTTCCCTTATACTAACCTCGTTAAATTTCTTCAGGGTCACCAAGCAGTAACAGCTCCAGGCTCTAGGACCACTTAGGATGCAGGGGGTGGATGGAAGAAGTGCCTGATGGAATCAGCTGTTATCCAAGTAAGCATCCTGCTGTATAGAGAGAGAACAGAGAAAACATCAGAAGCCCAAGGTCCTGGGGGAGTCTGACACTGACAGATATTAGGTTTGATCCCATCTGTGTAAAAAACCCAAACCAACAAAAAACCCCCAAACAGATCAACAAACAAACAAACCACTTGGCTACAGGCTCTGTGCTGCATTGTCCTGGATGTTAGTGACAGTGTCCTGCAGCTTGCTGTGTGTGATCGCAACCATCTGGGTCTTTCACAATACTAATACAAAGCTACGTGTCATATTACTTACTGTTAAACATCGTGATCTTACTGCTGTTAATAGGTGGGGCAGGGGGCTCGGGGGCATGGTTGCAGTGGCCACAGAGGGTGCAGACAGATTTTAAGATGCATATTATAACTACCACAGGAGTACGAGCACCTAACACTCCTAGTAATGCATATATGTAGAAATTCAGCTCTACTGTGGTACTGATAGTTTGTCCATCACTAACAAGAGCTAGCTCTTCTTTTTCTCCAAGTGCTGAGAGGACTGTATGGTTTAAGACGGGATGCGATAAATTGCCCAGAAAATTAGTTTTTTCTGCTTTATATATTTTCCCTTAAAGAATTCCCCTGGGTGTTTTTATTTAAGCAAATGAAAACTTAAAGGCACTTGTATATGTTCATGTTTTGGTGAGTGCACTTATCTAGAGTATTAAATTCTTTCCCCACCCCTTCATGGAGATAGACACACACACACAAGTAGTTTATGTGTGTGCATTCAGGTAGGACTGATGGCAGTTTCTATAATTAAAGTTGCCAAACACTTCCCATTACAAGAAACTGAAATAGGGTGTTATAGCTCTCCAAAACATGAATTCTGAAGGCAGGGTTTTCTGTAACAGGCCCATACAAATTATATATATATATATATATCTATCTATATGGTAATTTCAGAAAGAATGTTCAGTTGTGACAACTGAAACATGACAAAACAAGGTTTCCTTGTCTTAAAAAAGAGATTTGTGTCCTTAGAAGGCTCTAGTGTTTCCACTTTCAGAGTGAGGCTTCAAAATCTGAATAGAGCAGGGAGGTTCTGTTAGGGATGTTCCTGTTGTTATATCTATTGAAAGAAAAAGAAGAAGAAAAAAACCCCACAAAAAACTACACATTTCCACTGTCAGTCAAACTAGAAGCCTTTGAAAAATATCTGATTTGCTGGAGTTCAACAAAGTTCATAAGTTTGACAGCTAAGTCTTCCCAAGCTTCTGCTTGGATGGGTCATGGTTTAGCACATGACCGAAACAGCCTGCCTGGTAATTACATACAATGTCAGACCTGAGTGCTACCAACAAAAGGAAGGATTTTATTTCCCTTGTCCAAGAAGAAAAGCCCCTGCTGGGCACCAGTATGACCCCTTCACAGGAATGAGAGCTGGAATTTGCTGAGGACGCAGGCGTACACTGGTGACAATATGAAATGAAGCAACAGGGCAAAAGCTAGAAG
This sequence comes from Strigops habroptila, assembly GCF_004027225.2. NCBI lineage: Eukaryota > Metazoa > Chordata > Aves > Psittaciformes > Psittacidae > Strigops > Strigops habroptila. The sequence continues at coordinate 32,542,619 of NC_046359.1, forward strand.
TGTAGAGGTGGCAGAGGGAAAGGAGGGAAAAAAAAGCTTGAAAGGAGTGAGGAAAGGAGATGGAGACTGCTGGGCAAGATGAGCAAGAATAACATAGATGGGGAGAGAGATAGTTTGTGTGAAGAAATAGAAGAGCTTGCAAGACTGGCTGGACTAGAAAAATGGAAATTAAATTAATGGAGCAAGAGATAGGGAAAATTATGAAAAGCAGCTAAAATACAAAGGGTGGTATTGGTACAAACATCTGAAAGAGGAATACAGAGGTGACATTGAGGAACTGGTAAGACCATTTCAGACTGGGAACCAGCATGAGAAGGGAAGATGAAGCCGAGGAAAGGGAGATGCAGACAGGATAAAGAGCTGGCAAAGTAGAAACCAAACCAGTTTCAGAAATGATGCGATGAACAACAGAAAAAATTTGGACTCTAATAGAAAATTCCTGTCACTTATTAGTTGCTAATTTTTGTTTGTCACAAACAAGGCATCTGGAATTAGTGTATTTTTCCCTTAATCTCATTTCTTTGTATCTGTTTCCCTTTTGTAAACTGGGAATGGTTCTGTCTCCTCACCTCAGAAAAGTGTTGGGAAGATAAATCGCATCATGTTTGTGAAGCACTCGCACTAATGATGAGCACCACAGCAACACCCAGGAGGAAATTAATAATTTTGTCTTCAGAACCGCATTTGTAAATGTGCAGTAAATAAGGCCTGGGGCAATACATTGAACAACAAGCAGAAAACAAAATATTGGATTGCTGCTCATTAAGTGAGCATGGTCCATTCTGTGCACAAAAGGAGGTAGGAAGAATGCTGTGGAAAAAAAAAATATGCTTGTATCATCAAAGGCTATATCATAATTCACACAGAAAAGAGAATCTGAGCCGAGGCAGCACTAGCAATCTTAATTCTTTCCTAACCCTAAGAAAGTTTGTCGTTATGACCTTAATAAGGTTCTCTTAGTATTTTTGCGTTTGTGAAGTTTCAGATATGTAGCATAAAAGGTTATTTTGTGAAGCTCAAAAAGCACAAGGAAGCAGTATGGTTTAAAGAACAGATTTCTGTTCAAGAAGCACAAAAACAATTTCGCTATTAGAATGAGATTTGAGATACGTAATTGCATGTTATCTGGCATGGGCATAATTATAACTGTACTATAAATGTACTAATCTTTTCATGCCCATCCAACCTTCTCTAGCACACTATTCCATTATGAATTTAAAAGCAGCTTTAACATGCTAAGAGGAATGAAGCAGGAGTAGTCATGATGATCAGGATGCTTTTTCCCACTAAGTTGTATTTTGTTTATAAGTAAATATAGAATGGAGTTGAAATGGCCCCTTCTTAATAAAGTAGTGTTTGTAGTTCTACAGATACTCACTTAGTAGTACTACATTGCCTAGCAGCCTGAGCTGGATTCCTCTGAATTAAGGATATGAAACGTGTACCTAGTGTTCTAATTAAAGCTGAAGGCCATTCATCTCTCTAATTGCAACAATGCCCTCCAGGATAATTTCATCCCAAATGTACCATTCTTCTTTTGCCTGAACAAGTGACTTAAAAACCATCTGGAGCCTTGCCAAGCACAAAGAGAAAAATTTATTCGCTGTGATATCACACCGGAAAACATTACAGAAAACTGAAGAGGTCAAACAAAGTGGTGAGGTTTTTCTATTGGGCTTCTGGAAGTATTGACATCTAATGCCTGAACAGTAGCAGTCATATCATCTAATTTTTCCCACAGACTCGTAGGAGTCATATGTTAATAAGTAAAGGTTTTCTAAAATGCTCTCTAACCTTTGGGGCTGCCAGGCTTTTTCTTCTTGAGGGGGGAAAAAAACCAAACAGGTGAGTGAATTAGGCCTGGGAGCAGGATGAGGAAAGCTGCAGAGTGCAGTCAGTGGAACCAGCCTCAGGAAACGGGTTCCTTTGTAAACCAGACAGCTCAGTGAGCAGGAGTCACGGAATTACTGGGGCTGGGTTTTACAGACCCAGGATACTCTCCAGACTTACAATTTATTTGCACTTTGTAGAGCATAACCCAAAAATCTTAAAAGGACAAGGGTGTACTTCTTGATTCTTTGGAGGTTGAGTTTATCACTGTCAATAGTATTTTACATATCTGAATGATTCATTTGAGTCATAGACTACATCACTGCTGAAGATTAAGTGACACTAAATATCACTTACTTGGCCTAAGGACAGGCACTAAGAGGCTTCAGCATTTATTTAATGTGTTCTCTCGAGTGAGAATTTTCCTTCTGTGGTCTACCAAGCTATTAGAAACAGTGGACATAGAAAGGAAAAGAACTAAAGAGCTTTAAGACCTCAGTAAGGGAAACTACAGTTTGTAGAATATGAACTTGCTGTTTCTGTGTCATGTATTTTCCGCCTCAACTAGTCATGTGCTGCTGCACCAACATGTCAAAGAGTTGAATGAAGGCACAAATCCTGAAAGAGTGGTAACATCTCCTACCCACTGGTCTTACTGAGAATTGGGAAGTTATCAACCAAAACCTTTGGACAATGAGGTTTTTATTATCACACCTAGCTTTGAAATGCTGAAAATGCCAGAATGCAAACATGGTGTTTGTCATGAAATTTAGTGTGGTTTTTATTAAAGAAAACAAGAAAAGAAAGCAAACAAACAAACAAAAAAAAAAAAAAAAAAAAGAACAGAAGCTGTGGTCCATTTGAATTCTGGCATTTCAAGGCTTTTTTTTCTGTGATAAGTCCCAAAAGGATCATATGCTACTAGCAGGCAGATCCTCTCCCTTTTAGAAATCAGTTTGCGCTGCATAGTACCATATGACATGACAGAAGGGACGAGGCATAAATGAATACAAACCTAGGTACAACTTCATAAGATCTTCCCTCCCTCTTGTAATCTGTTAAGAGCTGAAGCTTGAAAAGCACTTTTCAACCCAGACTTTCATTTGCTGGAACACATTGAAAATCAATTTTCTCCATTGACAGACCTCGTGCACACCAAGAATATGATTTGTTCTTATTTTTGTTGCTAGGATATGGAGATTTGATGACTCCAAAAATCCTTAGTATATGTGGAGGCTAAATTTCATGCTGCTTCTGGTATTACTGTATGTCCCAGCACACTGGGAGATGCAGCTGGTGTCACTGCAAGTGTCCCCAGGCAACTACTTGCAGGGTGACATCCTGCTGTCTATTAGCAGTGGCAAAGGTCTTGCAGTAATGGTCATAACTCAAAATAAAGAAGGAAATGGTGGAATGATGGAGTGGGAGGTCCTGCACAAACCTATAACCGCTGACTATACCTGCCTGTAGGGGAGAAGAAAAGGAAGACGCTTGCAAAAGCAAACTAAAATAGGGGAAAGAAAATCAACTTTTTTCAACCTCCTAGTGAAGATTTCACACAGTTTCTCTCCTATATCTTACCCTGGACACTTACCCAGGAGCCAGATGTTGTTTCTGGTGGGACAGATCTTTCTTTCACTCTGGTATGACCTGGGAGCGTACCATTAAAATTGATCGTAAAATTTACACTCCTGAGAGCTATTTATACCCTGATTCTGCAAGATACTTATTTCTTTGTCTAGTTTATATACCTGAGCAGTCCTGTTAAGATCAGTCAATCTACTTAGACATTTAAAATGAGGCTCAGAATTAGTATTTTGCTGAACCATGCCTTTAGTGAATGAAAACAACATTTGGCTTTACAGTTGCTGATTTTTCAAAGCCTCAGTCAGGGAAAAAATAGATTGTTAATGTTTGCCTTGTTTTTGTTCTGCAGTGAACAATAGGCTTTAGCAAAAATCTTACTGGTATATGTAAAATTATGATCCAGATATAAGGTCTAGGTTTCAGTCACTGATATTCTTTGTACTGTAAACGTTTGATAGTGAAATAGTGGAACTTTTTATATTTGGGCAAATTGCAAGAGCAAACTTGCAGTAAATTGAGGTGGGGTTTTTAATGGAATCTGTAACCTGTCTAGAAGGGTACATACGAGTCTGGAAAAATGCAAGATGGAAAAACATGCTATCCATTATGAGTAGAATGGCTTTCCTTAGACACTGTTTCAGAGCTCTCAGCTTCTGCTCGGGCAGATGGAGAAAAAGCTTCAACCCAAAGCAGTGGCAACATCACTGCGTAAGTCAAACATATAAGGGCAGGTGGGACCAGGGAATGGTTTACAGCTGGCATGTAGCAGTACTGTTGTCTCTGCTGGTGCCAACTCTGTCCCATTCCTCAGTAAATGTGTTGCTGCCACTATATCCACCATGATGCCTGGGGAAGAATGTTGTTCATATTTTGTCGATGAAACAAGATACGTTAGTTTGTCCTTGCCCCATCTCTACTTATTGCTGGATTCTACCCTAGATGATCTGATGCCATTCCCAGAGCATGCACTTGCAGTTCCCTCGAGTTCAAGAATAACAAATACCAAGTATTTCTGCTGGAGAGTTAGTGTGTTCGTAATTTACTTTTTCTCTACTAAAATACCAGAAGATAACTGTGTTCTTTCCTTTATGGTCATGTATGACCTTCTGCTCTGCAAGGACAGAGATCACTTGTGTGTGTGAGAGAGAGAGCAATTGCTTATTGATGTAATGGAAGCAAGTGATGATAATGTACAGGGCAGGTAAATGACAGCATCCTTTTGAAAGATAAGCAGAACCTCTCCTGCTTCTTCTGAGGTATTTGCAAATGTTGGCAGTTACTTGCCCTAAGGTGAGTTTGAAAATGCACTACCTGAGTGAAAGTTCAGAATATGAGTAATTAAGGAAGCCCTTATCACTGTTCTCATTTTCCTTCTCTTCTGTTTCAGTGGTGTTTTGTCTCCTCTACACAAACATGACAACAGCCCTGAATGCTGATAAAACAAAGCTTGGCAGAGTCCCAAGCAAGCTATCTTCTTCTGGGACTACACTCAACTGAGCTTCTCACGTGTCTTGCAGGTATGTGATGATTTTCATAGGCTGGACTGGTCACCTTTATTAGCAAATAAAGAGAATTGGGATTTCTAATTATGGTTATGCCTGTGTTTGCGTACCAGAATTAAATATATTTAAGAGAGCTTCTGTAGGCAGACATGAGCTCATTCTGCCTGTGCTCCAAGCCAACATACTGGTTTGTAGGAAAAGAGTTTATTAGCTCAGGCTGGTGCCTTAATAAGTGTGGCTACAAGGTCTTGGTGTGAAGTACAGAGCAGATAATTCACCTGCTGCACAGGCATAACTTTGAGTGTCCACAGTCACATCCTTCAATATGACTGAGTTACCCCTGTGGGAAGGCAGTGACTCCACTGTTATCTTGTCCCATTTCCAGCCTGGGATACCTGTGCACTACCAGTGTACACTGAATGGTGGTGCCTCCTGAAAAGAGATCTTTCCTCTCAACTGGAGGACAGCCTTAGCTTGAGGTTCTCTTGAATTCAGCCCAATACTCTCAAATACAGATGATATTAGAGACACTTTGAGAGCAATTTCTGATTTTCTCAAATTGACTCATTGTTTATAACGATTCTGTGTTAGTTTTGGTTAACTATTTTGAACGGTTTATTGCTCAGCTGAGCAAATTAATCTTTGTTACTATACAGGACATTGCAGTACTTATAGCATTAGAAGTTTTCAAAGGAGTAACAATAAGTAGCTAATAGGTAGTGCCTTCTCACCCACTAATACAATAAAATTCACCTGAGACCTGAAAGTTGTGATATGGAATCAGAGAATCAGCTAGGTCAGTAAAGACTTTTAGTATATTATACAACACCTTACTGTTCTACACTTGGAGGGGAAAAAAAAAAAGAAATAATAAGAGGCCAATAACTAATTAATGAGTCTAGTTCTAAATAAACCAGGCACTTGTGGGGCTGAGAAAGATCAGGCATTCCAGAAAAAGATTCTGGAATGCCTTGCAAGAATTCTGTCAGAGCAAGAAGTGAAATCCAAGCGTCTCATGCCTAATCTAGTACATTTTTGATAACTACTGATTATTTTTCTATTGCTATAGCTTATATTACTGTTTACAATGTCTCTGCACATGACCTTATGTATGCTTTCTTCTACAACCTGTACATAAATCAGAATGTTCAGATCCTAGATAGTTTTCACCTTTCAGACCCATTTTCAGGCAATGCCTGCATCATGCTCTGTTTCGCATTGCACTGAATCATTTGTAAACCACCTCAGAAGTCACTGTTTATTTAAAAAAGTTAGTTTAACCCCCCCCCCCAAACAGTTTTGCCACTCAGAGGGTATATCCAATAACACAAAACTGAAGCACTGGCCAAACTGTTTGTATGTGATAATTGGGAGCTAAATTCACACGGTTTTATGTTCTTCTCATCCATTTGTTATATTCAGATTCTGTGTCTAATCAGTTGCTTTAGAATCAATATTTACAATAAAAGCTCATTCATGTGTTGTTTTCTAGTCCTTGACAAGATGACAAAAACATTTAAAATAAAACAAGAAGGAATGCAAAGTGTCAGGATGACTTTTGCGATCAATAAAATTTCTTGCTAAAAATGCATTAATGCTTTGGGACACACTGTGTTTACAAACACCAAGCATTTGTCTGACATCCAGATAGCAGAACTCCACTTGTGTTTACCAGCAAACTTAGGGAACGTTTCTATTCCCTAAAACTATATTAAAGAAAGAGAATATTAACCAAGTTTGGACACCTGTCATTTGGGGCACTCAGTGTATTATATAGAGCCTGCAAACCCAAGGCAGTTTATTGCAGAATTTGTTTTGATGCTTAAACAATGCCTAATATTGTCCCTTGTGATGGCTCTAGTAATGTGCTAAGATATCAGAGGAAGGGTGTGGTGTGGGATCTGGAGCAGACCAGAGCAGAATACACAGTTCCAATACAATAGTCATTCTCCAGAATGCACAAATAACTTCAGGGAGTCAATTAACATTTTCTCTGTGCATCCTACATGCAAAGGGTAATGATTGTAAACCTAACAAAACATAAAGACTGAAACCTTCTTTCCTGTTGGATATTAAACTGGACTCTCACTACTTAGAAAATCTCTGTGCTCTAAATAGCTCACTGTCTCCATGGCAATGTGCAGTTCAGTTTTTAACTTTTCAACACATAAAAATGGTAATTTATTTGTTTTAAGCACTCCTGCAGTTGTCACGGCTGTGAAAGCCTCAGGATTGGGCACTTCCCAGGAGCAGTGGAGCCGTCAGGTTAAAGACTGGGTTAACTGCCAGGAAGCGCCCGACCTGAAGGTCATTATTGCCTAATTATATTATTATTTTCTGGCAGCTCAGCTTGTGAAGCGGCACTCAGAGCAGGAGGCAGGCAGCACGCTTGGAGCAGTCAAAGAAATTTGGTTTCTTTTGTTCTCGATGTTAAGGACTTTTGTAAATGAATGCAGCCTGTGATGAAGTAGAGGCATAATAAATCCTGTGCTCAGAGTGCCTGACTTTCACAGCTACTGCAGTTACAACCTTTTTTATTTTTTTTCCTAATTTGTAATAAGGGTGCACATTGTCACCTCCTCGAGGACACGAGGCAATAAGTTTGTATTTTCAGCATTCTTTCTGTATTATTTAAGCCTTTGATTGCTTGGCTTTCTGCTGTAAAAAACACTGGCCTTGAGACTGTCAAAGCCCTCCCTGCTGAAGTGCTAAGCATTTTGGTTTCAATCCAGCAGAACACTCAGGCAGATGTTCAGCTTCGAGTATGCAGGTAATTTTTACTGGAGACTAGAAAAATTCTCTTGTCCTAACCTCAGAGGCTTCTGTGATTTTCTTGACTAGAACTGGATTATTTAGTACCCATGGGATTTAACCTATGGATCAGCAATCCCTAAATTTTCAGCTCTGAAAAGAGCTTGAAAGAAATTCAGCTTTGCTTGGTATTTTGGCTAATAATGGGGTTGGCACCCTTCACAGCTTTCATACAACAGTAATTAGGGTACTGACATGATATTTTAGGAGCAAAGGAACTGGGAAAGTTTATTGCAAATTCAAACTTGCTTAGGATCAGTCTTTAAGATGTACAAATTGTGGATAAAAGGGCTGATTAATTCCCACTAAAATGACCTTCATCAACACAACCCTTCTTACCATCTCCTCAACTGGGGTGGGCTAATGCCCACTAATATGTCTCAGCCACAACAGTAAATACATTCAAACTAAGAACTTGAACATGCTTAATTGTCTTCCTGAATCCCACATAAATCCTTGGACAGTGGAGGACCATAGTTTACTTTCAAAGTGTGATCAAAAGGTCTGTAGATAATGTTAAGTTACAAAGTATAGTTGTGTGTGGGGTGGGGTGTTAAACTGATTCAGGGAAATTATTATTTTGTCACTTGTTCCTACAACGTGCTTGGCTTTTCTGTGTAGGGATTCTCCAGCTGTCATTCGGAGACCAGCACAGGGAACTCTTGTCTGGTCTGTATAATTTGTCTGGAAAATTAAGATGTGGGATACTGAGATTGGGAAAGCATTGGTAATAGTGTTGATTACTGCTCTCCATGGCACCAGTCATCATGAAACAGATTAGAGAGTGAGCACTGTAGAACAAGTCACATCCATGTAGTTCAGTGATTCCCCATCCATTGCCATCACGTTGTGCAGCTTTCTTCTATTCTCCCTGAGGCATTCAGTCTTCAAAAGCCAGGAACGTACATCTTTGGGAGATAAAGTTGCAACAGAATTTTGGATAAACTGAACGTGGAAATGCTTCTGGCTCAGCTAACAGGGTGACGTGGTGGCCTTGGAGAATGACACGTTCTGCGGCCTGGCACTGGGGGAAATGAAGATGCAGAATTAGAAGGGTTTTGAACATGTGGGAAAATGATGGAGAAACTGCTTTGAAATGCTTACTCACATCCTTCCAATCTTCAAGCTGGACAACAGGGGATATGTATGAGCTTTAAAGAAAGGTACTTCCCAGTGAGTATGTTTACTTTTATTTTTATAATTAGCCTCATTGGAGAACCAATCCAGAGACTACTGGGCTTGGAGGGAGTCTTGTCATCATAACTGATCAAAATAAGGATTCGGGTTTATTCCAGTATAATAATGCAGATCCCAGTATGAGGGATTACAGTAGGACTCCTAATGCAATCTTGAGTCTTATTACTTGCATCTAGGAAAAGAAACCCATTCCTCCTAAGCAGACATGCACCATAAAACCTTCTCCTAAGGCTGGAAGGGGCATTTGCAGTCCATTAGCCTTCTCAATAAAGGAACGACTGTCCAAAGCCACTACATTTCTGAAATCCTTTTTCCCAGTATTTATAGAGAAAGGCTATAAAAATCCTAGAATAAAATAACTGCCCATGGATTCACCAGGAGTATTCAAGGCCAGGGTGGACAAGGCTTTGAGCAGCCTGGAATAGTGGAAGGTGTCCCTGCCTGTGGCAGGGGGTTGGAACTAGGTGAGCTTCAAGGTTCCTTGCAACCCAGACAGTTCCATGAGTCTATGATCTTCTTCTCTACTAGTTTGTTTGTTGGGGTTTTTTTAAACTACAATGTTGTCACTAAGTTCTCTGGCACCAGAAGTCATTCTTTTGCCTATAATGAGAACAGAATCTGTCATTTTATCCATTAGAATAGCCACATACCATCAGGGAGCTTTCTGAAAACAAACTCTTTAATCTCTATCATTTACAAAGAAATAAACAAGAGGTCTGGTCTATCTTGGACAGATATAGTGAAAGGACATATATGCAAACATATTAAAGCAGTATCAGGAAAACCAGGAACAGGCTACATCTTTTAAACCTATTCACTGAATTTAAATGGCTGTGGATATATCGTATTAGAAAATGGGCACGAGCAGAATAGAGATGGGTCCGTATCAGCACACAGAGACATTTAGAACACTTTTTCACTGCAAGATACTATTCCTGTATCTCCACTCCTCATTTTTGGTTTCGAGTGGTTCTGAACAAAATTGTATTTCTATAGACATGGCAATCACTTACAGTTATTTAAGAAATGTTGCAAGGAAACATGTATCTCTGGGGTGTTCACCATGTTTCCCACAGCAAAACCGGTAGCCATGTATTTTGTGTCTTCTGCTGATGCAGGTGCTTGTAAAATCCTAATTCATAACTAAATCTCATATATAGAACAGCACAGGGGTGAAACTTGGTTTTTGCTTATTTGTCACTTATTCCTCATAGCAACTGGGGGAACATCTCCGTTTTCTTCCTCCCCTCCCCAGGTTGCAATATACACGCGTGTTCACAGACCAGTGAGGCATTTGTGATGAGCTTATGCCAAGGTGTCAGTCAAAGGCCTGGGAAACTTGCCAAAAAACCTATTCTTGTGTTGGGCTAATTAACTTTAGGTGCATTTGGAATTGTCCCTATTAGTGGCACATGTTAGGAACAGCACTAAAAAGATGGTGGTAGAAAACCAGATGTCGTGGTTTGAGCCCAGCCGGTAACTCAGAACCATGCAGCCGCTCGCTCACTCCTCCCCCTTCTTCCTCCCCCCGCTCCCGGAGGGATGGGGAGGAGAATTGGAAGAATGTAACTCCCACGGATTGAGATAAGAGCAGTCCCGCAACTAAGGTACAATACAAAACCACTACTGCTACCACCAATGATAATAATGATTAGTGAAATAACAAGGGGAGAGGATACAATTGCTCACCACCCGCCGACCGATACCCAGCCCGACCCGAGCAGTGATCTGGGCCTTCCGGGTAACTCCCCCCGGTTTATATACTGGGCATGACGTGCTGTGGTATGGAATACCCCTTTGGCCAGTTTGGGTCAGGTGTCCTGTCTCTGCTTCCTCCCGGCTTCCCCTCCTCCCTGGCAGAGCATGAGACTGAGAAAGTCCTTGGTTGGAATAAACATTACTTAGCAACAACTAAAAACATCGGTGTTATCAGCGTTGTTCCCAGGTTGAAAGTTAAAAAACGCAGCACTGCACCAGCTACTAAGAAGGAGAAAAATGACTGCTGTAGCTGAACCCAGGACACCAGATAAAAGGGAACTTTAAGGACTGCCTGTATTTGAAAATATAGTCAAAATTATTAACTAGAACTACAATAAACTTGGCAGGGCACTCAGCACTCTCAAACCTGCGGTGGTTAACATCACTTCAAGATACTGCTATGTCTAAGCTCGACCAGCTGGAAAGACTGTGAATGTGACCACCCCTCTTCTCACCCAGTCCTCTGTGTGGAGCCAGGCAGCATATGCTGTAACATCATGGGTTTTCCCATGAAGACATGCCCTCAAGTTCTAGGCAACTGTTAGTGACAGCCATAAAAAAGGCATCACGATCAGTTTAGTGTCCTGACCTGGCACAAATGCTAATGGCAGATGCTGGTGGCCTCTAGTGAGGAAATAGCTGTCTGCTCTGGACAAATTTACTGGAAAAAAAGAGCATCAAATTCATTTTCTACTTGATGTGTGCATGAATCAATTCCAGTCCACACAGAGCAAAAGAAAATGGGCTATGAGCAAGGTGAATCAACATTTCAGTTTATAAGTCACCAAAATGATCACAAATCATTATGGTCACTGTTAACTCTTCATAATTAGAGCTGTGAGTTTGATTCAAACCTCAGTGAAGTCAAAGCAAGGCACACATTGATCTCAGTGTGCTTTGGATAGGATGAAAGCTAAAATAATTTTGTGTTCCATAAAGCAAAATGTGTAATATGCCCCAAGAACTTTCTCCTGAAACATTAAAGCGTATGAGTAAGTCTTCTCCTATGGACAGGTCCACTATATGAAGATATGCAGCTGCATATGCTACCCACCCTTACAGCAGCAACCCAGATTCCGTTTCTTTACTGTCATCTTTGGTTATTTGTAGCTTGAAAATTAATGTAAGTATTAATATAGAATACAAACAGAAATGAGGCAATTTATAAATGACTTCTTTCTCTGAATGTTACCTAGAAATTTATAACTCAAGGCACTACAACCATAGAAATGAAATTAACTGCCCACTTGCATGATTCACTAAACATATTTCCACAAAAGCAAAACATATTTGTCTTTTGCTCATTACAAGCATATTTTTTCTGACCATGTAATAGTGTCCCTGCTTGGACTTTGCCCAGTGCTTAGCCCAGCTTTACAAGTATATTATACCCTCAGTAGTTTGCTGCTGACTCCCTGAAGGTATGTTTTCATGGATGGTATTTTCCAAAGCCTGTCCGAAATGTTGCACGACTAACTTACGTTACGTGTTCAGCTGAGTCAGAATTCCAGCATGTGCAACACCACCATCAGAAATATGAATAAAAATGAAATGGAAAGATAAATACATTTGTAGGAGGAGCAGTCACCCCTAGCATAGGGTGTGTTGCACATTCAGTCAAAAAAAATAACCCACTACACGCACAGAATATAACATCACTTTCACAACTCATAAAAGCAAGAGTAACCATAAAGGGTTCTGTTATTGCCCTGAATGTAGATAAGGACCTGACAGAACATTTACAATAAATTTTCTGGTGTCTTTAGTGGGTGGCATTTCTTTAAGAATCTCTATTTTCTTTCTCTTCCGTCTCTTTCAAGGCATGGCTCATATTTTATAGCTCAGGAATAGCAGGCTGTGATTAAAAAAAGAACAGAAAAGATACAGTGTTTCAAATGTCTTTTTTTCTGCTCCTACATAATGGCTTAGATTTGTTATTCTTAACCATTTCCATTTCATCAATGTAAGACTGACTGATATGGCATGGTGTGTTATAGGTAGATAAGATACGCGCTGTCGTCATTACATGTAAGAAGTCAGGGTGATCAGGAGTCACAGAGGTTAAATTTTATCCTTTCTTCAGAAAGCAGTGGCTTGACTGCTACCCAACTTGATGCTTAGACTATTTGTAGATGCAGTAGACTCATACCACCCTTTTGCATTAAAACCAACTGTGCCAATTGTAATTCTGTAAGATCTACCTCACCCATTCAAACCCTGTATTAATGAGGCTTAAACTGTCTCTTGTGATTTGACAAGGCAATATAGAAATCGCTTTCCTCAAGTCAGTATTGCACTTCTTGGTGTCTCCAATTAGCACTTAAAAAAATGGAAAAGAACACAGCAAAAACAGAGCTTTAGTGAATATGAGTATTTTTCACTGAAATATGTATGCTTATGATAAAAAAATGCGCATCCTTCAGATAGAACTGAGGTTCACTGTAAAGCTTTCTGCATATAAATATAGAGAACAGAATTTGGAGCTCTTTGTACAAGCTACAGCCTGTACAAATGCAAAATAACCACCTTATTTTGCTCACTTAAAATTGTTCCCCAGTTCCTGTATTTCCTTTGCCCCCAGCCTTGCCTGTGCAGTTCCAGTGGTCAGCCCCATGGTCCTTTTAGCAAAAGCTAAAAGGAATGGGGAGAGGTAATGATAGAGTTGGCAACATCTTTGAGGCCATTAAAGTGGATCCATAGCCTAGGCAGAGCATCGTGCCCTACCGAAACTTTTACAAGCACTTCTGTCCCACTTCCTTTGCCCAAGGAAGTTGTGGCTGCCCCATCCCTGGCAGTGTTCAAGGCCAGGTCGGACGGGGCTTGGAGCAACCTGCTGTAGTGGAAGGTGTCCCTGCCCATGGCAGAGAGTTGGAACTGGGTGATTTTAAGGTCCTTTCCCTAATCATTCTATGATTCTGTGATCTGTGTATTTGGGCTTAGCCCAGAAACCATCAGTAAAAGCTGTGAAAAGAGCAGTGACTTTCCACAGATTTCAAAGGAGCCCATCTTTCAGGTATTGCCCTATAGGTCTCCTGGGTCATGAGAAAATGACGCTGCCCAAAACCTCCTTTTGGGCCGCAGTAGGGAAGCAGAGCAGTGCTGTAGGGGAAGCAGGATGTTACAGTGCTATCTTTTGGGTAACTCGGTGAGATTTCTGCCACAAGTCCTATAAAAGTCATTGCAAAGTTGTGTGACTACATCCTTCTGCAAGGGCTTCAAAACTTGCTTGTTTTATGTCACCCTAATGAAGCCTGTTGTGGGTTAACTGGATGTTTATAGATGATGGGAGAAAGACTGCTTCATTAAGTCACCCAACCTTCTATGAAGTGTTACAGCACAAGCAGAGCAGTCACAACCCTGCTGTGACAAATCAAAGCCTAATGAGTAAGTGAGAGTATTAAAGATGTGTCCCAAACCATGATAACTCATTATTGTAGCTGCCCGGCTTATACAGTAACTTAGGAATTCTCTGTCCCTGTTTCCCATACCTGTGGTTAAAATGACATTTTTTTTGTGTTTCCTTACAGATGACACTGCCCTCAAATGCTGATCATCAATAGCTGATCTGCCAGCAGAGTGGGCTGCATTACACTTGACCCTGTACCTGTTCTACCCAGGTGGCACAGAAGACAAGCTGGAACTACCCTTTGCTGGTTTTCCCTCCCCAGATTGCTGGGAGATCAGGCTGAGGTGCCTCACAGCTGAACGGTGGGTGGTGAGTGAAGCTCATGTAAGCTGCCTGGCTTTGTGTGACATTACAGTTTCACTTTTCTTCACTTCTTGCATTCCTTTTAAGTCCAGCTGGTTTGAAGATGCATTATAATTCTGTTAAAAAGGACTGATCTTCCAATAGACCATACCTTTGTGCTAAAATTCTCTTGCAGGAGTTCAGATCCCCTTTTGCATGAGTAATCAGAAATAGAGGTAGTCTAACTTTACTTGAAGTAAGCATGCAACAGGGAAGTGAGAGGGAAAGACGCACTCATTGGTGAGAGAGGTGAGAGGGGGATGAGGTGGTGTTGGTAAGGGGCTGTATGTGTTTGAGGTACCATATATGCTATCTTGGTTTGATGACACAAGGGAAAGTTTTCCCTTTATACATGTGATGTGTTTGCAAAGCCATGCCAAGGGGTTGTTGGATAAACTTCTTCATATTGCCCAGAACTGTGTGTAATTGTCAACATTTTTTGTCTGCTCATTTATAACACCTAATTCATTTATGATTCAATTAAGATTATAGGTTGTTTCGCCAGACCATAATTTTCTGTTGCTTAGTGTCTTGTGTATAAAGTAGAAAGGAAACCCTACCAGATCTTGATGTGTCCCCTTTTGCAACAAGTGGAGAACACTAGGTGCGAAGCCTTCCAATTGGAGATGATGTTTCATTTCATCTGAGCCTGAAATTGGAAGCAGTGGAGGCTCAGCCACTCATCTCTTACTGAGAAACTCAAGGTTTCTCAATTTTTTTAATTAAAAAAATGCTTTAATTTTAAAGATGAAAGGTCAGACTGTGCCATCAGTTTAATTGGATTTGGCTGTGGCGACTTTAACTTTCATTTGTCACAGGAAAGGCAGATTTAGGGTGATTTTAATCAGTCTTAAAACTCATAAACAGAGGAGAAAAAGGTTTGTGGTGTGGTGAGCAGCGCTGGGGTGCGGGGCAAATGGCGCCCGGGAGCTGGTTCCTGCCCGACCGGCGCCATGACGGAGCCCCAGGCTCCGGCCGGGCCTTGCCCGCAGCCGCTCCGACCCTCAGCTCGAGGCGGGAGCGGCGCGTGGCGCCTCAGCTCGGGCGGCGGTTCCCGCAGGGAGCGCGGCGGGAAGGGCCGGAGCCCGGCGGGCACCAGAGCTGAGCTCGGCCCGGGCTCAGGAGCAGGGGCTCAGGGGCGGCGTCCTCTGGCAGAGAGCTCAGGAACAAAGCCCTCTCTGCTGGCTGGGACATCGTGAGCAGGCGCCCGGCTGTGGTGAGTGCCAGAGCCTGCCGGGGATGGTGGATGGTGTCTGTGTAGGGTGTGACCAGGCTGATTCGCTGTGCACCGTGGCAGAGCTGCGGGAAGAGGTGGAACGGCTGAGGAGTGTAAGGGAATCTGAGGAGGAGATTGGCGGAGCCACGCTCTGCATCCCTGAGAGAAGCACACCCGCCACCCAGAACAAAAGAAATTAAGGATCCCCCCACCGTGTTCCCACCAGCCAGATGGAGGGGACCTAAGAGACAGGGGAGGTTGGAAACAGGTATTACCCCCAGTTTATGTCACCTTCCCAAGTATCCCTCTACAACAGATTTGGGGCCCTGGTACTTGATCGAGAAAATGAGGAAGATGATGAAGTAGATAAAGGATCATCCAGGTGATGGATCCGGGCGGCAGCAGGGCCAGGGCAGTGATCATCCCCCTGTATGGGGCACTGGTGAGGCTGCACCTTGAGTTGTGTGTCTAGTTCTGGGCCCCTCACTACACGAGAGACATTGAGGTGCTGGAGCGGGTCCAGAGAAGGGCAACGGAGCTGGTGCAGGGCCTGGAGCACAAGTGCGATGAGGAACGGCTGAGGGAACTGGGGTGGTTAGCCTGGGGAAAAGTACACTTGGGGGGGACCTTATTGCTCTTTACCTGAAAGGAGGATGTAGCCAGGAGATGGCTGTTCTCTACTCCCGAGTAACAAGTGATAGGACAAGAGGAAACAGCCTCAAGCTGCACCGGGGGAGGTTTTGACTGCATATTAGGAACAATTGCTTCCCCGAAAGGGCAGTCAGGCATTGGAACAGGCTGCCCAGGGCAGTGGTGGAATCAGCGTCCCTTGAAGTGTTCACAAACCATGTAGGTGAGGCCCTCAGTGACATAGGTTAGTGCTGGCCTTGGCAGTGCTGGGGAACTGTTGGACTTGATGATCTTAAAGGTCTTTATCAATCTTGTTGATTCTGTGATTCTATAGGTTAGGCAAGATCATAGAGGACCATGGCCAAAGGCACAACTTATGGAAGACTATCCCGAAAACTGCCCCTTCAAGAGGAATAAGAAAACAAGCTAACAACAATATGCCTGATGTGTTTGAGGTTCAAAACCTCACTGTGAAAGTGTAAAAGCTGCGAAAGCTTTTAACTTCTGTTTCCAAATGCCAGCTGAGGCAGCCGTAGCTATCAATTTCTTTGTGTCCTGTGCAGTGGCATCACACATAATTAGAGGAGAGTGGCAGTTAAGGGGTTTGTTCTCCCCTGGGACACATCAATGAGAGTACAGGCTCCCCTGATTTGTGTTTCATCCTTAATTGCTTCTGAAATTACTTTGATGTGTGTAAAACCGTATCTGTTTCATGTGTCATGGAATCAAATTCTTGCTCAATGTATTGCTGCTTATTTTTGGGCACAGAGCAGTGAATTTTTGCATACAGTGTTATCTTGCCAAAAGAAAAAAAAATCTGTAAAAATTCCTAGAGAATACATTTTTGCAGTTAGCAGCATGTAACTGATACACCATGGTGAAACAGCACAATAACTGTGCTATCATGGTTCTTCTGGTGGGTAAAAGAAGAAAGTCATCTAAGATCCATGCCTTGCCATTCCTCAACAGATTTCTTTTAAACTAAAAATAGTTCATTTGGACTGATTTCAGTTCTCAAGGCATGAAGCAGAAAGATCTATTTTGGGAAATTAAACAGTTTTGACAGCTGTTAAAGTGGCTTGTAGGTTGTCCATACAGTACACCTAAGTTGCAGGTGACAAATCCTTGGATACAGTCCGAGGCTTTCAGTACTTTTGGTACAGCAGGGTTTTTCTGGGGTTAGGCTGTAGTCAGGGGGAATTCAGGATTGATCCCAGATGAATACATAAACTTTGTCTTCCTTCTGGATGCCTGCAGCCCTGCCCTGTTAATTCCTGATACAGGAACAGGGAGGCTGGCATGGATCAGGTACGGTGTATCATTGTGCTGCTCTGCCTTGAATGATATATTTCTAAACAGCCTCTTTTCTGGTGAATCACCCTACCCTAGAAACACTTCTATCAGTGCCAATTGTATAATCCCCACAGGGATGAGAACAACATGGGAATAATACCTAATTAAAACTGCAGTGAAGTAGGTCAGCTAATATTTCACAAGCAACAGCAAGTGCTTGAATTGCTAATAGTTCAGAGTTCTTGTATTTACTCGGAGCAACAAAAAAATTTGTATTGCCTGGAAACACAATGAAAGTCCAAGTGGAAAACATGTGCCACAGTGGATTACAATGATAAATATTCATGGCCTCCAGTGAGTGCTGTACCTTAACTCCTGTCAGTGCATTCAACAGTGAATTAATGTTGTTACTCCCCTTCTTTCTCAAGATTGCAGGAGGATTGCCAGAAGAGGGTTAAGTAGTGCCAGGTGAAAGAACACATGAGAAAGCCCTGCTTTCAGTCACAAGAAATAAGACCATTGTAAAGAAATATAATCCCACTCTTGGATGCCACAATTGCTTATAGTATCATAGAACTGTTTTCAGAAGTCCTGGATTCAGACTTTAGCCAAGTCTTCCAAGGCTTACTGATCTGCAAAAGTGAGATACAGCATCATAGAATGGGTTGGGTTGGAATGGAAGTTAAAGATCATCTAGTTCCAAATCCCACTGCCACAGGCCAGGACATCCTCCACTAGACTAGATTGCAGCCTGCTGTTGTATCTTCTTCTCTTGCTCTGCTTTTGTCTGATTCTTTTCTCTGAGATTCATCACCTTTTTGGCTTCATCCTAAGGTGGAAATAGCAAGAAAAGTAGCAGTGTTTTCAGTTTCAGTGGGATCAAGGAAGTGCAGTGGCTGATGAAATTTGTAATCATAGTATTCAAAATGTTAATGTTTTTAAACTCTCAGAAAGAACATGTACTATTTGGTTAATTGTTTGCTATGACTGGCTAAATGAAGAAAGGTCTAGAGGCTTCCCAGAAACAAATGACCCCCATTATGCTGGAATGCAGCAGGCACTTTGCATCTGACCATCTCTGCCCCAACAGTCTTGCAACTTATCCACAATGGTTTCATAGAGAAGCAGGTTCCCTCACTTAGAGCTGCTGTGAGCCCATGTTTCAGAGAAGAGCCCTATTTGAGCAGAGCACAATTATTTGATGTGATAAAAAAGCCCCAAACTTTTAATTTCATTTATAAATACCAACAAATCAATCTAGGACAAGACACCATAAGTTCTAGATATCAATTTTTATACATCTGTATGCATATAAATACAGTTCAGCATAATTGTGCAGAAGATACTCTCTCAGCAAAGCTTTCAGGTGGTGGGGAGTTATAATCCAACCTCTTACAATATCAAACCAGCAATTCCTCAATGACTAACCCACCAGAAACATCTCCCCTAGCCTTACTGGTGGCTCTCGCCTTAAACATACTTCTTGAGTAGCTGGGCCTTTAAATAGAGGGGTACCTCACCCCTGAGTTGCTACGAAGTAGGCAAGAGGCTTACAGCAGTCTGGGCTAACCTCAGTGAGCAGGTGACTTACTTTTGCTGAGTTGTTTCATGTAGGAGTGACTCCTTCTGGTGTTTTGAAGGACCTCCTCATGCCTTTCTTTGCAGGAGATTTTTAAGCCTCTCTGCAAACCTGGCACTTTGGTTGTCATGTGAGGTTTTGGAGCTTGATGATCATATTAGCCAATAGGATTTTGTGGTTGGCTTGAGAAACAAACAAGAAGAGCCAAAAAAACCAACAAAAAAAGAAAAAAGAGTTGCCTTTGATAACTTGAAGAAGGCCAGACTTTGATCTCTCCACTGCTTAGTACTTGATTACTTCATTTAAATAATGCAGATTCCCTTTGGAAAGAAAGGGGAATTGAGCCTTAATGAAGCCGTGACATTTTGGAGCTTGTTGCATTCTCAAGGTGAGAAGCCTGCATTGTACCAAATCCACACCTGAGAAGCCCTTACCAGGGAAAAGAGAGTTTTGCTAAAAGTCAGGGGATTTACTATCTCCTTGGTGACCTGAAGTTACAGCTTTGGTCACTCTATTCACCCAATATTTGATCTGCCAAAATAAGAAAGTTCCTAATGAAGGAGGGGAAAGCAGTGGTTTTAGAGTTGGGTTCCATTACCTATCCAAGCTGGAGGCAGAAAGTTGTCCACACAGGTAGTGACTGAGTTGTGTTTGCTGTCAGAAAGCACAGACTATTCGTTCAGGACTGGCAGCAGTCCTCTATTGGTGATGGACTGGCCCTGACCCTGCAGAACTCCTACAAGATTGCATGTGTGGCAAGAGTCTGGATCCAAAGCCACAGAGAGCCTATGCTGAAAAAACACATTTTCTCTGAAACATGACCAGGATGAGGCAGGAGGCATATGGCAAGTAGCTCAGTTAAGGCAGTTTTGGGTAGGTACAAACACTGTAAACAGTTGAATAGGTAAGACATCTTGTGAGGTAAGACATCTTCAGATTTTGGCAGCTATTCAACAGGGATTTTCTGAATCACTGTTTGAATTTAGGAATCTCAGTGTATTGCATCCTCTTTTAGAATCCCAGACTGGTTTGGGTTGGAAGGGACTTAAAGCTCATCCAGTTCCAATCCCTTGCCATGGGCAGGGACACCTTCCACTAGAGCAGGTTGCTCCAAGCCCTGTCCAACCAGACCCTGAACACTGCGAGGGATGGGGCAGCCACAGCTTCTCTGGGCACCCTGTGCCAGCGCATCAGCACCCTCACAGGAGATGAAGTCTTTCAGTGGGCTTGGTCCTGAATCCCTCTGATCTTTGTCTTCATCTGTAAGGTGATGACTGCAATATGCCTGCAGCCATGGCCATAGTGTAGTCTGGGCAGGTGCTAGCCCACAGCATCGCTTTTGGAACTTGAACATGTAAATATAGAAACAGTTCTTGCAGGGTCTTGGGACTGAAGTATTTATATTTAGTTAAAATGACCCACATTTAAAGTGAACAAGATCGAGCTATTCACACCTTAATGAGAAGAAATTTCCTCGGCCAGTCGCAACGTGCTAGCCATGTGCCTGTTTTATAAATGAGATTAATGACTCAATCTGCAGTAAATGCTTCAGCAAGGAGAAACTTACTTTGTTATACTAATTGTGTCGCATATGTGCCTCCAAACACCAACTGTGCAGAACTGGATTTCCCTGTGGTGCTCAGGATGGCTGGCCTCTGTAGGTTTAGTAACGCCACTGCTCCCATTTCTTTGCAGCAGCCGATCAGTTTGATTTTTGTGTTTAATGCTGCAGTGTAAATGCTGGTGTTTGTTAGAAATTATCGTGCGCTATAATCCTCTCCACTAGTGAAAGGACAAGAGCGTCTCTCTAACATAAGCTGTTCAACCCTATTTTCCCCACTATCATGAATAAAACTCCGACGTTATTTAGGCATACAATTAGTTTTTAATTGTAACGAAATAATGAATCATTGCCAGAGCCTTTAATTTGCTTGATAGTTACTGTGATTTTAATGGCTTTTTAAAAAACTAACATAGTCCATTTATAGGGCATAATGTATTGCTTTTAAGGAGTAAATTAATTCAGAGAGTTTCATCACATTAATAATTACACCTACTTTTGCACTTGCTTCCATGTTGCTAACAGGTTTGTTGAGAAAACAGGATTTGCTGACAATGGACCAGCATCCACAGCCAGTGTAAATCAGCTTTGCCACACAGAAATCTGTAAGTTGCTTTCTACCAGCTAAAGTTCTGTCTCGGTTTGTCCATTATTCATCCTGTTATTCTGATATTGGATTGTCCTCACATTTTTTCATGCTTTTTACATCATTATAGTTTTGACGTCAGTGGAATTACTCAGAATTCACAGCGGGGTTAACAAGAGGATCGCATGGAAGCATACCACAATGGGATTTTCTTTCCAATGACAAATTTAAGATTCCCCCCCCCCCCCCCCCCTTTGTATGCAAATATAGTTGGTAAGAAACATAGTGTAGGTTTGAATAGTTTGTTTGGCTGTAGACTTATTTGTATAAATCTGTTTCTATTATTTGTGTGTTGTTAAATGCGCTTCTGATTTCAGCTGAAACTATTAGTGGCTCCTGTATACATAGCTTCTGTCATACCATGGAATTCTCTACTCGTTTACAGTGTGAACGTTTAATTTTGTATCTTGGCAAAATACTGAAATGAGGAGTGCTACCCCACTGTCTGGGTTGTTTGTGCATTTCCAAGGTGGCCTATGAAAAATCCAAAGTAGACACTAGTGCCTTTGAAGCCTACAAAGCAACCCACGGTGCAAGAGCAGCCTCTTTGTTGCCTGCTTTGAAAACCACTCTGAAATAGTGTTCCAGGTTCTTTATTGAAAGTTAGCATGCCCCTCGGCTTCATCCTACCCTCCCGTGCTCAGCCTCGTGACAACAGTAAAAATGATTAGTTTGTGCTCCGTTATATTTAGGTGATAGTCTTGGACAAGAAACTGGGTGTTACTGAGTTCAGGGGCCTTCACCAAGTGTGATGTATAGTCTGCAGATGGCCCTGAAGATGGTGCACGGGCAATTCCCTTCTGTAGAATGGTTTATGACTGAAACACAAATGTAAGGGTGTACCTGGCTGTGCTCATCATACCCATGTAGCATACGGCTGTGGAGCAGTGCTGTTAGTCATCACAGATGCAGCATGGACCACTGTCAGGATGGTGCAGAGTGTGCCCTCTGTGGCCTTATTGTGGTGCTCTGTGAAACAAAGAGGTTGCAAAGGGGTTACAAAATTTCAGGATCCAGTGGGCATCTCAGCCTGGAGAAGAGAAGGCTCCGGGGAGACCTTTTAACAGTCTTCCAATAAATAAAGGGGGCTACAAGAAATCTGGTGGTGGACTTTTTACAAGGGCATGTGGTGATAAGACAAGGGGGATGGTTTTAAACTGACAGAGGGGAGATTTTTATTAGCTACTAGGAACAAATTCTTCCCTGTGAGTGTGGTGAGGCACTGGCACAGGTTGCCCAGAGAAGCTGTGGCTGCCCCATCCCTGGCAGTGTTCAAGGCCAGGTTGGACACAGGGGCTTGGAGCAACCTGCTCTAGTGGAAGGTGTCCCTGCCCATGGCAGGGGGTTGGAACTGGATGAGCTTTAAGGTCCCTTCCAACCCAAACCAATCTATGTTTCTATGAGAACTTTGCTTATAATACGTAGAATTTATTTATTTCTGTTGTCTTGCCTTATGGAAGAGCTTTACAGACTTTACATAGTTATTAGACTTCCCCTGCTTAGCAAGCCTCCATGAAGGGAGAACTATATTAACATGAAACTCCAGTGTCTTACACTGTCAGCATGGCATCAGTTGAAAATACTTTACAGAAATGCAATATGCTGGGAGTGTAATATTCTGACTGCCTTCTTACAGGGAAGACTTCAGACTGAAAGGTTTTCCTTGTCAGGGTATGTGTGTTTGTGTTCTGACCTAGCAGCTCTCTGGTGGTGGAGAATATCTAGGCAACTTTAGAAATTATACAATACACTGATTACTTTGCACTGTCTTTTTGAACTCCTGGTACAAAATGTTTGGTATGGACAGACCTGATTGCCAGTGATATGAAACAGAGATTGAGGAACATGGAACTAAGCATTTACTATAGGGTTTGGGATTAAGTTTCCTCCACTATTTTACCTCAGTAGCTCCCTTCTTCTGCTTCTGTGAGATCTGCATCCTCGGATCAGCATATGGGGTTTTGTTCCAACACTTCAACCTCGTATGTTAATAGCAAAGAGATGGAGATAAAATATGGTTCTGTGCACACCAGCTGAGGAGTGCTGTGTTATAAAATGGATTTTGCTCTATCATGTAGCCCCATCCTGGGCGAAGTGATTTGATTGCAGTGTGATTGCAACTACCTCCAGAAAGCATCCTGGCCAAGGCTAATCTTGTATATGTTAATACCATACTACTGGAGGGTGCTAGTTAGTATAATGCTAAAAGCAATGTGAGAAGTGAGATACTCAGTTAAAAGAGTTTGGGTGTTGTGATTGCATGGGAAATCCCAAGTTGTCCTTTTTTTTTCAAAAAAAAAAAAAAAAAAGTGAAGGCTTGGCAACTATGACTTGTTATTTGCATAGAACCATAGCTGCATAACATGAACAAACACAGCAGCTTTGTAATTCTGCAAAGTTCTCTGCTCCTTTTGTTCTTGTTAGCGATTAGGGAGAAAGAAACAAAACCCAGGTAAATTGATCATCCCTTTGCTCTCTTCCAATATTTTTCGTTCACATGATGTTATTTTTCCTACCAGGCTTGCAACCATAGCTGACAGGCTTCTTTCTGTTAGTCTCTGCTCTCCCATTTCCTATACATTTCTTAGCTGCTGGGTGGATGTTATTATAGCACATCCAACCTTTGGTATAAAAATTTTATCCTGAAGGTTCAGTATGTTATAACATGTATGAACAATCTCGCATTTATTTTTAATGCATCTTCTTTCCTGAGTGCTTTCTACATCCAGAGCTACCACCAGAGAGAACTGTCAGTCTTCAAGAAAAAGAGAGAAACTTTTAGACCATGTAATTCTGTTTTTCTAGTTATAAGTGATACACTTCTGGTGAAGAGTGGAGCAAATGTTTGTTATTTACCATTTTGAAGAACCTGCCTTGGATGATGTGCAAAAGTCTGTTTGTATTTGGTGTGAAGTCTCTGTGAGCAACTCCTGTGCTCACCAGCATGTGCCTTGCATGTTGATCCTGTATGGGAAGCCAATGAAATCAGGGAAATATTGAAGGGCAGTTGTGTGGCTGTTAGATGTAAAGGCTGAAATCAAGAAGAGATGCAGCTAGGGCAGCAGTAGCCAGGAGTTGTTTGTTACTAGAAGGTAGTGAAGGTAAGCTGGTCTCTGCTGGTAGTGGTGAGGATGGTCACGGCTATCTGTGCAGTCAAATGGCAGTTTGCTCCATTCCTTCCTTCACAAACCTCAGCCTGCACCATGGATTTAAACATGTGCAGAAACTGAATGTTAGATAGGCATTATTTAAGGGAAACATTAATGGTTGTGGGAGGATGTTCTCTTTTTTTCTGTGGGGGTGGTTTGGCAAGGGTTTTATAGGTTTTAGAAGTCTGTTTGAGATACCATCCTTGAATTTATGCTGATTTAGTGCTAAAACTGTATTATGCTGAAAAAACAAGCAAACTTTCCTTATGTGAGATATGTCAGACAAGTTAGTTGAATTAACATCTGGCTTGTCTACAGATAATACGGCAAATGGAGATCTAGCAGTACAAGAGACATGGTCTGTAGTAGCTTGCCCTAAAAACTGGAGGCTGATGCTCTTTAGTGTTTCTGCTGACAGTCTAGGCAGTGATATAATCCTGTGATTTGCAGCCTTTCTCAGAGAAGAGAACTGGTAGTAGTGTCAATAATGTCCAAGAGAGATTGAAAGAGGATGTGAAACTTCTGGAGTGAAATCACTGGAACAATGATAAAAGGAAATGTTCCATACATGCTCATATAGCACATGTGGAGACTTAACTATTTATTAGCCTTTTATGATGTGTAATATGATGCAGAGAAATTCTGAAACTGAAAATCAGTCCTGAAACGTGGAAAGTGATATGACAGCAACTGTTACAAGGTGTATCACAGTGCAGTAGGTGGAAGGTAAAGTTGAACTAATTCAGTTTCAGAATAAGAGAAGCTTTCCAGGCACAACGAAGGAGAAGGAACAAAGACGACACTCCATAGAAAAAGGATCATTAAATGCTGAGGTAGTTTACTTGGTGAGTGGACACCAAGAGTCTTTCAAATTCATGTCACAGAATTTTAGGCTGTGCTATCTATGTGGATTAATGAGGAAGAAAACAAAATTTTCTGCTTCAGTCTAAGTGTATTCATGAAATTTTGGGTTTGAATTCCCTAGTTAGTACTTTCAGTTAGTTACTGAAATTTGTGCTTCAGTCAATTGTCTGCAGGCCTTAAGGAGTGGCTGTGGGTTTATTATTATTATTCCCCCCCCCCTCCCCCCCCTTAAATGCACAACTAGAGAGATGCAGTCAGAGCTGGAAAGAGGCCAGAACTCAAAGCCTGGAAGTTTGTGGGTGGATGCTGCTCAGTGCATTCTCTGTTTCATCATTCTGAGCTACCTGGCTAAGAACGTGCATGCTCAGGATCAAATTCCAGTCTATTTTAATTAGAGATTTTGGCTCGGCGAATGGGCTGTGCTGTCCAGGAGATCAGACTGTGTAGTGTAATGGTCTTTTCTGGATTTAGCATTAGCAGACAGAGCTAGATTAGTCCTTACCAAATACTGCTGTGCTTGTGGTGTTAAATTGCATTGGCTTGTACTAGTACAAGCCATGAAAATGTCAGTGCTGAGCAGTACTATGAACTAGTGGAGTTGCACTGAAATTGAAGGTGTTACATCTCCTCAGATTAGTGGAGAATTTGGTCTGCAGCATATGGTATCTACACGGTATTGAAAAAAATTAAATCCCCAAACTATCCAATCACAGCTATGTTCCTTCTAAAATGACAAGTTCAGGTACTCTGTCATGTCTCCTAAAAAAAATAATTAAAAAAATGGTTTTATACACAGACCATAAAATATCTTCTATCTCTGTTTCTGCCAATACTGTTCTTACTTTGGCTTGGTTGAACCAGCAAATTGCAGAATAGGTCTGATTCCTATTTCACTTGCTTTAGTTTTATTCCTTTGCTTCTACGTTAGCTTCAGTTATCTTCCTCTAGACGTATATTGGTCCGAGTGGAGACAGAATCAAGTCCAGAGATTTGAGCTTGATTTTTAGCTATTTACAAACAACTCAGGCAGAATGAAATGGAGAATGATGTTTGAAAATGTGGTATTACTTTCAGGGTTTTTTCTTTTTATTAAGCATTGTTTCCAGAGACCAATCTTTTACTTACCCTGTGTTTTCTTCCCAGTGATGGGAACGGGTAGCAATAAGCATGTTAGCACTGGCTATAGCCTTCTCTGTAGCATGTTGATGCTATGAAATGTGCTCATTCCCATATCTAATGCTGTTATCCACTGACTGCATGCTTCTCTTAGTGAATCAGTACTTTCTAAATCTACGTGTGGAATCTACTTTGGAAACCATTTCCCTGTGCCTGCCCCATTTGTAGAAGTTGATACAAGCAGCAAACGCCACAAGCAGTGTAAGTCTAAAATGAACTATCCTGCAAGGCCTCTGCTTTCTGTGTATGCTATGCTTTACTTGCCCCTAGCAAGCTACAAGTGAGAGTAAGAAACATGACTTTTTGAGGAAAAAAACAAGCCATGGCCTTATGAAAAAAGGAACAATAATAAATAAAGGGTAAATAGTCCTTACCATGCTGAATTAAATACACCCACAATCCTGCACAAGCCATTTGTAGCACAGCATGGGCCTGCTTTTTCCTTTGCTGTGCCGCAGTGACTTCTCTGAAGTCCATGGGCTTGATTTTGCAGGAGATGAGCCTCCATACAGACAAGTCTACCTGCTGGCCCTGCCTGCACTCTGAGCCCCGGAGCTGCCTGCTAGCTTTGATTTGGGAGCTCCATAGACACCAAAGCATGCCCACTACCTGTCAGTAAGAGTCATGCCTAAATCTTCTCTATCACCATTGTGGCAGTGTAAAACTTCCTTAGGTCCTGTTGCTGGGCGATACACAGTGGTGTTAGCTTCACTGGTGCCATGACCAAGGAGTTGTACAAGCATAATTATGGAGGCACACTGTGATAAATCTAAGCCACTCCTTTATAGGCTGCCTTTATGAGTATTAAAGCCATTATGGATACCAAAGATGTTAGGAGCTACCACAAGCAATGGTACAGTACAAACCTACTGGTTAGATGCTAGCATATGTAGTGGTATTGAGCTTCTTGAATGAATAACCTTTTTAGGAGACAATTAATATTCGACAGACATGCCTGCATGGCAAGTGTTTGAAGTGCAGAAGCTGTGTACACATTGCTTCTCTTCCTGACTGTCTCTGAGAAGAGTTTTTGGAGTAATCTGATTATGTATGACATGTAGGCAAGTCCTTCTGACATGAGAGAAGTCTAGATCCTAGAGAAATCCCCGGAGAAAGCTGTGGTTAAATCAGCAGAATTTACATGCAGGTAAAAATTGCTTAGCCAGCTGCACCGTTCTTCTAACAGCACCAGCCTGGGCCTTGAAGTTTATTGCCCACTGCTGCGCATTGAGTTGCAATTGTCAGATTAATGTAGTTTTAAAACAGTGAAGCTCCTGCATCCTTGCTCCAAAGACAGGTGGTAGTTCTGCTTGCACTGCTTTTTCAGGAGTGATACACACGTGCACTGGTTGAGCTTTAATTGGTCCTCTGCACTGTTCATACATCACCTTCTAATTAGGTATAGGTTTGCATAAGCTCAGAGGCATTGCAACAGGCAAAGCTTAGACTTGCACTAGTCTAAATGTTGCTCTAAGCATACTGCTGAGGTCAGTCCCAAGTGGGTTATCATATACTGCATGGATGAAGGTATTTTGACTGTGAAGTCCTGCCTTACAAGGCTTTTTGCAGTAGTGTGGTGGCACATGTAGCTTGTATCCTTAGCTCTGTGCAGGGAAGGCACCTGGCTCTGCAAGCATTCTACAGCAAGCAAACCTGACCCAAACCAGACCTTGCGCAGAAAGCCTATGCTTTAGTTAGTCTGTTCTTCAGTCAGCAGAGCCGTAGCACTTTATGAATGGAGGTGCAGAACAGCCCCATGCCGTGTGGTGGTCAGCTCTGCCAGGCTACACAGGACAGACACGTCAGACATCTTTCATATCCACTTGTCATTTAACAGGATGGGGGCCAGCTAGCATCTCTCCTCTGTGTTCTTGTCAGCAAGCCTCCTCTTCCATCCTGGATCTATTATGGCCCATTTTTCCCTTGACCAGTTGTTCAGGTTGTTGCTGCTGTTGCTATGCCTTCAGTAGCAGCCCTCCTCTGATGTTATGGGTAACATTTCTTTCTGCCAGTCCCCCTGTGAAGGTGGTGCTGGCATGCTTCCAATGGCCTTTGATAGCAGCAAAGTTTATTTATCATAATACCCCTCATGTGATACAAGTACTAAACCTTGGACTTCTCTGCATACCACTGTAGAGCTTTTCTGCCCTACACTGTACTGTTGAACTGCTGCCTCTTGTTTCCTCTTTGCAGCCCAGTTCAAGACCTTCTCTGCTTTCTGAGACTGCTCTCCTTAAAGTTTTGGATGTCTCTTCTGACCTAGGGATACATAAACGGGAAGAGAGGGGTTTGTCCCACTGCTGGTTTAGAGAAGCCGATCCTGCAGCAGCATCAACTGAGGTTTGTTGTACAGGAGACTCGCAGACAAACCTCTGATTGCTGGCAGAGCAAGGACCTCAGTCGGGGTTTATCCCATTTCTGGTGAGTGCCTCATTGAGGAGGGTGTCTGATACAGTGAGTGTTTAATGTTTTTTGGTTGTCATTCAGCCCTCCATAGCTTGCTTTAATTCAGCCTTGGAACAGCAATTCTCCAAACACTGGATGATTCATGGGCACCTGTAGGCAGGTAGAGTGTCAGATGATTTAGCATTGCCATCACTTGCTATTAGGTCCATGATCATCTGTGTGTGTAACACGCTACAGCTGGAAAGAGCAGAGCGACCTAAAGGGCAGTCTGCTTCAGGAATTTGAGAACAATGAGGAAGTAATTTATGCCTGGGAGCTCTACCCTTCGGCTGTACCTATGCATCCCCTGCTTTTGTTATTTAAAGCAGCTGGTGCATGATACCATGCTCCAGGCAGTAGATGGGGATGAGGATCCTGAGCAGAGAGCATTTAACTTGTCAGTCACAGTTGTATCTTCACCTGGAGTGTGAGGATTCACGTGGAGAGGACTGAACACCCGACCTAGGCAGCCAAGCCTCCCAGTGCCAGAAGCTAGGAGGCAGTGAGGCAGCAGCAAGAGCTGTCTGCCCTTTGTCTCTGTTACAGCTGACAGGGTTTATGCCTAAGGAAGGGATGAGAAAGCACTTTGTTTAAATAGCCTATTATTATGGCTTTGTGTGCATGTGTGTACTTGCACAGATGTGAGGAGGGCACCTTTAGGGGGAAATATAGTCATCTCTGATTAACATAACTGCACGTGTGCCAGTAAGCTTAGCAAATTGTTAAATAAGAGAGAAGCCAGACTATACAGAACACTAACTGCTAGTGTTTAAAAATGTAGCCCTTCGGCAGCCCATCTCACATACATGTCTCTGAAGCACAAAAGGGGTAAAGCAATTCCCATCTTGCCCTGGTTCATTGCGTTAGGGGACCTTGAGAACAGGAAATGGCATCTGGAAATGTGGAGCTCTCCAAAAGACAGACTTTCCCATTAATGTCAGTGAAATGATTTCTAGTTTCATAATAAAGCCCTCTGCATAATTCTTCCACTATTTATATGTCTCATAAAGATTCAGCCTGCATGGAATGAAAGGCAAAAGGGGAGAGAGGGAAAAAAGAGGTAGAGGGGGAGAAGGAACCCCAACAATTAATCAGATTACTTGCAGACTGGGGAACTGACAATGAGTGTACCCTGTCCTAGAAAAGAAATGGTTGAAGCCACATCATATTTATTTCAGTAGTGCAGATGAGAGATGGTGCGTTGTGTTATGTTCTATACTTCACATCGCATTTTCTCCCTCTGCTGGCAGTTGGATACAACGAAGTTGTAGCCGGTGGAAAAGCAAACTCTCAAAAGAATGAAGCATTTAGGAATGCTCAAAACCCTGTGATATATGCTGAAAAATTCGGTTGTACCATACTTTAGTCCCGTTAGTCCTGGAAATGGCTGACAGGCATCCCGTGTGCAGATCAGAGTCATTCTTACAGAAGCTTTCAAGTACAGCTAAATGCAGCCCTCTTCCCTTTAGAGAGACACAGATATCCTCACTTGTGAATGTTACAGTAAATACAGCCTGCAGAATCAAACTTGGCAGTTACTTATAATTTTCTTGAAAGAACAACTTCAGGTCTGTAGTTTTAGAAATAATATTTCTAGGCTTTGTGTTACAGTGACATTCTGTGTACTTACAGCAGTTCCTGATTCTTCACTTTGCTTTTTTATCCTTATTTGTTTTGAAATTATTTCCATAATATATAGACCTAAGGGAAAACCCTTGCTAAAGCAGATAGAAGAAAAAGATTCTGCCCTACGTATCTAAAAAAAAGAAGGATTCATTTTGTTCCAGGGTATTTTTTTTAAAACAATGAGTTTCTAAATAAATCTATGTAAGCTTACTAGCAGTAAGTATTTATTAATAATACTGCCCTATAGGAGAAAATAAATGCTACAGACTTACTTAAAAGGAATGACTAGCAAATAAAAATGTGATCCTGCCTATAATGTAGATCTTACTTTCTGCTCCATAGGACCTTGAAAATAATGTTATTCTAATGACTACAAACCATAAACCGTAAGTCTTAGAAATATATATCGACTTTGCATGGAAATGATTATATATTCCCTGTAGCAAGTCAGAAACAGTAGTATTGAATTAATAACATTAAGCTTCTTAACTATTATTTGTGATATTGTATTAAACATTATAGCCATTTTATGGTTGAATAAACTGAGGCAGAAAGAGTTTGCTCAACTGAGTCTAGGAGTGCTGATTTCTAATCCTCCTTTTATTGATACACATATTAAAGGCGGGTGGAGATTTTTTTTGCTTTTGAAGGGATGCATTTAGAGCAATAGCTGATGAGGCTTAGAGAAGTAAAGTGTATTTAGTAGGAGTTTAGCTAGGGGAAAATGCTGGCAGATGCTAAGGAATACTCAAGTTAAACAAAGACATCTGTGAGGAATGACAGTGCTGCGAGGAGTAATTCTGGTGTCAGCATTAAAGGAGGACTCAGAGCAGCCATGGTGGCGGCTGAGATGTCAGAGGGACTTTTCAGCAGTGTTGTAGTTCAGTTGAAGGAGCCAGTTAAAAGCACAGAAAGGGTACAAATAGGGAAAGCTTTAAAACACAGCATTAGTAGTAGTAGTAACACTAGGAATAGGAGCATCTTGGATTTTTTTCATACCTTCTCACCACTGTTCAGTTGTCCGCCCAAGTCCAACTCCTGGATTTTATTAGCTGTCCTGCACTCAGAAAAGTGAATGTCTTGTTATTTTGCTGGAGTCACCTTTCTATATATAGATATATATGTAAATGTTATTTATTTAAAAATTTATTTTAAAGATTAGAGGAGATCTATACACACTGACATGTTCCCAGCAATGGATGGGGAAGTTTCATGCACAGATTTAACATCTTTGCATTATTACAGATGTGTGCAACAAGAGTGAATCCCCTTCGCTCTTTCAGTTTCTTGCTGTGACCACAGCTTGTCCAGAAAAGCACAGGTTGCAGAGTTCATAGAGATACATCCTCCCTGTTCTTATGGCTGCAGTGACTACTTTAAATCTGCTTTTTCCTCTACCCTAGATGGAAAGATCATTTAAAAAATAATTGCCTCTTCCTTTTCTCCCACTGTTAATTCCCTGTGATTGCATACAGTGACACCATGTGTAATGTGCAAGGCTCTTCACCCCCCACCCCCAAAGATAGCAAATCAGTGTTTTTGTCTCCCAAACACATTAGCATCTTTCTGACTTTAGGATTCAGACTCTTTTGGTGTAGTTTTTTTTGAGTGAACTGGTAAAACACTGTCATATAGTGAGAAACACTAGATGCACACTCTTGTTCCTAGATTCATTACTGTTCCCTTTGGAAACCTTATATGAAGCTTGATGATGATTTGTCAAGTAGGGAACTTCCAGAAGTGGTCTTCAGAGTGGACATACGTAAGACACGATATTGTTAGGAATGGATACGTAAATCCTGCAGATTGAACTGTAAGGCAATGCCTAAGAAAAGCCTCTTAAATAGTGAATGGAAACTCTTGGGCTCATTTCCACAAAGCATAGAAGGAAGGTACCTAATAGAGTATTTCATAAAGATGTGGTTGGTTATGCCCTGAATTATGACTGCTGGATGAAACCATAAAATAAGCCTGTGCTAATAGATGGTAGAATTGGATGGTTTGGGTTGGAAAGGACCTCAAAGCTCATCCAGTTCCAGCCCCCTGCCATGGGCAGGGACACCTTCCACTAGAGCAGGTTGCTCCAAGCCCCTGTGTCCAAGCTGGCCTTGAACACTGCCAGGGATGGGGCAGCCACAGCTTCTCTGGGCACCCTGTGCCAGCGCCTCAGCACCCTCACAGGGAAGAACTTCTTCCTAATGTCTAATCCAGATCTCCCCTCTGTCAGTTTAAAGCCAATTGTTTAAGTGCGGCAGGTAAGTCCAGATTTTTTTTTAAATATATTTATTCTTTTTGCTTCTGAATATGTAAAGAAATGAAATAATTCTATATTTGCATCAAAGCGCGTACCAGTCATGCACTATAACCTTCTACAAATGTGCTCAAATAGATGATCATGCTAATGAGAACACAGCTAACTTTGGTAACTACTTTATTTCTACAGGCAAAACAAGGTTTTGCTTGTGCATTTCTGTTCCCATAGCTCGTTCGATCTCCCTTCCAGGACTTGGAAAATGGGCCACTAATTCACAGCTGGTTTTAGGTTTTGGTTTGGTTTTAGCCTAGCTCGCAGGTGCTAGCTCCGAAGAACTTAGTTGCTCAAAGGGCAAAAAAGAAGTATGGGAAGGGCTAAAAACTAGGGTTAAAAGCTTTTTTTTATTTTTTTTCATGTCTACTTTTATTGCTATATGTTAATGGATTCTTTTATGAATTATGATGCAGTGTATGTTCATGCTGACCCAGCAATTCATCTATTGTGTATGCCTGACAGCCCAGTCCTAATAGCTTTTTGCACTATTAACACTTCACAGTATGGAAAGACACATTAATGTGTTTTTAATGTGTTCTAAGTGTATGGTCCTATTGGGCATGTAGGATGTTGTAGCAGATGGATTTCATGTAAATAACAAGTATATTTAACCTAAAGAAGCAGAAAAATATGTCACCTTGCTAGGAACCTTCCTTTCAAAGTAGGAGAGCTCTCTCCCTTGCCTTTGGTGTCAGCTAATTGAGATGTTCATAGGAAACATTATTGTTTCATCTCTTAGTGCACAGTATTCATGCATGTAGGAAGATGTCTCACAACTGACCTTTAGAAACAAAAGGTATGATGCAAGAAAGCTAGCAAGAGGAGGAAGGAAGGGAGGGATAAGAGGGAGCCATCAGGAGATTATTTAAATATTCCCTGTATCAACTGAAAAGTGATAGCAGTGATCACTGGGTGCCTTTGCTTCAGCCACGAAGAGTTTCACTTATATTTTGACTTGGTTCCGTATCTTTTCTTTCTTCTCCTTTGTGAGCTCTAGCCTGGCATAGTCTTGCTCATGTCCTGATGCACAAATGTGCTGCACTATCAATCCAAATTTGGTGGTTTTCTGCTTTGTCAGGTACATGTTGCTTGTATGTCATGGAATAGCTTAACTCGGGATGGTGCTTCAGCACATGAGCAGTGGGGCCCAGGCAACACCACATTTCTTCCACACTGGACGTGCTTGCTTTCTTATGAGTCAGGGAGATTTGAGAGACTGATCTAATACATCACAAAGCATGCACTATTCAGTGAATGTTTCTGCTTTTCCTGTTTCTTTTGAAATCCCTAAAACCTGCCAAATATTATCAGCAAGTCAATATGTTATTAATTCCAAGTGTTCAATTTATTTTTGCAGGAATTTGTAAGCAATACTGAAGTTTTATTGAGGGTGTTTTTTTTTGTTGTTTGTTTGCTTTTTAACCAAAAAATCAACTGTGGTTTGCATATTGCTTGCAATAATTTACAGAAATTCTGTATTGCAGCAACTGGCAAAATACAACATGTGCTGTGGCTCCTGTCCTCTGTCAGAAAGGATTCTGAGTAACCAGTGGATTTGAAAGTTTAGATCTGAAAATAAGTTATAGTAAGTTAAGGGTTGCTTATATACTTCTGGGAATATGGGCATAAACATACCCATTTCTCTGTTTAGTTGTTTCTAAGTAGTTGCATAATGAAAAGTAACAGACTCGAAGTGAGTAATTGCAGTGACTTGTCCTCTTAAGCCGAAGTGCAGCTCTGTCAGAGTCCTATAAAAGGAAAAGTGAAACAAAAGGAGGAGAAATTGGTGTTCTCAGGTACAGTGTGGGGAAAAAAGGAAAACAGAAGGATCTTTTGATTTTTTTCTGAATTTACATACACACATTTAAAATGGAACTTCTTTTTAACGGAAAGATAGGGCAGTTCAGGTTGCTCTGCCTCTCCAATGTACAATTGTGGAAAAGTATCTCAGGCTTTATATTGAATTTATGGTGTTTGGTTCAGCAATTTTATACAGCAATACCAGCACTCCCTATTACTGTGTTTCTATAGTAAGTATGCTATACATTCCACATCTTGTATTACTTTTTCTGTCGATCCACTCAGACAATTGTTCATAGATAAACTCATTTTGAAAATCTACATAATCTTGCCTATTTGTCATCTATTGGGTGAAATTGGGTAAATGCTATGGTGTTCAAATTGGAAGCAATTACATTCTCTATTTCTGTCTTTACCTTTGATTATAGTAATTGCTAATCTTGGTATTTCAAATATTTTATTAGGCTGCCTCCACTCTAATTTTTCCACTGTCTTTGTAATATGGCCTTTTTACAAGTTCCCTGGAAGCAAAATTTCTACCTAGTCTAGAGATTTGCTGCACAAAGGACACTTCAGTTGCAAATGCAAATGAGCTATTGTTCTGCATAAAGGGTTGCTCTCTGTGGCTGGGACCTCTCCACCAGCAGAAAACAGCAGTAAGGAAGGAAATGCGTGGACTGAGCAGGAGGTGATCTGCACTTATGCAAGCTTGGGAGTTCCCTTTGCTTGTGACTGCCGGTGGCACTGGAGTGAAAAGAAATATTACAGAGCTGAGGGAAGGGAAAAAACCACAAAGGGAACAAGTGGGAATGCACAGTGCTGCATTTCATGAACAGAAAAGGGGGAGAAGGATCAAACAAGGGTGCTGTGTCCTCCCGCTCATTTCCTTAACTCATTTCCTTAAAGGCAGTGATGTTTGTTCCACCTGTAATTCAGCCCAGGTTTCCAAAAGAGCCAAAGCCTGAAGAAAATGACCCATGTTTTGTGAGTCATTACAGTCTTCATCCTTACTGTAAGGCATCCATGCCACCTGATTTAGGGATACTGAATTCACATATGGAGGTTAGTGTTTCTTTCCATCGGCTGTGAAAGGAGTCTGGAAAGATCAGTTTCCCAATGAAAGTGTCTAAAAAGCTTGCCCATAGTTAAAGCTTGCCCATAGTAGACCTTCCTTTTATACTATCCTCCACTGTGATATTTTGGAACAGAAATATTTTGTCTGGTTTCTCCCTTAAGAAACTTATATTTGGAGACTGCTGTGCAACAAAAGAATCTCTGCAAACTGATGCAGAGTAGTATTATTCCCCCCCATTAGTTTTTACTTGCCTTGGCTTATTTTTATAGTTTTGCTTTTCTTCTTCCTCACCAGATTGTTTATACTTAAAAAGAAATAAGCCTTCTGCTTGTTGCATAGTCAGTTCTCTTTACATTTTTCTTAAGTTAACGTTGGTTTCTGTTGTCCTTTTCCATGTTTAGACATAGCCAGGATAAATTTCAATGACAGCCTCTCCAACTGTTTCTAAATATTCCTCACTTTGCTCGCAGACCAATTTCCATATGTTACAAAATCCAAATCAAAATTCCACAAAGGCATTCTTACCATCCCTTCAGCCACCATCCCAAAAGCGAAGGGGTTCAGCTTGTTCAGGTGGAGCTTGCTTTCTGCGCCCCCCCAGCACCAGCAAATCTGTTGGGAGTAGGAGGATGGATGGAGCACGCCACCCACAGCCACCTGCTCTGCCAGAGGGCCCGGAGCTCGCCAGCACAGTGCCAAGGCACCAGCTCGGGGTGGGAGTCTGCAGGAGGCACAGATCAGTGGGGAGATGTGTTGCTTCACTTCTCCCTCGCTTGCTCTCTCCTGGGTAACCTTTGCTGACAAAGAAAAAGCCTGGTGGTGGGGTTTTTTTGGTTTGTGGGGTTTTTTTAGTCTTCCTCCTGGTAAGTTTTTTGCTCATTGAGGGGACTGGAACTAGATGATCTTTAAGGTCTCTTCCAACCCAAACCATTCTATGATTCTGTGATCCTATTTAGTCAGTTGTAAGAGAATAGCCTTAGTTTTCTAGCTAGAGTGAAAAATGTGCAACGCAGGTAGTGTATCATTACTTCCTCAGTAAACTGGTTAGCAGTGTGCACAACCTTGCTCTTGGAAGAATAGCTTCTATATTGGAGCTGTGACTGTCAGGGGAGGAGGCTTCATCACTTCTATTGGGACGTTATTTTTATATAGACAAGGCCTTAAACAAGGTCTTATTGGGTTCTTTTCTAAAAAAACCCCAGCAAACCCTAAAACCTACAAATGGCACCAAACCAAAAACAACCCCCCCAAAACCCCCTAAACCATCCACCCCCCAATCCCCAAACCCAATAACAAACTTGAAGTCTCATGTATGCAAAACAGAAGCTACAGCCTCTTTTTGCCATATAAGCACCTAAGTAGCATCAGCAGGTGGAATGTGGCTATTCAGCTGTACTGCCTGCAGATGCTGCAGCTTTGCTGTAGTCCAGCCTCTCTGATTCTCCTTACTCAGTGGGAAATGGGTATTCTCTCAGGGAAGACAATGAGATTCATAAAATAGGAATTAGGTCACTGATTACTCTTGTTTTAATATTAGCTGAGCTTACTGCTCAGTTATCCATTAGGTTAATTACAATTCCATGAATGAAGTCCTCTGAAATGTCATTATTATTGATTCCTCAAACCTACAGAACTCTATAATGCCAGGATCTAATCAGACATATGTTGGCTAGATACAGATTGCCTGTCCATGGCAGAAGAAAGCAGGGCAGCTTCCAGTACATCTGGATGCCTGAACTTGCCCAGGGGTCCAAGATGGTCTCAAGCATACTGCAGAGTGCACTATGGGCATTGTGCTAAGCCCAGTTCTTCAGCAGCTATCTCAGAAAGGCTCACTGATACCCTCTCTCTTTGCCCCTTTTACATTGTTCCTTCCTATTTTTTTCTGCAAACACTTCTACTCTGCGAACCTGTAGAGTCTTGAGTATTGTCTGATGTGGGCCATGACTGCTTTCTCTGGGACAGCTCTTCTAGTCTTGAACAGCACAACTTTACTTGGTGTTCTTTGGGTAAAACTGCATGCCTGGAGATGACTTTCATGTTAACCAGAGACTTTTGCAGCATCTAACACATTGGGTACTAGGATCAGTGATGAGGGGAGCACATCAAACACCTGACTGAACCTGGGCCTGGGGAGGTAACTGCTGATTTGCAGGTGTTTCTGCAGGATGTACTTGATTTCTTAGGAATTCTGGGCTGTGGGGAAAGAGGTGGGGACCATGTAGTTGTCAGGACACACAGATTTTGCCATGTGGCCATGGACAGCTGTAGAGGCAGCAGGATGGTGCATGTACTGCAGAACAGCCTGTGCTCACAGCCACTCTACTTTTGCATGAGCAGGTACGGTGGCACAGCCACTGAGCTCAGGCAGATCCTTTCTGTAGTCTTTGAGTGCAAGGCCATAATTCTCTTATTCTCTTGGTGGGAGGAAGGAGTCAGTAATAATAATCCTTAGCTTGATTTTCACTTTGGTTTTTTTCCCTATGTCTAAATTTCTTTGGAAGTTAGCTAAGAGAGGGCCATGATTCAAAAAATGCTTGTGAGTATTCCTTAAGAGCTTCTTAAATATTTGTACTTAAAAAAACATCCAAAGAAGTAGTGAACAGACCGCTGTGTGTCTGTGAGAGACACAGAACCTTAGCATAAGAGGTACAGTACCTAAAGAATAACACGAAGTTATATTAGGCTATAAAGATAATAATGTTGAGGGGTTTGCAATCCCCCAGTCTCCCAAAGATTTCTGGTGATCAAGTGATCTTTTTGCAATGCCTTCTATTTTCTTTACTTTCATTGTCACATAAGTAAGGTGTCAAACTTGTAATAGTCTGTGAGTGGTATTCGCTAAATCACAGTGATCTAGTACACTACTTTGACCTTTTCAGGATTGTGTGACTTGGTTGGCTGGTCTTTCTATTTGTAGCTGTGCTGAGTGGTACGGCATGAATGAGTGGATACCAGCTAATGAAGATAGAGAATACTGGAAAAGTCAAGTGAAGGTACTATGTTAGAACATAACCTAATATTTCACAGAATGTGTAGCATTAAGTATTGAAACTCCGATAAATCATTCTTGTGACAAAATGTATAATGAGATTAGAAATTGCAACAAAAAAGAAAAATTAAGCCTTTCTAATGACATAGATTGTGCCTGGGCGGGGAAATGGTGTGAATTTAAGTTGATCTCATTATACTCCTAATTTTGTAATCTTATTTTCCTCCTCAGATCATTCACTTAAGAAGGCAGCAGTGTGTGTGTATGTGTGTGATTGGCTGTGATATGTTCTATATTTGGGAAAAGTTACTTAATCCTTCAACTTGAGTGCACCAGGAAGCGAGTGATCCTCAAAGCAGGGGGAAACTTCCCTCCTAAGATTTGGATGAGTCTTTTGGTTCTTATTCAAGGTTCTGCAGAACGCAACCAGCATTGACTAGCTCCATAAATCTTCCTCATTCCAGTGGTTTCAGCCCTTAGAAAGCCTGTTCCAGGAGAGACACATGCAGGATAATTAGAGCAGAGAACTCCACTGCCGGAACATAGATTGCAAAGATGAGGATTCAGCTGTCAGTGCTGAGCAAAAGCTATGGTTTGAACCACAGCACACCTGCAGTGGACCTCGGAGCCTCTCTTAGCCAGTCATTACCCTCTGGATCATGATTTCTTACTCACTTGCTCAATGAAGTGGATGGCTGAGGGGGAGGTGGGAGGGAAATGAAGCATGTTATTTCTTTGGAGCAAGTTATGTCTCTTCTCTTTTCCTATTTACCATATTCTTTCAGATATGCTGTCTAAGTACTAAATGATTGCTCTAAGTACTAAATGATTGTCAGAGCCTGCTCCCAAGGCTCTGACAGTTTTTAGCAGTGCTCATTTGTCCTGAGAGGATAAAGGACATAAGAAGAACCTGCTTATTTCTATGCATCCATAACAGAAGATGTGAGCACATGCAGGAGCATCTTTCCCAATGTGCATACATAGCTCAAGTCACAGCTGAAGTTAGCAGAAGCCTGACCTAAAAAATCTTTTATGATCTCCTGCCTTGTCACTGAGGAGGAGAGAAATAATGTAGAATCCAGGTTTTCAGTTGCTGTCAGGGCTGGATATGCAGTGATTTCTTTCTCAACCTTGGACTAGGAATATGCATGAGCAAGTAATGAGACATTTAGGAGCTTGAATTAGTCTCTTCTCTTAGCAACTTCCTTCTTCCCACACCTCAAAACACTCTAACCAGTCCTTCCCTCTTTATAATCCACCTCCAGCATTTGAGCAACAGAGAAGCTTCCAAATGCAACTGCTTTCAACAGGAATCCATCCAACATAAGTGTCTGGCCAGAGAGAGGAGGTGTGGGGAAAGCTGGATGGCAGAAGCTTGATTCTGCCCCACTAGCTGAGACACCAGTGCCAGGAACCTACCACCAAGAAGCTGTGTGCATTGCACACAGACTCCAGCCTCCTGGCTGTGTGCCTTACCTGTGTAACTAATAGCTGTAGTATAATTGCAGTGCACAATTCAGTCCTATCTTTTTTCTAATTTTGGCTTTGTCAGTTCAGGGCTTGCACAGCACTTACTAGAGGATCTCTGGGCTGTGGGACACCCATGTGGAACTTACTGCAAGTGTGCCTGTGCCTTTGTTCTGTCCTTTCGAGCTAAGCACTCCCTCCTGGGGCTCTCTTTGCTCATTTCCATTTATCCACCGCTCACTTCCAGCTGTCCCACTCATTCCTGTTTTCCATCTCTTTCCCAGTCTGTCTCTTGATGGTAACCACTGAACAACTTGGTGCACCCCTCCTCCACTCTCCTGGTTTCTCTCTCTTCCCAGTTGTCAGTTGTAAGGCTCCATTTCCCTAACTGTTCTTTGTGTCCTTAGTGTGAGTCCCTGCCCATCTGGTTGCTGCTAACACTGTGATCTCCATGTTGCCTTTCTCTCTACTGCCCCAGTCCAGCAGAAATCTAAGCAGAAAAGCACAAGGCGAAACATCCCCTGTCAAATCTGTGCTAAGTTGCAGTAGCCCATCTCTGGGAATGGAGGTGCTAAACAGTAAGTAGCTTTTCCTAAAAATAAGCATGTTGATACTGAGGGTAGGGGAAAAATGTACAAAAGCTTTTAGGATGGTTGATGCGGTACAGATTTTCACAACAAAGGCAACAAGTACATTTTTAACACAAAAAGTACATACTGTCATATTTCAGATCCCCTCATCAAAGTATCATATGAATAACTGGGATTTTTTCAATTCCTCACTTAGAGTTTCTTCTAAGCTGGGCAAAGCTTTGTGGGTACATGGTGTGTTACATTTATATTCTATACTCTACAGAGCTAATTAATTTGAGGGAGGCAGATAGTGGCATAGAACACAGAAGTTTAGCAAAGCCATTAGCAGCTGAAAACATTCAAAATGGAAAGTGTTGGGCAACTTGAGTACTATGTACAATTAACACTGATGTCTGTAGTAAATATTAATGACTTGAAACAGCATTCAAGAAGGTGTGTGATTGTGGGTTGTGCAGAAAACTATTTGCTCCCTGAAAATCGCTACTTTGTACAGTTCTGCATCTGTAAAGTTACCAAATGTGTGAGAATTGTGCTCGGTTGTTTTAAATATAGGTGCCTTGAAGGTGGATTTTCTTCATACAAAAAACGTCGTGGATTCCAAACCCTCACACCCCTCAGCTTCTGCAAACGTCATGATTTTTAGCTGTCAATGAGGAGGAAATTGGTAACACAAATTTTTGTTTGGTTACAGATATATTTGGATTAAAGAAAATGTTGTCACAGTGTCTCATCATCTCCTGGTTAAGTGATACATCTGTGAATAAGAGCTTTTCCGTGAAGGTAAGGAGAAGTTGAATCATGGGAATCTCTCTGTGTGCCTCAAGAAAGAAAATGTAGTCTAGCTTTTGACTAGCCACTGGGGAGATAAAGAAGCAAGTGACTCCTCCTTCCTTTTCCTACACTTCTGCAAAGTTGTTGCATGTGTGCTGCCCTGCATGACTGTTCTTCTGGGGATGGGTATGGATGTTGTGCAGTTATCTATTAATGATTTTGTGTATTTCACATCAAGTCCTGCAACACAGAGGTCAGTCTTTCTAACACGAGACTGTATTTTGATAGAAAAGTTCATAGAAGCCAAATGTTCCAGTATCACAATATTCCAGTATTTAAACGATGGTTACAAAGAAGATGGAGACTCCCTTTGTACAAGGAGTCACATCGAAAAGGCAAGGAGTGATTCGCACAAGTTACTCCCGAGAAGATTGTGGTTATCAAAGAATGGTTTGGGTTGGAAGCGACCTTAAAGCTCATCCAGTTCCAGCCCCCTGCCACAGGCAGGGACGCCTTCCACTAGAGCAGGTTGCTCCAAGCCCCTGTGTCCAACCTGTCCTTGAACACTGCCAGGGATGGGGCAGCCAGAGCTGCTCTGAGTGCACATGAGGAGTATTTTTCACGGTAAGAACAATCAGCCATTGGAATAATCTCCTCAGGGAAGTGGTGGATTCCCCAACATTGGACACTTTTAAGACTGGGCTGGACAGGATGCCTAGATGGCCGTCATTTCTAGACCGTGCTTTTGCCAGGACAGGTTGGACCAGATGATCCTTGAGGTTCCTTCCAACCTGGTATTGTATGAGTCTATGAAATGTATTTTCATTTTGCCTCTTGTCTGCCAGGCAGAAAGCCTGACTGGTTCCCTGCAGCTGTTTGGCCAGTCCTTCATGGCCTGGTTAGGTCTAGGTC
The DNA here is from genome assembly GCF_004027225.2 of Strigops habroptila. Taxonomy (NCBI): domain Eukaryota; kingdom Metazoa; phylum Chordata; class Aves; order Psittaciformes; family Psittacidae; genus Strigops; species Strigops habroptila. The sequence continues at coordinate 32,585,155 of NC_046359.1, forward strand.
TAGAGAGAGTCCATCACCAGGCTCAAGACCTGGGGGGACAGTAAGCTCACAGCTCTCCTTCAGCCTTTCTTCAGTTTCCCAAAGTAGTTTTCTGCCTGGGTCGCCCAGCTCCTACTGCTGCCTGAGCCAGGAGGCTTAAGGTGCCAGCAGAGAATGTTCCTGCTCCAGGGGCAGTCCTGAACAGTCAAGGCACTAGGAAAGAACTTCTGTTGCCAGAGCACCAGCCCTTCAAGCAAGCCTACTGGAAGTATTTGCGTTTCTCAGGTTTTGTTTTACACAAGCCCAAAGAAGAACAAAGTAACTTTAAAAGCAAAGATAGCCCTTTTGAGGACAGATCTCCTTTTATGTTTTACTTCACCTCTTCCAAGGTGAATCCTTTTTGCCTGTCTTGTAACAAAGCTTGGAAAGCCACTGTGACCTGGCACAGGGTATTCAAGCGCTTAGCAAAAGGTACCCCTTTTTCACCTGCAAGAGCTTGTCTTTGGAAGAACCTGTGCTCTGGCTGCTGCTGTGGTGCTGGGGTTGAAATAGCAAGCCCTGCTTGCCTTGTTCTCTCTCTGCTGTATCTTTGAACCCCAGTAATTCTTCCTCTGGCAAACCTCTTCACCATCACAGTTGCCAGCTGGTCACTTCTTGGAAAGGGTTTGTGAAACAACCACATGTAATGCTTGTGTGCAGTCTTCCACCTCTTGTCTCAAATACATAAGGAAATGCAGTGTCTACCATTCTTGATTGTAGTATCTTGCCCTTTAGGTGGAAAACTAGAAACATATCCAGAAAAATATGGTAAAAACTGAAAGCTATCAATATATCTGGGGGAGAGGGATCAAGTTTCTGTATTGAGGGAAACTGGTCTGGTCGTGAGTGTCCCCCCACTCAGATGGGGAGAACAGGATGGGTTTTAGTTTGAATTGCATGGAAATTGGACTGTGCTGTGTTGAAAGTCCACCTCCAGCTGGAAGCCTCAGTATACCCCAGTATGCAGTTGCAGTTCAAAGTTCAAAGAAGAGAAACTTGCCTTTGCAGCAAAACTATCAATATTTAAAATAGAGCATTGGGAGTTTTAAGTTAATATTGTGCTTGTTATCTTTCACTTTTCTGCCTTTACAGGATTAGTGATGTTTTGTGTGATTTTTCTTCCTTGCTGTCATTTCCTCACCCTCCATTAGAGCCATTATGACAATATTCATACCTAACTGGATAAATCTACTCACAGCCTTTCGATGTGCATTCGTGTGCTGATTAAGTAGTTTTCTGGCAGCATTATGTCTGGTTAAATATGTATATTTCTAAATTTACTGCACCAAAATAGATTGCAATTAACAGTACAAAATTACTTTTTAGACCATTATCATTGTGTAAAAATACTAAAGTACATCTTTGAAATGTCTGCAAAATCCTTAGGCGATGTAAAGGTCTGTTGCTTTGGAGGGCTTCTAAAATAGTAGCCCAAATTCAATACCTGCACTAACACGCAACAATGATCAGGTGGCCTAAAAGCAATGAGCCTGCTTTTCTCTGTTCCAGAACTTGTGCAACAGGCAATTTAGAAATCCCTTTCTTTTGTCAGATTGAAATATTTGAATGAAATTATTTTAGTGTCTTAATGATGTTTGAATGTAGCATATCTTATGAGCACTTAAAAAAAAAATTAAAACTGACAAGCTCTTGAACTGAATTCCTTTCTAGTTTGTCACATCCCTGAGCAATGAAAGTGAATGCGGTGACCAGACTTGTGGCAGTGACATGCCACTTTGAGCTGTTGGAAGAGGTCTCAAAGCATCACCTGATACACCTCACCCCCAAGACCTGTTGAAACAGTCCCCTTCAAGCCTTCACCATATCATGAGGGTTTTATACAATGTAAGTCAGATATGTTCACCTCACTTAGTCTGGAGAGTAAAGTCCTTCAGCCTCCGTTTCAGAAGCAGAGATGACCTGCTCAGTTATCCAAGTTCATTCAATTAGTGGTTAAGAATTCCTAATTTAAATACCTCTGGGGAAAACATAAGCTCTTTAGAAGAGATACTTAGACAAGTTAAGCGTGATTCATATTAGCAGCAATTTGTAAAAGCTTGGTTTCACTTGAAGATTACATCTGTTGTTAAGAAGTGTTAACTTGAATAGGCAGAGACTGTGGTGATTACGTATATTATCTACACCCTGGGGGAGCTGCTCTGTGTTATTATTTGAGGCAAGTTCATGCTGTACTACTGAATTTGGATGGAAGAACTTCCAAAATTGTGGCAGTATTTACACCAAGTCTCAGAGTTGTGACAGTTTCCAAATCATGCTTGGCGTGGTTTGTATAAAATGGGATGGCACCATTTGTCTGTCCTCTTCTAGGGGGAGGGTTTATGGGCAATTTAAATAACAAATGCAAAACATGGACCATACCCTAAATTAAACTTGGTAGCTTGTAGGATTTTCTATGGTGAGGCAAGGCAAGGCTTTTTGCTGGCTGTCTGAGTAGGTGGCAGGACACCATAGTGCTCCACCTACCTCAGTGTTTCATCTTCCTTCTGGAAACAGTTACTGTAGGAGTTGCTGCTGAGCGGATGGGTAAACATTGCGAAACTGCTGATTTGTAACAGACTGGATGGGGGACTGGTCTGTGGCAGGCTTTGGGTTTGTAAAATTGTGTATCAGTTCCAGGTACAGATCCTGGCTCCCCACCTGTGGTGCAGGGCTCCACGTTACCAAAGAACTAGTAACAGGAAGAAAAATGACCAAGGCTGACTCAGGGTCAGTAAGCCTGTTATGATGAGAAAATGCTTCTTTTTGCCATTGATATGTTTTATTTGAGGAGGGGAGAAGGAAGTAGAATTAGTATAGACTAACCACAGAATGGTTTGGGTTGGAAGGGACCTTAGTTCCAACCTGCTGCCATGGGCAGAGACACCTCCCACTAGAGCAGGTTTGTCCAAGCCCCGTCCAACCTGGCCTTGAACACTGCCAGGGATGGGGCAGCCACAGCTTCTCTGGGCAACCTGTGCCGGCACTTCAGCACCCTCACAGGGAAGAATTTCTGCCTAAGAGCTCATCTGAATCTCCCTTCTGTCAATTTAAAATCATTTCCCCTTGTTCTGTCACTACAAGCCCTTGTAAAAAGTCCCTCTCTGGATTTCTTGTAGGCCCCCTTTAGGTATTGTAAGACTTATATTCTTCTCCCCCTTTTACTTGCTTTCCTGACTGGGACTTTATCCCTGTGAAAACATTAAAGAATGAGCTGGATTGCAGGGACGGTGCTGTCCTTTACCTAGCCTAGGGTCATGTAGCAGGTTGGCCACTGCTGCAGGCAGCCATTGCTCACCGATCAGGCTGTGGTAGAGCATATTACATTGGCCTCCTGTCCTGCTTGTGCATCGATGTCTCTGGATCCTGTTCCTTGCTCCAGGTGTGGGTACCTGCATATCAGGGCATTTGCATACTGATGCTGTGTTCCCTCTGTGCCACTAGTGCATGGCGGGTATGGAGGGAGTTAAATAACTGAATGTCAGCAGGTAAGATTCCTGTCTTGCTTTCAGTGAAATGAGCTCCTGCTGTGTCTATCCAAAATGATACCTTTTGGGGGCCCTATTTACTACTAGTTGGGAAGAATAATAACAAAATATAAATTGCAGCAATGTCTCTCTCCCTGAATCTGGTTGTTTATAGACCTGTGTTTATGTCAGGCATATGATACCCTCTTAACCGGGGTGTTAGAAAAGTGCTTTGCCCAGCTTTGTGTTACCCTTTCAGCATACACTGAAACACAAAATAGGCTAAAACATGTAAATATTTAACTCCAGAAACTGGGTTGAGGAGTGCTGTGTTTGCAGTTATGCTGATGCATCCATGGAACCCTGAGGTGCAGTGGAAAAACAACAGGGAAGGATAGACGACAAATACGTTGGTGGCAGCAGAAACAGGGCACATGTCTTCCTGCATAAATTGTCTCAACTTCAATTTGAGACTTACGAGCCTCACACTGGAGTAAAAGTTAAGCTTTTTGGGAAATCTCTAAGGACACAGATCCCCCAGCCTCTCAGGGCACTTGCTCCAGCGGTGGACCAGCTTCATGGTGAAGATTTTTTTCCTTTGCATCCACTTATAGTTGCCCCTGCCATCATCACCTCTCATCCTTTCAGTGTGAGATACTGAGAAGCCTGGCTTTCTTCTCTACAAAACCCTAAAGGTAGCTGAAGACAGCAGTTGGCTCCCCCCAGCCCTTCCTTCTCCATGCTGAAAAACCCAGCTCTTCCTATGTCATGTTCACATTTAGTCTCGTGACTAAATATTCTCAGATCTGGAATAATTACTTTCAAATTATATCTCATTTTAAATAATTGCTGAGCATTTACAATGCTTTTTATTTTTATTTTTTTTATGGGGTTTGATCACTTCCTTGAGTTCTTTTGTTCCTGAGGGCAAAGAATGGCTTCATCCAGTCAAGTCTGTCGAAGCAAACCTGAAATGCAACCAGCAGTAGAAATGAAAAGGCCATTTTCTGTGATTACCCGTGTCCACCTGCTGAGTCTAAGCAGAGAGGCTGAGGTTAATGGGCAGAAGTCAAGGGTTCCAAGAGCTTCCTTTTTCTCCACTTCTTTTCCACCTTTCTACAGGCTTTCAAAGGCTGTTGCTGCCTGCCCTGCTCCCTACAGCCCTGCCCTGGAGGACTGCTGTCTGACCATGAAGAGCTAGGAGCCTTGCTAATGCATCTGCTGCTTCTTGAGTACCCTGACCTCAGGCCTTGGAGGATGCTCTCCTGGTGAGTCAGTGAACTGATTTTAGCCATCCTGTCCTCCTCCAGCTCTGGTTGCATGTTGGCTCCAGACATATCAAGCGCTGCTCTCAGCTGCTTTTTCTCCTTGCCATAACAACACGATAGGATCTGACCTTCTCCTTTGGACAATAAAAGTACTTAGAGGTGTTTTCAAAAGTTGATACCTTTATGCATTATTTTTCATAACTGGCAGCCTTATATAGGGACTCAGCTCAAGTCACTTGCCCAATCTTACAGCTTGAGTAAAGAAGGGTGTTTTATTTTCCGTGTTATTGCTGTTCTGTGTGATATTGATGGACACTGTGAGTTGTGAACGTGGCTGAACTTCATGGGTGTGCTTTCTGTCATTTCTTTAGGCTAAGTGAAAAGAAAATGTAAGGCTGTGTAGACAGTGAGAGCTGAAGGAGAAGCTGGTGTACAAGGCAGTAATTAGCAGTTAGCCTGGCAACCTTTTGCAAAAATTGAATCTTTATGGCCCAGTGGACTATTTAGTGACTTAGTACAAACACAAAAGCTAGGTCACAGACTTGATATTGCTGTGTGGGCTTCGGGGCAGAAAGCAGTCAGGAAGTCAAGAGAGGCAGCAGACTGCGACAAGGCTGGGAGAGCTTAGCTTTAAGAGGAAGCAGAAGCAGAATTCCTCCAGGCATTGGACTCTATAGAATCAGATCTGAAAACTGTTGTCAGACAACTTGCTGCTGTATTTGTCTCTCAGACAACACGATTTTGCATACACTGTTTATAAATAAACATGATTGTGCCAACAGAATGCTGAACTTTCTGAATTTCTTAATAGAGTATTCTGGCAATGCATGAAATAATTGCTACATTTTCCAGACTGAGCCCAATACATCTGTCTTTCTGCAATTATCTTTCAGTGCGACTTCCCTGCAAACAGCCAAAACTTTACCCCATGTCTCATTACAACTTTACAAAAGCCTGGATAACAAAAGTGATTGCTTTGCTGCTTGATATGTTGACAGTGGGGCCATGAAGAGCTGAACGCTGCAGTGTGGGGCTCCGGCTGGTCCCCAGGGTGGATAAGCACACTTAGAGAGAAACCCCGTGACCTGGTGCTTCATGGCCATGCAGCTTGCTCATCAAAGTGGTCAAGTAAAGAGATTTCCAGGGCTTGATTTCTCCTCATAATGAAGTTGTCAGGTGGCTCTGGGCTTGAAGCCTGGTCATAGTGTGTATCCTGAATGTGCTTGTGTTTAGTGCTCTGTAGAGTGAAAAAAATCCAAGCTTTAGGCATGAAATTGGGTCTTTCCCTATTGATTTTTCCAATACAAATGTATTCATTTCCACTTTTGTCTTCCTTCTAAACTGTTCTCTTCGTTTGGCTATTGTCTTTGATCTGGACTGTGCATAGTGCCTCTTCTGTGCTTTTGCTGTTTTCTGCCTTTCAAGAGGCATTCTGGCTTTTATTGTGTTCACATCAAAGTCCTAGAAGTGTTTCCTCAGTGAGAATTACAGGTCATCAGGACTGCAGTAACTGGTCTAGGTATATTATTATTATTTATATGTTGGATAGGAGTAGAGCAGGTACTCTGAGTCTGGTCTGTAGTACAGTGAAATCAATAGGAAATGATCCTTAATTAATTGGGCTTCTGTTCCTAAAGTAATTCAGCGCTTCCACGGAGAATTAACTCATCAGCCTCCCTGGCTAAGTAAACATCACAATAAATAATATAAACTGTTGCTTTCAGAAAGGTTTGTTTTCCTATAACTCAAAAGGAGTTTTTGTTAAAATTTAAATTTTTTATGGAGCTATGCCTCTGGGCATTTTAGATGTAAGATGAATAAAAAATGATCTAGGGTTTTATTTAGGAAACCATTCCTGTGCGTATATGGGCTTGTTGTTTTGAAATGAAATTTTCATAAAACCTTTCAGCCCAAGGGGCCAAGTGGGATCTTCAGATTTAAGAATTTTTTAAGTATTCTGCCACTCAATGAATTCCTGAGCAATACATCCATGCCAAAATCTTTGTCTTCCATCCCTGAGCACTTTGAGTTTTCCCATATTTACTGGGAGTTAGCACAATATGTCTTTACATGGTAATATCTGCAGCATGCAATTAATCCAGCAAAACCAGGCAACTCCACAGACTACTAAAAGCTACTAATTAATTCTAACTTCAAACATTCATAAAGACACATGCCATCGGATCATGCTGAAGCTTACAGAGAGGGTTGTTATTTGTCAGAGCAAAAACAACTTCCAAATTGTCAGGTCTCTCCAACAACACGGTTCTTTCCAAAGTTGTCAGTACTGTGCTCTTTCAGGCTGCCAGGTAGGAGTGGATGAGCTGGCTCATGTACCATGAAACCAGCCCCAGCTTCATCCTTGCGTCCCAGCCTTCGAAAGACAGCACGATTGTGTAAGGATCTGGGCTCATACAGCATCTGAGATGCAGCTTCCTTTCACCTACCTCCTTGGTCCCCTTCCTCCTGGCCCTGTTTTTTCATTTCTGACAACTTGCTTGTATTGCGTGGGATGCTGGAGGTGGAGGAAGAAGCCCGGAGAGAAATCCCAGTGCTAACTTTGCACATCGGCTGCCGCCCCGTGAGCACCATCTAGCTGACTCCTCATACAACAGCATGGGAGGCTGAGCAGGTGCAGACACCGAAATTCAGCGGAAGAAGCTTTCCATGCTACGGGCTGGCATGTAAGCTATAAAAATATTGTGAAGCACGTGGGAGCCTGATGTCCATATAAACTGCTTGTCACAAGCACACGTCTGCTTGTCTCACGGTGCAGCGATGTGGCAAAAGCATCTTCTACAGCGGAGTGTCTGCACAAAGCAAGTTTCACAGGCTGAGAATCAGGGGTTTTCACCTTTTGTACTGCATAAATATCAAGAGTATTGCATCCCATTTGTTTTCAGCTGATCAGTTCTCTGTAAATACAGCACTGTGCTGAGTAAGAAGCGCTGAACTGAAGCCTGAAAACCTGCTTTCGAATACACTGTGTGATTTCTCATCTGAGAAACAGGATTGGGAACTTATTTATACCATTTTTCTTCAAAAGCGTTCTGTAAAGATGACTGAATTACTTCTTGCATAGTAATTTGAAAAGGAAAAATTCTGTCATGTTCAGAATTAGGAAGGGGTTTTACTCCTTTTTGAAGGAGAACTATAGTTCTCTGGGTTGGGTTTTTTGTGGTTGTTCTTACAGATTTTACATTTCCAATCCTGATATAAAAATTTCCCTGGAATGATGACAGCCTACCATTATAGAAGTACTGCTTGTTGTTTTGCACTGCACTGGTATGTGTGTTGGGGAGAGTGATTTGCATTGTAGAAATGGAGAGATCAGGGATCCACTGCACTGAGCACAACTGTGAACTATGAAATCATATCTTCCATATATCTTCCAGCTTAAGTAGGCATCTGTTCATTCGTTATTTTTTTCTTTTTTATATCCATAGCTCATGGGTTCATCTTTTCCCAGGCACAGACAGAATACTGACTTCCCTTACATGTATTCCACTTGGCTGTATTCAGTGCAGAATTGTGGTGTGAGGAAGGATGCTGGCTGGGAATTGGGGGTACATTGCGATGAAGTGTGGAGGGTTTGTGTTTGTTATTTAGTATATGAAGAGCAGCTTCCAGTCTGACTGCTATTCATCTGTATTAGAAAATTTCAGATTACATTAGGCATCTCCCTGTGAAAGTTCATATTTCAAATGAACAAAAAATATTGAGCAGTGGCGCAGGCACCTAGTCATATGGCTCAAAGACTCCAGAGAGCGAAGCATGTAATTAGTCATCTGCCCAGCAAGTGCATGAAATTCAAGAGTGAGTTACGTGGTCTACATTGATGGACTCTGTGAACAGTGCAGCTTGAAAAATTTTTTGTTATTAAACCCAGGAGGAGCTGGAACCACCTGTAAAAGTACACAGTATCAGCTCACACATCCCTCAGGTGCACGGATGTCAATCTCGAGTGTGAGGAGACGGTGATTGACTACACCACCAGCAGCTACATTCAAGTCTGGGTTATGTTACTTTTTTTCTTTTAGGCTATCTCAGTGTTTTTTAAGGAAGGATGATAAAATATCTTAGAAAAATTTATAGCTTGTCAAATGATGGGACCAGCTTTCACTTGATAGGGGAGCACAGTTATGCCTTCCACACAAAGGTGCTTTGTGCATGAAGTTGGCTGTCCCAGGAGCCACACTCTGGATACCACTGTTTCGGTTGCTGATCTCTGCACAGGGCTGCTAGTGAATTTATGGCTTGCCCACTGCCTACAGTCCTCCTCAACTGTTACTCTCTGCCAAGCAATCTGGCTATTGATTTTTTACTAGCCGAAATCAATGTGGCTAGTAGTGCTTCATTTGAGGCTTGCTCTAGTTCACGTAGTAGTGGCTCTCTACAGGATGATTTGAAATGACTGGCAGTTGTCTCCTTGCACGGGCCGGTATCATTGAAGCTGTAAGAGTTGGGTGTGAGTCAGTAGACTCATCCACTGTGCTAGACTCTTTATACAGCTAAGGTTTAATTCAGTCCAAGCAGAGATTCTTCAGAGCTAAATAGCACAGGGATTGGCAGCACTGGTAAATACACGTAACTGATGTTACCTTCAGTAACATGTTTGCAAAGCTTGCTTCTTGACAAGTGACTAACTCCTGCCATTAGCAAGAATGTGGTTCTACAACCTGAAAGAGAATTATTACGGGGTTACCAAGGCAGGCTAGAATTTTTATTTTTTTTTTTTTAAGGTAATAAATGATAATTTATAGATATATTCATTGTGGAATTGATGTCTTGTTTCTTTGAGAAAAATGAATTGTGTTTCTTCCTTCATCACTTTTTCCAAATGCCAGTTTAAGAATGAATTCCTTCATCTCCAGCCATCCCTTAAGGTTTCTTTTAAACAGGGTTGTTTTAAGCATAAAAATTGTGTGAAAACCTGAAGGTGATCCTCATATCAGAAGACTGATACGATTTTTATTTCCTGGAATGCACTCCCCAAACACCTCACCTGCAGTGCTGAATTCTTCCATGCAGGAGTAAGAAGCAGTGGTCCTTTATAAATTGTTCTGACTTCAGTGACTCGAAACATGCTGTAAGAAGCCACAGACACTCAGGTACTGGTGTTCTTAAAGATGTAAATGAATGCCTGCATGGATAAGATAACAGTTACTCTGACTTAAATTTTGTGTGTTGACTTGGGAGTTAGGACAGGCATCTATTTCCAGTCCCCCTACACTTGCATGATGTTACATCTCCCATGAAGGACTTGTGTGCTACCAAAGAGCTAATGCAGGAGAACTGGATTTCTCTCCCTCTCCATGTCTCACACTCCCAGCCTGACCTTTGGCGAATCTCATGATTTCTCCTGATGCCGTGCTTGGTCAGTGATATAGCAGTAATGGTGGCTCTCTTCTTCCCTCAGTTGTCGTGAGGAGCAATTTAGTGATATTTGTAAGATAGTCCAGTACGATGAAGGGGGCATATATATTCTTTGCTCCTAGGGGAGCAGTCAGTTAAATGCACGCAGGGCACAAAGACTGAGTAAAATACGAAACCTCTGCGAATTTATTCCTTTTAATTGCATTCCATATTGTATGTTTGAGGACCTGCTTGTAAAATAGTGCATGATCTTTAATGAATACAAAACTATAAGGTCTCCTTTGGATTTAAATTCTAAGCATTTGCATAAGTTTAGCTCACTCAAATTATTTCATCGGCAAATCAAAATGCACACACATGTGTACCTTTCAGAGCTTAATTTTGTAAACAAGGCATCATATTCTGCTCTCAGGGAAGCTGGCATAACTGTGGTAACTTCAATAGATTTACATTTGGGTAACTGAGAGCAGTGTTTGGCCTAAAGACTCCAGAGTGAGAAGCATGTAATTAGTCATCTGCCCAGCAAGCGCAGTCTACTTGGAAAACATAAAACTAGAGTAAAAACTTTGTGCTTATCAATTTTTAGTCTGCCTTAACATCCACATTTTTCATCTCTCTCTCATTCTTTTCTGAGTTAGATAAGAATCTTTTTACATGCTTGCGCATCAGGGAGCTCAGAGTCTTGCTTTTCCAGATACAAAGTCTTAGTGCTATTTTTATGTGGACAAAGCACCATCAATTGTGTTTCGTGAGAGATTATGAACAGGCAGAGCAACGGTCTAATTAGGGTCTCAAGGGCTTTGAAATATTAAGTTTGATTTCTGTTGGAAGTTTTTCCTGTTACCTGCTTTTCCAATGAAAACATGCTCAGTGAAAGGAATACCTTATAAATGGTTTCACTGCTTTAAGATCACTACAAAAATTCCCAGCTGATAGACTGTGTACTGTGACTGTCCGTCAACTGCAAGTGAATATATTCACTTATCCTACATGACCCTAACCTTAACATATGATTAGTTATTTTCCTTTGTGCATTGGAGAGGGATTTCTGTTGTTCAAGCAGCAGCATGCAGTCACATGCCACAGTCTGGAGCTCAGTTACCTACCACTCTAAACATTTGGTAGCTCTGGGTGTCCAGTGTTATCTGACCTTCATTTTTCCTTCCAATAGCATATGCTGGGACTTAGGTTTTTAATTTCTTTCAGCCACTGAAACAAGTATACTCATGGGGCTCAAAATTTTAAATTTCAAATAATATATATATAGGCTAAAGGTAAAATCATGAAATAAATCTACCTTGAGAACTCCAAGTTTGAATCCTTTGAGCTTTTAAAAAAATATATAGGGGCTACTATAGGCTAGTGAAAACATGCTTGAGATGCCTGCAAAGAATCCCAGGTGGAATAAGTGTAAAGGCCTCATCTTGTGAAATACAATGTTGATACAGAGGTTGATACAGAACTATTATGAGTAAAGTGCATTAGCACATCCAGAACTAATGGTGACCTTTGCTTTAAGCAACACTTGCTGGATTTGAAATAACATTTCTCTCTGGAAATAGATTGCATTTTACCAGAGAGGAAGGACACGCAGGCAGAAGGTGGTAGGTGCCAACCTTCACTGTGCCAGGGCAGGTTGTAGAAAAAGGCAACAGATCCTCAGAGTTAATCCAGGATCATACCTGGGACAGATGTTCACTCATGATTTTGGTAGTATTTTTCATCAGTCAGGCATTACAAAAGAAGATTAGAAAAAAATATAAAAAAGAGGAAAGGAGAAAAGCACTATGTGTGATCCCCTGAAATTAGAGTTGATGGTTTTGACACATTTTGGATTCAGTGTTGATCTTTGCAATCTTTGTATGAGACAAGGTGGAGGGGTTTGAACCTGTGTTCAGAGCACATTGGGTTTTTTTGGGTTGGGATTATTTTGTTTTCAAGTTTGTTGTTTTTTTGCTGTAACACTACAGGTTTGGCATCTCCCTGAAAATGCAGCACAGCGAGAGCTCTGAAGTCTGCAAGTCAGAGATCAGTGCTGAGAACAAGATCTCAAGACTCCCTCTTTCCTGCAGTATACAGCCTGTCCCTGCCTATTCCTGGTTAAACCAAGGCGAAATTGTTGAGGACAAGCACTTCAGCACATCAGCTGCATTGTCTCAAAGTAAGCTTGTCTTACCAGTGCCTCCAGCTGTCTCAGTCTGCAGATTCCTTGCTTGTTTTAGTCCCACAGCTCTTAACTGGCATCAAAACTGAGTGGCAGACACTATTTTATTTCTGTTCATGCAGGGTGCGACTCCTTCCCTGTGTTAATGTGGCATCAGCAGAAGTCCATGGCAGGGATGACTGCTGTCTGGGGGCTGGCTGAAGCCTGGAAGGACCACCCAGGCTGTGACCTGAGAGCAGAGCAGTAAATGTTATGCTGGGATGAGGCTAGGTTTCCTTAGGGATAATCTTGTCACCATTAGCATCCTGCACTCCTTTGGTTTAAAAAAAGGGAAAAAAAAATAGGCAGGGGAGAAGGAGAGAAAAGGGAATGTTTCACTGATACATTTAAGCTGTGGTATGATGGTTCAGCTTCCAATCTCTTCTCTGACAACCTCAGAAAGAGAGGAAAAATACCGTAAGAATGAATTGGATGATGTGTGTACCGCTTGTTACACAAAGGGCTATTATTTCTCACTGCATGTGTACTTGCCATTAGAAAAGTTTTAAGGATAACATAAAAAATGAGGTGACAACTGCCAGAGGCATTTTAAGATTAACAAGCATAATTGCACTTCCAGATGGAGGGAAGTTCAGAAACAACTTGCTATTTCCTGACCTAAGGGTGATGTGTTCGGTCTCTGGAAGAAGCACTTACTTCCTCATTCCTTCCCCACTTGCCACTTTGTTGCTGCAGCAATGGCATTGCAGCCACTGCACTGGCACAGCATCTGGAGGGAGCTGTTTTGTGAAGATAAGGTTGCCTTGTGGAGGATGCTGAGCAAGGGCTGGGGAATTGAGGCAAGGGAATGGGGCATCAGGCAGCAGGTACAAATAAAGTGAGATGAACACAAGCACCTGCTTCTCAAATGAATCCTTATGTTTGCACACTGATTAAAAGCTGAGCAGTTTTCTTTATGGAGGTGAGGAGCAAGGGCAAAGTGGGACTGCACTAGAGGTGATAAGAAGTGCCTTTTTGTGTAGCTAGGAGTTTAGATATGGTTATTCTTTTGGGAGAAGCTTTTTTTGGTCATTGTGGGAAGGTGAAAGCTGATTCTCCAAAATCCGTTGTGTTGCCTGTTTTTTCCTTTCAGATAAAAAGCTCTTCTACATTTCCAAAGAAAGCCTATGTGCCCCCTTGACATACAATTACACTGCTTGATTCCAGGTTGCCTGCTTTTAAGAACACCATGCACCAGACTCTTTGATCAGTATTGTGTGATCAAGCCCAAAATTAAGATCATTCACTGCTACTTAGCATCAGATATTAAGTCATTTTACAGAAGAAGCCGTTAGCAGACCTTCTGCCTGTTGTTCCATGATCATGTCAATAGATGAGAGTGCAGAGAACAGAGGAAGCGGTGCTGGTACTTCAGTGTCCTTCATGCATTTCTTTCACCCTGCCTTTTGCCTTCCAGTGTGTGTGATGCCAGCTGCTGCCCTGCAGTCGCTCACCAGCATCATGCATCGGGTACCATAGGTGAACAGATCATAGAATCATAGAATGGTTTGGGTTGGAAGGGACCTTAAAGGTCATCCACTTCCGACTCCCTACAATGGGCAGGGACACCTTCAACTAGACCAGGTTGCTCCAAGCCCCTGTGTCCAACCTGGCCTTGAACACTGTCAGGGATGGGGCAGCCACAGCTTGTCTGGGCAACCTGTGCCGGTGTCTCACCACCCTCACAGGGAAGAATTTCTGCCTAATGTCTCATCTAAATCTCCCCTCTGTCAGGTTAAAGCCATTCCCCTTTGTCCTGTCACTACAGGCCCGTGTCAAAAGCCCCTCTCCAGATTTCTTGCTAGCCCCTTTAGGCACTGGAAGCTGCTCTAAGGCCTCCCCGGAGCGTTCTCTTCTCCAGGCTGAACCAGCCCAGCTCTCTCAGCCTGTCTCCAGAGCAGAGCTGCTCCAGCCCTCACAGCATCTCTGTGGCCTCCTCTGGACTCTCTCAAGCAGGTCCACATCTTTCTTGTGTTGTTGCCCCCTGGAGCTGGACACAGGACTGCGGGGCGAGGGGGGGGGTGTCTCACCAGAGCTCAGTAGAGGGGGAGAATCCCCTCCCGTGACCTGCTGGTCACACTCTGGGGATGCAGCCCAGGACACGGTTGGTTTCTGGGCTCAAGCGCACACTGCCAGGTCATGGGGAGCTTCTTGTCAACCAACACCCCCAAGTCCTTCTCCTCAGGGCTGCTCCATCCAGTCTCTGCCCAGCCTGTACTTGTGCTTGGGCTTGCCCTGACCCAGATGCAGGACCTTGAGCTTGGCCTTCTTGAATGGTCCCTCCTTTTAGGTCAGCAATCACTGACTGTTGCATTTAAAGGTAAATCAGTATTTACCTCCCAGATATGGTGAACATAACTCCTACTGAGACCAATATTTCTTCTGCAGTGATCAATTTTGGAAGAAGTACAATTTGTGGAAATCCTGTTGCATTTTTAAGTTATAATTGGCATGTATCAGTGCCCCAGTTCTCTGCAAATATAATTAGTTAGGATTAAAGGGTCTGCACTCATTAGGCCTGGACCTCTGTCAGACAGAGAAATACTGTAGAGAATCTACATTCACGCATGTAGCTCCTAAATGGTATACATTTGCCATCAGTAAGAGTACTGTGGAATCTGCTCTGCTGACAAGACTTCCTGGTCTGTGGCCTGTATCTCATGGTCAAAAGGGAGTGTGTCTTTGGATATTTTACAAGGGAGCAGCAACATAAAGATCTAATTAGAGTACAGTAACTAATTATCAAAAATACAAGATTCCTTACGATAGCATTGGAAAAAAATACCTATTTCAAGAACAAGGCCAACCCCTCTATCCTTCCATTTTTTGGGTGTTAGCTTTTGGGGGGTTTTTAAGTGTTATGACTGATTATATAGTGTTAAGCACTGATAAAAGCAAAAGGCTTTGGAACAACACAGGAACTCTTTGAGCTTCCTGCAGTTATTGCAGGATATTAGACCACAGAAGCATAATGGCAGCCCTTTGAAGGGGTATACATTTATAAATATTACTTTTCCAAATAATATTCCAGATAAAATTTTCAAGTCTATTGGTCATATTTTAGACTTTGTATGAGCATCAATAAGATGCAGTCATGTGTTGTTCTAATACTTAGACGCCTTGAATATTAAAACACGTAGCAGAAACAAATATTATGAAAGTATGATAATGAGCTAATATTCAGATCTTCCACTGAGGCAAATCCATTTTATTCTGAGATGCACAGTCTTTTTGCAACCTTGCTGTTGCAAAGGTTTTTTGCTGAAAGGAGCACTGACACCCTTGGATTGAAACTTAAAATGACAAATTTTTGGTGCGAGGTAGATTGCAGCATCACCTCTGGCTGCTGTGAAGTGTGCCACTCCTAAGGACTCTTTGTGTGATTCTGGAAGTAACTTAACAGTATTAGGTGATCTGATCACCTGAAGGATATTGCATAAAGCATTAGTAGCAATGAAAATTGTCAATTTAAGGAAAAAACTTTGCACTGACCTTTTTTTTGTGCTATATTCTGATTTGGATTTTATGATGCAGATGCATATCTTTATGCGGTGGAGATATTTAATCACAAACTACAATGTTATTTTCAAAGATTAAAGAGGTTTCTAAATCCTTTATAAAGCACCTTTGAAAAAAAGGCATAAATGAATTTTATGAATAGCAAATTTGTGAACCTATAATGCATTTCTAAGAAATTACAATACTGTTACAGTATTGGTATCTTTTAACAAATCATAAGAGAAATCTGATGGCTATTTCAGTGTAATTTTATTCTTCAATTAAAATATTCACGATCACCTTTCATTATTTCAACTCCCTGATCATTATGAAAAATGCAGATTATTTCAATTCACTTATTTAAATTTCACATAAAAGGAAAAAGTATTGAATCCTACTGAGTGACCACAGACAATTTCCATACAAGTGTAGCCCCAGCCAGGATTTTAAATTTGGCTTCAGCATTTTGATTAAAATGTGCAGACTTTCCTCTACAACAAAATGACAAAGGCCAGAATCCTACTGCATGGCTCATGGTGGAAAGGAGAATTGTTACGATGCTGTTCCACATTTTATAGGGTGTGCATTTATCCCATTATAACACAACCCTCACAAATCTACACCTCATCTTTCTGAAACCCTGCATTCCATTCCCTAGGTGTTCTCATTGCTTTTAGAGAAATCATAGAAAATGGCACTCAAGAATCTCATTAACCAGTAGGACTGGTAGGGCCATTAAAGCATTTTTTGGACTGGGAGTATTCACGGGGCTTGCTCACTGCAAACAGCTTCTGATTTCTGCCATTGCGGCCACTGCTCACTCACTTTATTTCAGAAAGACTTGGACCTATTGGAGTGGGTCCAGAGCAGGGCCACAGAAATGATCAGACAGATGAAACACCTCTCCTATGAAGATGGGCTGAGAGATTTGGGTTTATTCAGCTTGCAGAAGAGAAGGCTCTGGGAAGACCTTATTGCAGCTCTTCACTACTTAAAGGGGGCCTACAAGAAAGATGAGGACAAACTTTTTAGCAAGGACCTGTTGTAATATAACAAGGGATAATGGTTTTAAGCTACAAGAGGGCAGATTTAGAATAGATATAAGGAAGAAATATTTTACAGTGAGAGTAGTGAAACATTGGCACAGGTTGCCCAGAGAGGTGGTGGATTCCCCATCCGTGGCAGTATTCAAGGCCAGGCTGGATGTGGTTCTGAGCAACCTGATCTAGTTGAAGATGTCCCTGCTCATTGGAGGGGAGTTGGACTAGATGACCTTTAAAGGTCCTTCCAACCCAAACTATTCTATGATTCTATGAGTAGCAGTGTCTGCCTCAAGCACCGTTGGACAAAATGAGAGAGTCAGGGGAGCACAACATATACCCTGCAAAATTTTTGTGCAAAAATTTGGGGTTTACAATTTCGTTTCCTGAGAAGAGATAGTTTACTGGCTGAAGCTGTGCTAAATTATGGAAGAGAAAATCAAGTGCTATAATTGTGGGTGTTTATCACAGTTACAGTTTTTTTCTATTCATAGAAATTTGATCTGAACAGGGTAAATCTGTGCCTGCAATACAAATGAGATCATCTGCAAACAAAGTAAATGAAAGAGATGCCTTTTATGGCTTTGTTTTATAACTCTTCTGTTTGAGGAACTAGTCTTTACTTCTGATTTTCTCATGCAGTGTTTGCTTTACCATGAAGGCATATAATAGTTCTTCAATTAAAACAGTTTTTGTTTAAGTAGGAAAATAAGATAGCAAAACTTGACTGATTGCTAATCATGGCAGTAGATTTGCTGAGCAGGTAGGGAAAACACCCTGAATACTGTTAAATACTATTTAATACTGTTAAAGCCCCTGCTCTCTTCCCCAGGTCCTGGTGACATCTAGACTGCAGCTTGGTAGGCAGTGTCCACTGGAAAAAGCCGATGAAAGGCATGTAATTTCGTCACCTCTCCAAGCCCCTTAGTCTTTCTCTTCTTTTCCCCTACCCAGAACATAAGTAACTTCATTTATAGCCATTTATGCAACTTGGGTCTTCTGGGATAGGGAAAACAGTTCTCAGTGGGGTATAAACCTTCAAGTGTAAATGCAGCATGTGCTCAGTTTCTTAACAATGCTAGTTTCATGAGTTTAGGGTGAATGAACAGAAGCAAGGGACTCTTTCAAAACTCTTTTGGTTGTGTGGTAGCTTGAACCTAAAAAGTTGTTGCTGGACTGCCTACAGTTTACTTGTCTGGCCCCCAAACTGGAGCTTACTAGTCACATTTGACCTTCTACATTAAGGAGGAATAGGTGTTTCACCATGATGCCCAAAGCAAGGTTGCTGTGGACCAGCAGGAAACTGGAAAAGCATCACAAGTCCCATCAGTGCCTACAGCAGGGCTCTGGGAAAGCCCCCTGTCCAGTCAGGGCCCTTGAATCCCCTTCCAGACAATCAGCATTTACAAAACCTCTTTGAAACAACCCAGCCGCACTACTCTCTTTTTAAGAATGTGACTACTCAGAAGAGCAGGAGGTGATAATAGCTGAACCACAGATGAGAAAGCAATAAAAGTTCATTTTCTGAACCTTGCTCTCTCCCCTGTTGGGCATTTATGTTTGTGAAGAAATTAGGCTCCCCTATCATTTGGGTGTGTCACTGGTTGGCTGCAGCCTGTATAGTGTACACAAAGACAGGTTTACCTACTGGGTTTCAGTTGTCTCTGAGATTTCAAATGAGAAGGTTGCCAGTTTCCTCTCAGTCCATAACAAAAAATGATGCAGCAGGTTTTTGCCTTAGGTTTAGGAGAGCAGTCATGGGAAGAGTGCACATCTGCCTCCTCTCTCTGCCCTTTCCCACCCAAGGAGCTGCTGTCTGGTCTGCCTGGGCTGATTCTCACTGGCATGACTTTAACCTAAGATGACTTCTGCTGTCTATGTGAAACTCCAGTGTTCGGTTTTTGTTTGTTTTTCACAGATGGTAAATATCTAAACTGTTTCATTCTATAATTTAGAAATAATTCATGTCCTTGGTTGTGGGTTAGTCATTTTCTTTTTCTCACTATTATCTGACACAATGCCTTGTTTAAGAATGTTAGAGGAGGAACTGATTACCAGAAACTGTGTTCTAAAATGAGGAAGACTTGCTGCTTAGTCTGGTAGGATGTAAGCATGAAACACTTTTTGAAACTTTAAACAAAAAATGCCTTTCATACACATAAGGAAGCTTAAACTTATTCAATTTTCTTTGCTTCAGTGTCCTTTACTGACCCATGCTGCTACGCTTTTGTTATAAATCATAGCCAGAGTGGGAACATGGAACTGTGATATACAGCTCTATTCAAATCACACTCGCTTTTCTACCTCTAAGGAGCTTGCTTGTGATGGAGACTTGTGAGTTATAAATAGGACATATATATAACAAGCTTCATTGCAAAGATATGCCAGAAAATGTTTTCTCTGTGGGGAGAAATTCTCTTAAAAGAGCCCTTCAATTTTCCTCCTTTGGTGCGTACTTCTGCTGTTCCCTGTCCTGAGTATCCAGAGACTCAACCAGGGTGGTAGGACTCATAGAATCATAGAATGGTTAAGGTTAGAAGGGACCTTAAAGAAGGTAAGGACCTAGTAAACTCTTCAGAACTTGCTGGACTTGCAGGGCTCTTCGGAACTTAATGCTTCTTCCCCCAGCTTTGCCACAGAACTTAATGCAGCATTTCAGTTTGATCACCTGCAGAAGAAGGAATTTCTCTCAACCTAGACTGTAATTTGAGGACCAACATGAGATAGCATTACCACGCAGGACAAGGGCTGTTTCCATCTGTGTGAAACATCTTTGAAGGTGTTTGAAGCTTCATCATGCCAGAAGCAGAGGAGAAAACTAGTTGTGATGTGAAGTTAGATTTGTTAGCCTGTCTTCTCTTTCTTCTTTCTCCAGATATCCTGTGTAACAGTTGTGGAAGGCAGAAGCTTGCCCCCGTTTTGTGGTCCTCCTTTTCCCTGCTGTGACTGGTACCACAATCTGAGCCGCAGAGAAGAAGAAGGGAAGGGAAAGATGGTCTTAGTGCCTGGGTGAGGATGAAGGCCAGTGATGGAGCGTGGGTGCAGTAGTTATCTAGGACAGTTTAACAACAACACTGCTGGTTTCTCCATAGCCCATCCTATGGTGTATGATGATTGTATTGCACAAGAACATTGCAAATAGCTTTCTGGACAGCTTTAATAGCTAATGGGCAGTGAGAGGAGCACCAGAGACCTGCATTCTGGTCCTGGCATTGCCACTGGCTAACTGAGCAACCCGGAACTTGTCCTTTCATCTCTCTGTGGCAGTTTCCCCTCAGTCTTATTTTTTAATCATTGTAAATCTTGACAGGAAGGATGGCCTCTGGCTGTGTATTGGCATCATGTGTCCCCCTGTCTTACCTGTGCTGTCCCAGTGCTGCTATAATCTCATAATTTCTCATATTTGTAGTGATAATACTACTGTTGAATGCAAATCTGTATCATTATATTACTACTAATAGATCATTCCCACCACTTTCCAAGTTCCTGAAAATTCTACTGTGAAGCAGTAAACAGGAGCAGGGAAGTACTGAAAGTGCTCTGGATCATCTGGAGATGTGAAGTAAGTGAGCATAAATCATGGAACAGTAAAATCTTAATTTTTAATGCTTTTCCTTTTCCTGCTTTTGTGATGGATTTTATTCCTTCCCCTTAAAGTTCTAGGGGAGGTTGGCTGTTACAGCCTCCATTAGGAGAACATACTTTGTTGCTATAGCAATTCTTTCTCACTCTGATATTTTATTGCACTTAGATGCTGCTGGCAAAAAAAAAAAAAGGGGGGGAAAAAAAAGAAGCAAAACCAAGATCCAACAAAAAAGACATCACTGACCTCCTCACAAATGGTCAGTCTCCCTGATCTCTCATTTCTGAGCAACTTTTAACTATATGTCACAGCAATCTATATTCTGGTAAACACTCTGTGTTAGGCACTATCTAGAAAGGTTTATCATTGCTTTATAAGTGGCATACTGCACACAGCAGGACACGCTGCAGCACAGTGTCTGACATAGCAGGTATAGATTACTGTTAAGATAAATCCATCCTTTTTGATCTGAACATTTCACCAGCTCCAATTTGAAGTCTTGATATCACCCTGTCAACCAAAGGGGATGTTTTTAAGCAAGGGAAGAGTTACCAAAGGTTTCCTCAAAGTTCCTTTTAGAATGGTTTCTACAAGAGCAAAGATATAGATTTATTGGGAGTGAATGTAGGGCTCATCAAAAGTGCTAGACTAAAATCCCTGTAGACATAAGGCCTCTGTTCAGCATCAGATACTGAACAGAAGCTTGAAGTTTTTTCTACTCTGTCAAAACCAGATACCTAAACTTTCAACTAATTAGGCAAGAAAAGGTCATTAATTTTGCCTTCTGCTGTCTGCAGGCAGCTGTGCTTTCCCACCTGGGACACCAGTAGCATCCTCCTGGGAGTAACCATTTGTATGGGGCTGTGTAATCCAGCCTGGGAACCAGAGAGAGAGCAGCCTCATCGGAGGGAAATGGAGAGAAGGTAAGCACAGCGCTCTCTTCTCCTCCTCCACAGGTCCTGAAGGCAGCATCATTCTTTTGGGTAAGGCATTAACTAGAAATAGTTGCGTCCGTCATGTTGGGATATTCAGCCAGCACATCCCCTCTCCTGAGGGAAGGGCAGAACACAAGGTGAGCAGTGGTGGGAAGGACCTGTCCCCTGCCCTTAGCTGCTCAGGTGAGCAAAGCAAATGGGATGGGAAGGCGCAGGAGAGCTGACTCCACATGTGGAGCACTGTTCTCAGCTTCACCAGGTCTTGGAGACTTGCTGCTGCACAAAAGGGTGGTGGCACATGCCTGTTCCTGAGCTGAGCATGCAGCTCTCTCCTTCTTTCATGAGTCCCTGTGTTACTCTGAGGTTCGAGTGGGGTTAGCCATGGCCTGCTCATTCTCTCCCTCTATACTGCTGCTGGGAAACGTTTCCATCACCAAGGCCAGGAGAGCAAGTGCAGCTCTCACCAGCGCAGGCACAGCCTCTCCCCTCCTCCTCTGCGCCTGCATAACAGCTCATCAAGGAGACACAAAAGAAAAAAAGAGCTATTTCACAGTCCAGTAACTGTGAGATTTTGTGTAGCCGGAGGGTGAGGCGTGAGGGCATGATGGGGGAAGGCAGCATGCAAGGTCAACTGCTGCAAGGCTGAAAGGCGAGGAGGAAAGCCTAGAGTGGCAGGCGTTGCTGCCTACATTGCATGCAGTTTTGTCTCACTAGGGACCTGCTGTGTGTCCCGGAGCAGAGTCTGGGTGCAGACTAATGTGTATGGGGGCAAAAGTAGTGGATGTGCATGACAGCAGCGGAGAGGGGATTCAGAGGAATTTGGAAGGCTTTGAAACGGGGCCCTTGGTGCTGGCACTGCCACCTCCATTGCGGGCATCATCGTGCTTTTGGAAATGAACTAGGACCTACTGATTCATTGCACGGGGGGAGCATCTTGTAAGCATCAGGCAGCAAACCAAACATGGCTTGCAGCTCGGGTGGATTTGGATCGAGTCTGCATATGACCACTTGTCATTAGCCAGGTCCATTAAATCGAAGTGTTCAAATTCCACCTTCTCTTTTCAGCCTAAGGTTATAACTGTCTTAATTTCATCAATGTACATATATATATATACAAAAGAAGAATTTATGAGTAGAATCATAGAATAGTTTAGGTTGGAAGAGATCTTCAAAGCTCATCTAGTCCAACCGCTTGCAGCAAGCAGGAACATCTTCAACTAGATCAGGTTGCCCAGAACCACATCCAGCCTGGCCTTGAGTGTCTCCAGGGATGGGGCATCTACCACAGCCCTAACTCAGTTTGCTTACTGTTTATAGCACAGATAGGTGTGTGTTGCACCACAGAGCCCTTGTTATTTAGGTGCTTACAATTTTGGCAGATACATGCAGGCTGAAATTTTGCATGCTTGAACCCAGTCCACATGCAGAACTTTTGGAATCTGGAAATGAAAGTATTCAATAATCTTTGAATTGTGTGTGCTTCAGTGACATATATTCCCCCCAAAACACAGCATACTGTTGTTTATCCTTGTAGTAACATAAAAATGGGTGAGCTGAGTCATTTAAACTGTCTTGTTTTGTAACTCTTACAAAGATTTACAAATAGAACTAAAAATGGTGCAATTTTGAAATAAACTGCTTGTCATGCTAAAACACCACATCTTTTCCCAGATGTTTTTTTCCCCCACGTGTACACAGGAGACTGAGGTGTTTGACTCAATGGCTTAAAATATCTGGGCTTTTGTGAGAGCCTATAAATTGGTTTGAAATGGCAAGAATTGTTGCCGTTACCTCGCTAGCAGCCATACAGCTCCTGAGGAGATTCTTTCCCCAAGAAAACAAGAATTTTTGGCATTGGGTTCCCTGTTGCAGGATTTTTTCTTTCCCAGGAGGCTTGTCTGGCATTTACCATTCACAGATGCTGGCTGTTAAGGCCTTGAGGCAAGGGGTTTTAACTAAGCTGCAGCTGACTCAATCTTTTCCAGCTGGTAAAAGACTTGAACTCGTGTTACTTTTTATTATTCACAAGGGTGGATCTCTGTCTCCCATCAAACAAGCCCTGCTGAAGCTTGGAAGCTACTACATGGCTGAAGGGAAGAGCAAGCGAGCAGGGTCCTGGAGCAGAGGTCTCCTTCCACCTCCTGGGCTGACTGGCTTTCAGAACCATTTCTGTTGGAATGGCATGGGGCTCCTTGAGTGTTACCCAGTTCTTCATGCAAAGTAAGTAAATATAATTACTCCTGCTTTATAGGGAAGGGTTGCAGCTTGCTCAAGGTTAAAGGGAAAGAGAGTGTGTGAAGGTGTCGTGGTTTAAGCACAGCCGGTAACTCAGAACTTTGCAGCTCACTCCCCCCCTTCTTCCTCCTCCTGGAGGATGGGGAGGAGAATCGAAAGAATGCAACTCCCATGGGCTGAGATAAGAGCAGTCCCGCAACTAAGGTATAATACAAAACCACTACTGCTACCACCAATGATAATAATGATTAGTGAAATAACAAGGGGAGAGGATACAATTGCTCACCACCCGCCGACCGATACCCAGCCCGACCCGAGCAGTGATCTGGGCCTTCCGGGTAACTCCCCCCGGTTTATATACTGGGCATGACGTGCTGTGGTATGGAATACCCCTTTGGCCAGTTTGGGTCAGGTGTCCTGTCTCTGCTTCCTCCCGGCTTCCCCTCCTCCCTGGCAGAGCATGAGGCTGAGAAAGTCCTTGGTCAGAGTAAACATTACTTAGCAACAACTAAAAACATCGGTGTTATCAGCATTGTTCCCAGGCTGAAAGTCAAAAACACAGCACTGCACCAGCTACTAAGAAGGAGAAAAATGACTGCTATTGCTGAACCCAGGGCAGAAGGACTAGAACTGAGATTTCAGCCCTTATTCAGGCTATTTGATTCAGACCATTGGAGTTGCTATAAAGAATTGCTGTGATTTCTTTCTTTTTAATTTTATTTTTTGGCAGGTAAATTCTACCTGAAATCTGTAGGGAAAGTTACCCCCACCACTGGTTTAGGTAGCAACCATATTAAATAAAAACACTGTCTACTAGGAAGGACTGTCTAGTTTAATCTGCTGCATAAGGATCATGAAAGTTACGTTTCTTTGAGCAGCTGGGAAGCATAGGCTTAAAATCCAAAGAAGTAATTATAATTTCATAATTCAGGATGTAGTATGTGTAGTTCCTTGTTGTCTCAGTGATTATACATGTGACTACCTGCCAAGTGGCTGTGCAACTTAGTGATGTAAACATCATGAAGTTGATCAGAAAAATGTCATTTTGACAAGATTACGTTGTTTGCAGTAAATATACCCCAAATTGAGAACATGAACTTAAGTATTTTGCAGAAATCTCACTTTGAACAAATGGAATGAGGCCAGCCCTTCCACCTGGGTGTCCAGCAACTGCTGAACCCATGCAACGAGGCATTTTGGTATGGTGCCTGTTGCAGCTGTGAACAACACCTGAGCACAAGGTGTTCCTGCCACTATCCATCAGGCAGAGTGACTCTGCTGTGTCCACAGGTGGGAGTCCTAGCTGCTGTCCCTTGCTTTGCCAAGAGCCTGCAGGCTGACTTTAGACAAGCAGTCATCTCTCTCTCTGCTTTAATTCACCACTTGCAAAGTGCATAATAATGGTTGCCCACCTCCAGATATATTAACATCTATGGTGTTTAAGTTCTCTGGTGAGGACCGCGTGCATCGGTCATCTATGGCTGGTATCAAGTCATCTAACTGGGTTTCTTCACTGCTGTGTTCGGAGCAGGGAGTCTCTCTAAAGCACACCCTTGTCTCAAGGTCTTTCCACTCTGATTTTGTGTCAAGTGAAAGGATTTGTTAATAGTCGGGATGTTATCCCACAGGCACATCCCCCTGCTTTGGTCACACCAAGAGAAAACGCTATGTTAGGAAACTTTCTGCTTGCAATCTGTCATCAGGTAGGGACCAAACAAGGTCCAGTGACCTTTGTAGGAAAAATACAACCAAGGCAAAGTATGCCATTAGTTGGATAAAAGGGACAAGCGAGTTCAAAGGAGCAATGTAACTTGCAACAAGCACTAAGACAAATCTCCTTAATAAATGCCATGCCACAGCTGCAAAACAGCACCAGCAAGTACCCAGCTGCCAGTGGGTTTCATGCTAGATAATGTAGAGGTGATAAACCCATCTTAATGCCTAAGTATTTACCAGTGAAGTATTTTTAATACGACAACTAGCACTGAGCTCTGGCTTCTGTAGCACTAGCAGCTGAGCAGCTATATCATTATCTGTGTCTTTTCCTGTGTAATCTTTTTAGTGTGGAATGTCTCTAATTTCAGTTTGCTGGAAGAGCTGTGAAGGGGCAAAGGAGTCAATGGTTATAAAATATCCACTGGCTTACAGAACACGCGCTTCCGTTTATATGTGCTAGTGCAGTGTGAACAGTGGCCTGTTATCAATTGCTTGAAGTAACTTACATGCTGTAGTTTTTTGTGCTCTATTCCAGAAGCAATCACTGTATCTCCAAACCCGAGCGTATCCCTTTGTAGGAAAAGCAAGAAGAAGTAATAGAAGGTGTTTCTTCTTATTTCACAGAACAGCCTTGTGTAACAGATACGTTGAATGCATTGAAATGATGTTTATGTATTATGAGGCTATGTTTACATCTTAATACAGTCCCATCAGAAAACTTGTGCCTGTTCACAGCAAACTATTTTAGCTGAATCTTTAGAAGGTATCTCCTCAAAACCACATTTGCATTTTGAAGTCTCTTGAAGCAAGGGCAAGTGGTGCAGTTTCAGGGTTTGAAAGGTTATATTGAACTGGATCCACTGCACTCAGATCGGTAAGTGTTCAACTTCCAGACACATCAACATGCAGAAATTCAGTAAATATCATGCAGTTACACACAGCAATGCAGTTACTTCAGGCTACAATTCATGCTGTTGAGGAGCTGTATCTATCACATGCTGACATTACAAACCATCAGTTTCCATCAGAACAGAAATACCTGGTGCTGTAGCAACACAGGATCCAAATGGATTATGTTTCTCTGTCCCAATGTTTTTCTTGTTTTCTGGGGATTTGGAGCACAGTTTGTCTTGCTTTAATTTTTATAAGAGCTTTGGGGCTTTTGTCTCACTTGTCATAGTGAGGTATAGCAAGACTTCATTTATGATTATATACCCTATGTTTTTAGAGAAAATAGTACAGAAATAAAAGTACTATTTCATGAAGGTCTCCCTTTTTGCAGGTGCAGCACAAAAGCTAGGGTTCCCTGGACCCCATGCTCAGGGGCTCACCTCAATCCCTGTTTGTTGTCTGGGAGCTGCAAAAACTGATGGCTAGAAAATCTGTGATCTGACTTCCTCGGGACAATGGTTTACTTACCTGTGCAGTCACGACTTTGCATAGCATACTATAGGTGTGGGAGGCCTCAAATTTCTCATATTCATCAAATAGAAGAGAGTAGGAGTTGGGTTTGATTCAAGGTTGCTGAAAGATGCTCCAACACATCTGGCTTTTTGAGCCACTGATACAGGACTGTAGGACTTTCGTATTCCCATCCCCTGCAGTTTGTCTGTGACAGACGCTTATCCCCTCATTTTCTAAAGCAAAATGTTCTCCTTCTATCCAGCCTCCTGGAAAACTGCTTTTCCAGTGATACTCAGGTGTCTAGTCAATATAATCTTCCCTAGCTCTTGGCCTAAGGAATATGTAAAAGGTGGAAGCAGGAGGCTTATTTTTTTTGCAAAGCAAAAGGGGCTCATCTTCCCTTTACAGCTTTTCATGTATATTCTGAATTGACTTTCATATCTGCTGTGATCTTGTCTCCCATAATAAACTTTTGAGAATTCCTTGTTCTAAACATGCTCCTTCATTGTACAAATACATCTTCAAATATAGATGATAAAATCCAGAAGCAGTACTAGTGGTATTGAGATTCCTGAAAGCAAAAATAGAAGGAAGTGAGAGAAGTGAGAAGGAAAATTGAGAGACGTTGGAGTGATGCCTGTGAACATTTAGCTGGTCTGTAGTTGGGCCGTGTATTGGAAAATACGTGGTTTGAGCAATCAGTATTCTACTTCAGGGGATGAAATGAAACTTTTGCTCTGAAACTAATGTGTGAAATTGTTTCCTTATTTCAAATCCCACTTAACATGTAAATTAAAAAAAAAAAGTATATAAAAATGTGCTTGCAGTGGTTTGCCCAGGACTCTTTCTGTGATCGCCCTTCATTGCTACCACCAATGGAGAATTATTGTCGTCTCTGCTGGATCTTTCATTGGAGATTATAGGTATACCTGCTGTAGTCACCTGTTTTCTCAGGCAGATTTTGGCCTTGCACTTGTCCACCGCTTCCCTCCCCTGGACAAGGACTTTCCATACCTGTCTGGGGACAGTTTCTCCACAGAGCAGGCACCAGCTAACTGATCCCAACCAAAGCTTCCAGGGATGGAACTCAGGAATGGGCCGGGTGAAGCCAAGTCTCTGGGTGCAGCACTGCTGGTGTGTGCCCCTGGCTCCAGGGTGAGCCACCATGTCCCAGCAAGTCATTTCAGTACACATCACCCGACACAGCCCAAAGCCTGCTCTCAGTTGTGCTACTGCTTGGCTGCATCCATCTTGAAGAAGGCAGTAGAGGAGGAAGGTGGCTTTCTGCTGCCTTTGTCTGCCTGAACACTTTGCTGACTGCAAAACAGATGAACTGCATTTTTTTTTGCCAGAGAAGCTAAATTGCCAGAGGAGTTAAATTTTTCAACAGCAGCACCTCAATTTGGCTACCACAGTTTTCAGGCACTGACTTGAGAAATCAAAGGCCTCATATCAGTGGGCAGTTACTGAGCATGGTGGTCATGCTGGAGGTGATCAGTGCTTACAGATATCAGGGCCAGGCTGTCTCAGATGTGGCACTAAAAAGCTGAGACAACAGAAATGAAAAGCAGTACTTGAAATCTGGGTCTAATTAGTTTTCATGAAAGCAAAGCTTATTGTAGGGATATGGTATGATATACTCTGCATACTCTTGATAATATTTTTGAATGTGACCTACATTTTCTGTTACATTTTTGTACCTGGTGCTTCCACTTTTGTGTTATGAATGTGTGTGCCTGAGAAAATGTTCCTTATCTTTGTAATTCCTATAGCAGCATGATAACTTAGAGATGGAAACCGGTTTTAAAAAGGCTGCCCTTGCAGTTGATCAGTGCAAAACATATCCTATCTAAAGTTGCTGTGTCGCATCTTTTGTGTCCCTTGTTTGCAATTCACATGTCCTTTATGTGAAGGCCAGTCCTGCAGCAGAGGACAGTGCTGACAGGTAGGGCTCCTGTCCTGGTAATCTGTTGTCTTGATTCCCTGCATGACCAACTGGAAACAATATCCAGTATTCAGTGCTGAGATGGCTCTTGCAGAGCTCACTGCAAACTGCAGGAGCTTGAGGGGAAGCTCACCAGGATGGCTTAGCCACTTGCTGGTTTGCAATTTGGGTTTTTTTTGCTTAGAAGCAGAACAAAAAACACAGGAATCCCAGTAACAACCCTGCATTCAGCGGATTTGCCAGTGTGATGAGCTTAATTAAAAGTAACAGAACATTTTAGTTATGTTGTAGTCTTTCCCTCTAATGGGTTGCCCTTGCAACCTGCTTTAAACGAAGCCATGTGGTGCATTTTGGAGACCAATTTGTGCTGGCCTGCAGACGGTGGTGCCTGTCCATCAAGTGCGTGTTTGACCCACTGCTGTGAGCCAGAGGAGAGAGCTAGTGCCTGCTATTGTTGCCCTTGTACCGGGTAAGCCATTTTTCAGGAGCTAAGTGATGCATCTCTGTAGGGCTCAGCAGAAAACTACAGGTACTTTTGTACCTGCTGACCTTGGCCAAGTGGTGAAAGGCCCTACACTTCTGTTGTCCAAAACTGTGGTCTCCAGGGAGGAACCCCTTTGGTCTTCAGGGGGTGCAGGTTATTTCCCTTGCTGGCAAGTGCTCTGTTTAAGGCTGGCTCTGTGAAAGAGTTTTGTTCACGTCTCTAAGCACTTTGCTCATCAAATGACAGGGCTCTGGGTTAGTCCTGCTTGCAGTAAGGACTTGTCACCATCACTGGGCTATTTTTCTTTAAACATTTATTCTTTTTACTTCCAAATATGCTATAAAAAAAAAGGAAATAATTGTATATTTGCATCAAAGTGCATACCAGTCATGCACTATAACCTTCTACAAAGGTGCTCAAGTAGATGATCATGCTAATGAGAACACAGCTAACTTTGGTAACTATTTTTACAGGCAAAACCAGGTTTTGCTTGTGCATTGAATATTTGTGCTCCCATAGATGGTTCTCTCTCCCTTTCAGGACTTGAAAAAGTGGGCCACTAATTCACAGCTGGCTTTAGGGTTTGGATTGGTTTTAGCCTAGCTCGCAGTTGCTAGCTCCAAAGAATGCCATTTCCCCTTGTCCTATCCCTACATGCCCTTGTAAAAAGCCCCTCATGGCCTCTCATGGCCATGATAGGGATTTATTTATCCCACTTAACAAGCAAGCCAATTAATACATGCAGTAGTGGCTTCCACGAAGCCAGTGCTGAACCTGATATTTGGGGATGCATTCTGGCTTCTTCATCTCATCTTCTTGAGCATCCCAGCAGGCTTGGCTTTCTGACTTTTTCTTGCCTGTAGCTTGGCACATGCCTCGAAGTCAGGCTGGCTCTGGCAACTGACAAAGAGTTTTTGATGCTTTTTGACATTAGTTGTCACACTGTGACTGGAGCTGTGCAAAATAGGTCCTGCTACAGTTGTTTGACAGCCACGGTGAGTCTTGCTGTCGGTTTGCTGGGTTGTGTGACGTGTCCTAGTGTAGGCCTTGGCGCTGAGAAGCGTCCTCTTGATAATTCTGTCACCAGGTTTGTAGAACATGTGGGTAGATGCCATTGGTCCTGTTATTCAGCTCCCTTGTGAATTTAGGGGGTTAATCTGAAGTGTCTGAGGGCTGACTCTACCTCCTGAGTGGAGGAAAAGAGATGGGATTTATCTCTGTGTCACCTAATCTTAACACCAAATTGAGACTTAAAGGTGAAAGGGTTTGGTGGATTATCCTGCTGCTGTATTTTGCTTTCAGTCTAAGTTACGGTGTTATCCTGTTGACAAGATAAAAAGCAAATGCTCTGAAATGGCTTCTCACAGCTGCCTTTTACTCACCTTCCTCCTGGTGCGCTGAGAGATGAGTGGTGCAATCACCAAGGGCTGAAAGTCCTGCCTAGGTAACTGTTTAACTGTTCCTGGCAGGGGAGGCTGTAGCTTTTCCATAGGGAGAGGGGTATCAAACCAGCCAAAGTGAAGTGCAAGGTTGGAATGAACCTAATCCCATTAAACGAAGTGTTAATAGAGCTGAAGATGCTGGTGATTGCCACCACCTGCCTTGATGGCCTTCCCAGGAGGCACCTTTGGGCTTTTGAGATTCTTTGTGGGAGGGCAGGAGGCTGGTCCCCAGGACAGAAAGCATCTCTGCTGCTCTTTCCTCTGCGCAAGTACTTTGTGGGGCCTGCTACCTCTGAGGTGGGTGCAAAGTCATGACTAGCTCTCCTATTAACAAGATGCAGAGTACTTTGGTGTCTTGGGACCTGCTGTCTGGTAGTTTGTTTAGCAAGACTCCAAGCCTGCTGTGTGTTACTGTAGGAATTACTGTGATTTGTAAGTTCACTTTCAAAGTGTGGTTTCTTTTGTTGTGTTTGGTCCCAAGGTGCTAATTCACAGTGAAAAGATTTAATTGTGTGTCTGGAGACTGTGTACTTGCTCTAACAAGAATGCATGGTTGTAACTTTCTGCTGATCCAGCTTCAAGGAGCTCAGATTTGTGAGATGCTGCTGCACTTGTCCCAGCATTTCTTCATGCTTTACCTGCCCTATTACACTTGCTTTGTGTCTGTGATATGCTATAGTAGAGACCACAAACTCTGTGGGGAAGGTATGGTCCCTTTAAACACTATGTGCACAGAGCCTCAGCTGTGTAGCCCAAGCCTCAGCTGAAGTACTTATGTTCTCCCATGATGATAAAAAAGAGGCCAGACATGCAGTTTTCTTGTGAATGGACTTTTGCATTGTGTTTAAATAGCAGGATGTATGGCAGAGGGGGTTGGAGGCTAGGTGTGGAAAAGGAGTAGTGTGTGTCATGGCTTTTCTGGGCAGGAGGTGGGGGTCATTCCTTCCTTCCTCCTTAGTCCCTTGGTCTGTGCTCCTGTGAGTCTGCACCTGAGTTAGCAGGGAGTGGGCCTGTCCTGGGAACAGCATCACTGTTCTGGTTTAAAAAGTGATGATGTTTGGAGTTTGGGGGGCTTTTCTTCTTTCCTTTGAGTCCAAAGTGCCTTGCTGGCCTGACAGCAGGGCTCTCTTCTGAACCTGCTGCAGTGGCACAGTTGAAGGAATCATAAAAGCTAAAGGGGAGGGAGAGGGAAAAGAGATGGGATATCTTAAATTGTCTTTGCTGCTAGGGAGAAGATAAGTCATGCTGCACGGTGAGTGGCTTACCAAGGTGGAAGTAATACATTGAGTTGAGACTCTCTGCAATAGCAGAAGATGGCATTTTTGGTGCTAGGTTGAGGTGGTGGTGTTTTTTTATCAGAAAACAGCCCAGATACACAGTTTATTACAGCTGTAGTGTAATATATGTCCTACAGTTAGATACCGTGTTGTTTACAGTGCAGAAAGGTTGACTACAATAGCACCTACAGCAGAACTTGGAGTCCTGTTGAACACAAAGAGGTTGCATAGTAGGTCACCAGCACTTAATTTTATTCTGCTAACGAATAAGTCTCTTTTCCTAATGAAATGAAGCAAGCTGGTATTGCTGAGGCTCTGCGTAATATTAAGGTGCATACCTTTCTGAATAGGAGTTTCAAGGAAAAGTTAATGGCAGCATCAGCTGGATTCTCTGTAGTAGTAATTTGACTTCCTTTGTTCAAAATTAACTCTTAAAGATTCACTAGTTTGCAAATAGAGCTGTGCTTACATAGCTCTAAGTACGTGCTTTTTGAAAGAAATTATGCCTTCAGCCATAAGAAATCTTTTTCTGCCCTTCTGTTTTTTGTTTGCCATTTATTACAAAATTCACAAGACGTCTTTAGTAGGTTAGTGAAGCAAAATGGGACAGTAAATTTGGCCTTAAAATATATTAATAAGAGAATTTCCTAGAAAAAGACTATCGTGAGATTTCTTGATGAAAGACTGAAGGCAAGATAGAGGATGGAATCTGAATCTGAAATGGAGATTTCTCTGAAGTCCTATATCCAAAACACAGCTCTCTAGTTTGATTTGGGTAATAAGATGTTTGCCATATGCATTATTTTGGCTGGCAGATGTCTGTTTTGAGCCCTGGTTTATACCACAGAGGCTTGTCAGTATAGTTTTTCTAGCAAGCCCTCCCACAGCAGACAAAGCTTACAATGATACAGCATTCCTTTTGTTGGTAAAACTTGAAAATGATGTCGTAAAAAGAAATGTCACCAGTGAATATTTTTTCCTGTTGCTTTTGCGTTGTATGTATTTCTGCCTATCTTTGGATAGAGACCTGACTTCAGAGTTTCAAAGCTCATGCGTGTTTGTGCAGGAAATAGACTCTGTTTTTTGTGTTGGATGGGTATCTGTAAAAGAAAAAGCTTCATGGCAGTGTTTGAGCATTGGGTACTAAACCCAAGCTTTTGCCCTAAGTGTTGGCTTGGAAGTTAGTGAGGAGCTGCTGAGGAGTCAGCAAGTGGATGTGAGTCAAATCTGGAAGCATGTCTGCGGGGTAAAGGGGTTTCACTACAAAATCTCCCTCCTGTCCCTGTTTGGGAGAAGCTGCTCCTGCTGTTCCCCCCAGGTTGATACTGAAACATGCCTGCAACAAGTGAATATGTGGAAGAGAAGTCAGGCCTTGGTACCAGAGGTGGTTTCACAGCAGTTATTTGGCCTTGTGCAATCTTGAGAGCAGGGCCCAGGAGAGAGGCTTGGTTTGCTTTCCTTGTAGGGGTCCTGTGGGCTTTTACATCCCAAGTTATGGGACCTTGCCATTCAAAACTGTAGATTTAAAATGTGGGTGGAGGCACAAGTGAGATCCCCTGCTCAGGTTTACTCTGTGCTAGTCTTATTTCTCTTTCATCCAATCTGATCCCTGCTAGCTAGCCAGGCAGCTACCTGCTGCTGCTTCTAGGCAGCTCACGCTGGGATGATTGTTGGCTTAGCAGGATGCACATTAAGTGGCACTAAAAATAAATAGGAAATAGGGTTTTCTGGCTCTTTTTGATTTATTTTTTTTTTCCCTCCTGTTAAATCAAAGAAATTGTTAAGCTCTTAGAGTTGTTAAACTAGAAACAAGAAGCCAAGAAGCCAAGAAACTAGAGCCAAGAAGCCCCTAAATTGTAAATGCTTTCTGAAAGCAGTGTTACAGGAGGAGGAGATGCTGTCTTTGGTGGGTGCTGCAGTATAGGCATCTCCCAGAGGAACCATCCCACTCCCATGAGGAGCTCCACAAAGTAATGCCCCTTCCCAGTGCAGAACCTCACTCTAAAACGTTGTCTAAGTGCTTTCAGAAATCATTCATCTTTTGACTGAGGCTCCCTAAAGCCTGGGGTGGGGTTAAGGCAGAATTTAATTGCGGATGACCCATCTGCAGGAGACAGATGAGACCATCCTGACTCCATCCTTCCCCCCCCAAATGTTGTAGCTGTGTAGCAGTTGTGCCAGACTGAATGTTGACAGTCTTTAACATAATTTGTCTGCACTAAAATTAATCCTCTGCTTCACATACTATATTTATACCTCTCTATCCCCTTTCATGTCAGATAAGTTCTACTGCGTGGGATGCATAGCAAGATTGACTGAAAAATCGTTTTTAACCCTGTGAGGTCTGCTGCTTCCTTCAGGTAGGGAAGGTTGAAGTTATTTTGATATCAGCCTGTTAGGATGTGCTTTACTTTTTTTACCTGACTCTTTATTGCATTGCCTTATTACAGAACTATAGTATGGAAGTTACAAAAAACTCTATTGTGAGGTTTATATGCAGTACAGTAATACAAAGCTGTAATATTGTGAGGACTGTCTAGAGCTTTGCTTAAGAAGTGGCTCTGGAAACAAGCTGAACTGTAATTATAAGCCTCATGAGAAAACTAAAAATGAAAAAGCAATATTTTGAGAGTTAGAACTGTTCTTCTGTTATTAATTAATTGACTTAAACCTGTGGAATAGATGTTGAATCTGTTTCATACTTTTGGCAATTATTTGCTAATTGGTATATAAAGAAGAATAAGGAAAGATTTCAAAAGGATACAGGTGGGTGGATCCAGATTAAACTTTTTAAAGCACCGGTACTTAAAGGCACCTGTAGCATATCTGCAGTCGAGAAGGGACCTTGGCTCCAGGAGGGGCAGGGGTTAACAGGATGCTTGACATCCCTCTTGCGCACCTGCCCCCATCACCTGGCTGTGAGGGACAATGACCCCTGGGCACTCTGGGTAGCTGCAGTGTCCCTGCTCATATTAAACCTTTCCTGAGAGAAAAGGAGGCCTGGAGTCCTCCTGTCGTTACAGTCCAGGAGGAATTCCCGTCCATCCTTAGGAGGTAGGAGCTGGTTGAAGTTTCCTTTCTTGGGTGGGATGAATTACAGTGTGGAGCTGCCTCCTCAGTGCTCTCTTTCCTGACTGGATAGGGGAGCTGGTGAGATGATTCAGCATTGTCCTAGCTGCTCCTGCTAGAGGTGGTTGTCGTCTTCTCTTTTCAGAGGGTGAGACAAATGAGAAACACCTTTAAAAATATTTATTTAAAAATGGATGTATTCATGTTATTGTCAGAGGTTTCTTTAGGTTTGTGCTGAGTAAGGGAAGGGCAGCAAGACTGGTGAGCAGGGGGAGAGTCAAGACTAACTGGTATATATCTAGGGATCTACCGTGTGAAAGTTCAGGCAAGGGCCACATCTGAGTGACTTTCTGGCTTTAGTTTCTCAGGAAAAATTCTTCTAAACCGCTTCTCATTTGCCTACCTTTGTGAGTGCTGAGCACAGCAGGAGAGGTGCTCAGCTGCTGTAAATAATCTTGGCTCTGATGTTAAGGCATCTACAACAATTGACATCAGCTGAAGACATGTCTGTAGCTGAGTGTAACCCACAGGTATTACAGCATGATTTACAAAGGCTCTTAGCAGCATATGCCCCATATGTTTTATAGCTGCTGAAAAGCAGAGGAAACCATCTGACAACAACCACAGGCATATTTAGTAGCAGTTTTGTGTGGATGAAATTGCCCAGTTAGAGGTTTCAGGAAATACGTTTGCTGTGACACACAGCACCACATAGTTCAAGCATGTAGTATACCAAGCATTCAATTTATCACAATCTATCATGTTAACTTGGCTAATTTGACACTAACTGTTTCCTGCCAGCATGTTCTCAGACTTCTGCATTGTCTGTTAATCTCTAGGATGTGGGAGCCTGTGGGAAGGACTTTAAAGAAAAGGATCTCTCAGTGCTATGGAATTGCGGGTAGGGAGAAGAGAGGAGATCATATCTCAGTTATATGAGTATTTCTTGTTATTCACTTAATTTTTGAAAGCAGCAGTAGTGAAATACTGTTGTTCCCATGGTATGAGTAAATGACAGCAACTTTCAACTAAGTATGCCTTGAAGGAAGGGTGATTCTCCAGTGTCTTGCTGTGGAAGTGCTGGCTAATGAGCTGAAATGTGAGAGAGAGGCAGCAAAGAACACAGAGGGCATTTCTCCTGGAGAGGGAGGATTTTGCTTAAAGGTCCTGTAACCATCTGAAGCCTCCCTATAGGCAGTTCCTTCCTGAGCATAGGCAACTGAAGAGATGCTGTTGAGTCTATTACAGCAACCAGCAGTGACTTCTGCATTTCCTGGTGTCAGTACTTGAGAGCTGATGTGGAGGCTATGTTACTGCGGAAACCCTTGGGAAGGTAATAATGATGATAGCCCAAACTGCTAATCCTGCAGTTTGGCTCACCATGCTGAACTCTTGTGCACCATCTGGGTTCCTGCATCATCTTGGGCTGCAGTTTCTAGTTTGGGTAAGAGGTACTGCTAATCTGGCCTGGATCCTGCAGAACAGGGGTAGATGGGAAAGGAGAAAACAAGAAAATAGAGAGGTGCCATCAGAGCTAGTGGCATTCCTGTGGTGCAGCAGCCACCAGTCAAGGTGTAGATGCTGATCAAGAAGTAGTAGGTCATCTCTTCAACACAGTGAGGGCTGCATGTCCTGATATCCCCTGAACTGGAGACACTTTTGCCATTAGGTAGTCCCTGACCACATATCATCACAGTGCAGAAGTGAAGGGGAAGCTGTAGTGCTTTTGTAAGTGTGTTGTGCTTTTGTAAGTCTCACTATTTGGTGTATCTACATGATCTGAATATTTAAGGACAGAAAGTTAATGTAAGGAGAAGTCTCTAATTAGGCTGATTTAGCTTGGATATTTTCATCATTAAACATTTATGAAGACAGCCAAAGAGCCAAAGGTGATTCATTTGTCTATTATTAGGAAGTTGCTGAATGTTTTCTAATTGATACTATATTGTCTCTTGCTTTAAAAAACATTACCAGTGTTTATGCAAAATTAGCAGCTGCAATTATTACCTGTTTAAATGTACCCTGGGAAGACTTCAGTTTTCTCAGGTTCCTGAGTGCGGACTAGTGCCAATTTGCATTTGTAACTTCAAGAAAAGTAGCGAAGTACTGAACTTGGAGTGTCTTAAAGCCGCTGACTCCTCCCGGTAAAAAGTGATGCTGCCACCAGACTTGTTGGTGTGGTCTATCCACAACAAAATCCAATCCTTGTGCAATATGTATGGGTGTCCATTGGGTATATTAAAACATAAATGGGTATATAGTGAAAATGAAAACCGCTGACAAAAGCCTGGGATTGTAGCATCCAGATCTCCGCTTTGAAGGGTGTCTTTGAGGCAAAGTTTGCGGTACCTTTTAGTCTTCAAGTTTCAATTGTAAATGTGCACGAAGCTATACGAATAATTGAGGTGGGGGGGGGGAGAAAGTTCCTCTTTTTAATTATAAAAGAGCCAGTGTTTCATGCTGGGTGCAGGCTCTGAGCAGAGAAGTGAAAGGAGCTGGGGAGGATCAGCAGCACTGAAGCAATGATGCTGGAGGCACGTATCCCTGCAAGAAATCCCTCTCTGCACTGGGTTTGTGCAAGGAAGCTGTGCAATGCCCTGGATTCATATTGCCTGCAGTAGTGGAGCAAACAAGATTTTGATCATAAACAGCAGGTAACTCAGACTTGGTGTTTCCCTATCAGCTTGCTCACAATTTACCTTGTCAAAAGCCGAGGTCCATTGACTCATCCCTGCTTGGGGGTCAGACTGAAAGCTGCAGGGACTGCAGCTGGTGTTTTAGGGCACTTTCTGTCCCTGCTTCTGGCAGTGTCAGCAAGGGAAGCCAAACAAGTACTCTGAGCACAGCAGAATTGCTCCTCGGTTGATGTTAGGGTGAGTTGGTTGGGGGTCTTTTTACAGAGCCTGGATTGAGGCGCAGTGTCAAGCAAATAGGAGTGGTGAAGCACTGGAACAGGCTACCCCATCCCTGGCAGTGTTCAAGGCCAGGCTGGATGGGGCTTGGAGCAGCTAGGTCTAGTGGAAGGTGCCCCTGTCCCTGGCAGTGGGATGGAGCTAGATGAGCTTTAAGGTCCCTTCCAACCTGAACCATTCGGTGATGCTATGATTTTTCAGTCTGTGAACTAGTGGCTTTCCTTATGTTGTTGAAATATATTGTTCCTAAATAAGCATCTTCTGGGGTACAGGAGTGCAATTCTTAGTATGTAGACATAGTAGAAAGGTTGCATGCCATTATGTGGTTAAAAAAACCAAAACAAAGCCACCACTTTTTCTTAAATGTCTAATGTTCTCTCCGGCATTTAAAGACAGTTTATGCATCATGATAAAAAGAGACCAAATTAAGGTCGTAATGATGGAGTCAATTCCTGCACGTCCTTTCTTCTGAGACCTCGGCTATCTATAGGCTGGGGTTGCTGGTGGTGGTTTGTGTATTTGGGTTTTTTTCCTCGTTTGTTTTTGTGTTAAGGTTTCAGGGGCTTCTCAAAACACAAACACAATACATCTTGTGGAGACTGTTCAGCTTCCTGTGGTGTTCTTTAGTGTGGAAGATTCACTGCATGAAACTGTCACATGAGCTACAAAAGTAGAAGGCACCGATGGCAGCATGCTATAGATGTCAGCCAGCCACTGGCTCTGGATTGAAGCATTGATTTACTATTTCTCTTTTGGCAGAAAATAACAGTCCCTGTTGTGAGCTCAGGCTCCTGTTGTACTCTGCAGTTGTAGACTGTTCTGCTCTCACTTACCTGCTTATTCTTGTCCTTTCTGTCTGCAGTCGGCGCCTAGTATCAGCTGATATTTCTGCAGACTTTTAGTTCCTGTTTCTGACTTCCCCCCAAATCTTCATGGGTACCAATGAGAAAAACATGCAGGATATTCTCCCTGCTCTGAATCATGTCCACCACCACCTCCAACAGTGTTTGCAGTATAAATTGTGCTTCTCCCTGCAATCTTGTTTTAGGGAAGGCCAGGCAAGGGGAGCAGGGTCAATACTGCTGGCAGATCCCTCCTTCAACAGGCTTCAAGCTTTCACCCAAAGCTTACCAGTTTCTCAGTGAATGACTTAAATTCACTTTGGTTTTCTTTTTGTGGGTAACACATGCTTTCTGTAAACTCACTCTGAGGAATCATTGCGTGATTTCTGCTGAAGTCTTAAAAAAAAGAAATTTGGAGCAAGCCAGGGTAGCTGACAATAGTCTTTCATACTGCTAGACTGTCTGGCCAGACCCAGCTTGGTTCCTGTGTCCCATCATCTCACTATATACTTAGTTTTCTCTCACCATTGAAATCTTTTCAAATTGGGAAGGGGCATCTGAGTTCCCACTCTTGGTGGGCAGTGTCTAGTTTTGAAGCAAAACAGGTAGGAGGTGCTGCATAGTCTGTTAGGATGAAACCAGCTGAGAAAGAAAGTAGATAAAAGGAGCATTAGAAAGTGGGGGAGAAGTGTGAAGGGTTTCTCCAGGGTTAGGAGATAATTGGAGTATGTTCTATATTGTTTAAGATATCATCTGGCAATTGTAGTTTTGGCCTTACAACAGCCCATTAAATGAGAATTTAATTTTTACATACCACAAAGGTAAAACTGACATGGAAATCTTGTAAACATCAATTTGGAATAAAGAACTTTTGGTTTAGTGCCAAATAAAATCGTGTGCAGATTGAACTTCTTTGCAGAATGCATTTCTCCACAATAATTCCAGTCTGTTAGCAGCAAGTTCTGGCAGCTGTTGTCTAATAAGTAAATTTATCTACTGTTGTTCTATTTTGAGGCTTATTAATTTAAAAACAAATGTGGGGAAGGAAGGCGTGGGGGATGCTGCTTTCCTCTAGGACGCGAATGCACATGGTTAAAATGAAGACAAGGTGTTCATGTGAAATGCCTCTGTTATCCAAGTGCCACTTCTTAGGTTGTTATACAAATACTGCAGTGGCAAAGCAAATGTAAGAAAGGTGATAAAGGGAGACAAGAGAAACAGGAGAAATTATGCCTGTGCTCTGGAGAGGCTGCCCCAAGAGATGCCAAATCAGCTCCTCTGCACTGCTGGAGTGGAGACTGCTGTTCCTGTGAGGACTTCAGGGATTGTATTAATTTGTATTGCAGGTATAGGTGAAATCTAGACAGAGTTCAGCTGTGAAACTTGTGCTAGCATCAGTGGCACCAAGAAGGAAAGTAAGTCGGTTCTTCTTCAACTTGAATCTCCCAGCTACTGCCAGGCAGGATTTAGAAATAGAAATAAAGGAATTAAAGGTGCACTTTCAAGGATCAAGGGAACTCTCTGCTTTGCGAAGAGTACCTGGTGGCAGAACAGGAATCAATAGAAGAAAAGAGCCGAGCAGCTTCGTTAGCATCTGTGAGGGAATAACAGCTTCTGAATGTGAGCCCTGAGGACTGAGAATCAGAGTCCTGGGGTTGTCCCCTTGGCCAGACAATGTATTGAAATAAAATAATAGCTCTGATTGCAGATGCTACAAGTTAAGCAACATTTATATGCCAGCAATTTATGTAAAGAGCAACCATTCAAATGCAGAAGAGTGAAAAGAAAATTGAATAGCTGGAGATGAGGTATTTGGAGAGCACCAAGGATGCAGAACAGTTGAAGATAATTAATTTACATAGAAATAAATTAGTTGCCATAATGGTCAGATTAGGAAATAAAACACAGAAGTATAATCCTGACAAATATTTGAGCAGAGCAGCAGAACTGGAACTTCACTGAGCTGACAAATGAGAGAAAGATTTATAGCTCTTGTCGAAATTTACAAACAGCTATGAGTGTCTAAATTTTGCTGTCACATCTGAAAACAAACACAAATCCTGCCTGAACCTTGTTAAAATCCTAAATTTAGTTCTTTTCTGTAAAGTTTTTAGCCAATCTTAGTTGATGGCTTTGACAGACATTGTTAGACTTGATGGTTTCTGAGTCCACTTTGCATCTGGGGTAGATTTACACTCAAAAAAAGTTAGTGTTGTGGATGGAAAGAAATAAAACCTTGCTTATCACAACAGCTGTGAACCAGAGTGGTGACACTTGCTGGCTTCAGTAACAACAAACTTGTACAATGTGTGCCATGGCTGTGACCTAATTTGACTACTTTGTGCTTGAAAACAAACTGTGAACATAGATGAACAGCAGGCAGATTATCTTGAGGATGAATTAGCTGCTGCCATTTCATCTACTCTCAGTCATTTGTCGGTGCCCCTTGGCTGGGGATGTTTATAACATGTTCAGAGGGAATGGTTGTGTCCGCTGAAGGGCAGCTGGACTGCAAGTGGGGCTGAAACTGGTTAGCAGATGGCTGGGCATCCTCTGTAAATGTACAATGTTGCTACCAAGGCTTGGACCAGCAGATGAAGGCAGTGGTTGTACCATCTTGGTTCCTGCAGCCATGCAGCTCATGGTGGTGAGGGGACACAGGATGCTCCCTTTTCATGGAGCTGGAGGGATTGCTGTTTCCTAGGCAGAACCCTAGGCAGGGGGGTGAAGGCTGAGACCACCCCCTTGCTTTGGGGTGAGGATAAGCTGCGCTCATCCCAGGCTTTGCTTAGCTTGGAGCCCTGCCCTGGGCTGTCCCCCACAGGGAGTGGGTGTCTCTGGCATTGCTCCCTTGAGGTGGTCTGTAGTGGAGCCATTGGCATCTCCAGTCTTTCATAGGTTGCAGTACAGAATTGCTTGCAAGATAAATTTGGGGGCGAAGGCTGAGTTACCAGAGCGCACACAGGGAGGGGATAGAGTCCTGACAACATGCAGTACTGAGGTGCTCTGCCTGTGTCCAGCATCAGCATCCCAGGCTGGGATGTGCCATGTGGCCCAGGGTGTGGGTACCACTGCTGAGCTGTAGCTGTGCTCCTCACACATATGTGAACATCCAAGAAGCACAGGGCAGGTTCTGCTTTTTCTTCTTTTAATTTCAAAACTATGTTGACCTTTCAGTATGGTTCTGCTTTTAAGGTTTGAAGCTCCTTTCTAGGTTGCTATGTGTGCAGATAGGTATGTCTTTTGGGGTCACTTTGAGCTCAGCACGAAACAAATACCTTTTTTTTTTTTTTTCCTTTTTGAGTGGTAAGCCTCCATGGGCTACATTTTGACCTTGAGAGGGAAAGTCTGAAGTAGCACTAGCAATTGATGTATAGGAAAAATCTGGATATTAATAAATACAGCAATCCCAATGAGGCTCTAGCAATGTGAAAGAGATTGATGGTTTTTCTTAGGTCACAGTTTTGCCGTTGGCAGCAGTAGCACGGATGCCGTCAGTGTGATTTTTTTTTTTTTTACCAAGGCAGATGTATTCCTACTTTCTTCTATTTTGAGCTTTTTCAGCTTAGAACTTGGGGGATGATCATCATATACTGAGTAGTTGCTTATTTTTCAGGGATGATCAAGAGATAAAGAACTGAGCGTACCTTTGATTCATGCAGTAAACCTAAGTAGGATGGCCCAAGATGGTGGAGATACAGAAATGATGAGCTTGGTCTTTCTGGCCATTCATACTCTGCATCACAGAAATGCTGCACAACCATTCATGATTTTGTCTACTTTGTGTTTTCCTTGTCTCTTGTAATGAATCAAGTGAGAATGCATGTGCTGCCCTGCATTGACTATGAAAAGAATTTTGATGGCTGAGGTAATGGGGATGCTTAATGCTATGAGGGAACAGTATTTTTAAGAATACTTTAAATAACATATTGAAGCAAACAGTTGGGCAGTCAGCACCTCCCACAGATATGAAATTATCTCTAGCTTCCAAGAAGGCAAAAGTTTAATTTTTCACTTATTTCATGGTTTGTGTTTATTCAAGTAGTTAACATTCCTCTCTTCATTAAAATTGCTAACTTGTTAATGGCTCTGGCTGTAAAAAAAATAATTAAAAATGAAAAAAAGAGAGGAAAAACCAAACCAAACAACAACTCCAAAATA
Organism: Strigops habroptila; assembly: GCF_004027225.2. Lineage (NCBI taxonomy): Eukaryota > Metazoa > Chordata > Aves > Psittaciformes > Psittacidae > Strigops > Strigops habroptila. The sequence continues at coordinate 32,628,027 of NC_046359.1, forward strand.
TGTGCTGCTGCCAGAAAAATGGTGTGAAAGTAAATCTTTTCAATTACATTTCAATAAATGCAAAATAAAGGCCGATTTTACCATGATTTTACTATGCTAGGAAATAAATAACAACTTAAGCAAGCCAAGATGTTGGCTGTAATGGCATTGCATTTACTCTGCAGCTAGCCCATCATCGCTATGGTTTTAGTGATCTGTGTTTCCAGCCTTGGAGCTCTGAATTCTTCTGAGCTGATGCTGCCTGGGAATGTGTTAAGGAACAGGGTTGGTGTTCCAGCACACGCCTTCCAGAAAGCTTTGTTGTGACCCATCTCTGCATGGGACTGGTCCTCCCTAGGTGGCTTCCAGGTCCTTTCGTTTGTACACACTACTTCCAGGTTAATTTTGGAGCCTCTGTGGTGTGTTTTCCTCTTTTGGCCGTGCCATCCTTGGGTGGTAAGAGGCTGGATGAGCCCGCAGCTCCGCTCCGTGAAGCCTCGGTGCGTGCCGGGAGCAGGAGGCGCTGCAGATGGGTTGCAGTGAATGAGTCAGAGCTGTTTCATAAGCTGCAAGGTGGTCAACTGTGCTTACCAGAAACATCCCCAATTCAGGGGTCCCCTCCTCGCCTCCCCCAAAATAATGAGCAGCATGTGAAAAGATCCTAAGATTACACACATCTTGGGTTGTTTTAGGGTATTTCAGGGTGCACATAGTCTACAGTTCCAGGCTGATCTGTAATCTCCAGGGCTAGAAACATAATGAAAAGGAAAGATGTGTTTGTATGTGTGGGTGGGCGTGTAATATTCTCAGGCTTATGGCCTTAAGAGGAAACAGTAAATAGCATATGAAACTGCATAAAACGGTAAGCGTTGGCAGTTTTGTTCCTCGAAGACTATGTACCAGCCTAAAGGAGTAAAACTGTGTTGCTTAATAGGATAGACAGCATCTTGGCAAAAATGAGATGGGCAAGCAGTACGTATGGGCAGACTATGGTCAGCCTTGTGTTCAGGATGATTAAAGCTTGTTGCTGGAAAGTGTGTGATGAGAAATTTTCAGCAGTGGCTTCTGCACACTATTTGCAGAGGTTATAAAAACGTAAACCTCTTTCGAAACCAGCATGCATCAAATACTACTTTTCTTCGATTGCATGAGGTATGTACCCTTAACCCTCCCACAGGGTAGTATATAAACCAGATTTGAATATACATGTGGTTGAACTACTCTATTTAAGAACCTCCTATACCACTAAATCAATATTTACTTGCTATGTATGTAATGTATAAATGGCACATTCCCAGATGCTGAATAAGTTCCCCTACCTAAGGAAACTGCTCAACACACTTAAGATCTTTGTAGCAATGATTAAAGTACAGCTCTAATAGCATCAGTTGAGTAGAAGAAATAGAATAGCACAGGCTTTATATAGGGTTTTCTTGAAGCTGATATTTTTAGTCCTTAGAATTCAGTTACTCCTGCTGAATTAACAGAGCCTTCCAGGATATCTGTTTTACTTGAAATCTGCAAGCTTGATGTTAGCTTTTCAGCTACTCCTCTGCCCTGTTGCAAACCTTACCTGTTTCCTTCATCCAGCAAATACAGAGGAAAGATAAAACACAAGGGATTTGGCCACGCTCTCATAAATTCATGGAACATGGGATTTCTTGCTGTGAGAAAAACAGCTAAATGATTGCTGCTTTACCTAGTAAAGCAAATGTGTCCTTCCCAACAGAGACAATAATTCTAACTGAACGCTTACAGATTTTGCCACTAAATAGCTGATTTTCAAAAGAGCTCAGATCCTACTTCAGCATCTAAATGAAGCTCTCTTAATACTTGGCTTCCAGCTGCTCTTCCCAAGGACTAGATGCCCATGTGAGAACTTCCCCCCCTTCCCCTTGGTGTCTAAATTAGGTGCTGGGCTCATTCAAAGTTTGAAGATATTTGATAGAATAATGGTAAGAGAATTGCTAAAAAGCCTGGTGCTAATAACAAAGTGAAATGGCAGCTTTTTAATGCTGCCATTTTAGAAAGTATCCACAATTAGTCCCTATAAATCCTTATTTAGACACCCTTCTTTTAAATCACATGCATGTAGATGCAGATGGAGATGCAGCACTCATACCATACCCATTTTAGATTATCACTGCATAAAAGCTAATATGACTAATACGAGCTATCACTAAGTAATAAGCTAATTCCACTAAATTGCCGCAGAACTGATGCGTTGAGAGGTGGACGTTAGGTGAAGCATTGGGAGCCTGTGCACTGATTCTCTCTTGCTATTGAGTAAATGATAAAGAAGTAATTTGAAAAACTAAATGCTGGAGCAATCTTTTTGGTGTAAGGACTCTTCTCTTTATGGAAGTGACAAGACTTTCTGAGTGGTAAAGGCATGGGCAGTGATCAAACCTGGGCTAGCAAAAGGGACCGGGGAGGAAGGGTTGCAGCAGAAATTGAGGGGCTGCCAAGGCAGACAATGAGAATAGTGTTGTGGAAAGTCTCTTGTATGTATAATTGGGACTCTTTAGTGAAGAGGAAGAGATTGAAATGAGGGGATGTTAGGGTAGTACATAGCAGTTCCCATCAATATTTTTGATGCTGTTTTGTTTACTATCTTCCATGGTACAGAAACAAAAAGGAAATCTGCGAAACCAAAATACTGCAAATAAAAAGGGGTTTGGGGGAGAGTGTGCACAGCCTGTGGAGCTCATCCCAGCTGTGTTTAGAGAGGGAAATCCAAACACACATGGTTTAAGCAGCAAGAATTTCCAGATTGCAAACTAGCCGACAGTAGAAGTAAGTGACGAGGGCAGGGATATAAATCTTGTGGCATGGGACCTCTTGGCATAAATGGGGAGATCTTGAGAGACCAGATGTTCTCGTGTAACTGCCTCACAAGGGATTTTTCCCCTGAAGGAGCCTGTTTTGGTCAGTGTTGAGGGCAAGGTGGCTGACTGCAAGGACTGCTGCTCCCAACCGCGTTGGCAGCTTATGTGTTAGATCAGTGGGCTTGGCTCTCCATAGGTTTGCCTTTTATTTATCTATTGTTTCCAAGATAAATGTAGTACAAGTGCCGAGTTTCTTTTAGGACCCTCCTGACATACAGCAGGGTTCTGTGAAGCCTCCTGTGCTCTGATGAATTCCTTCCTGTGTGTGTTGTGACTTGAAATTGCTGGGGGCAAGAGAGGCTATTGACACCATTGAGGGTTAAAACAAAAATAAATTAAAATGTCATTGCTTGGTGTATTTGGTGTAATCTGTGACTTCATCTGAGCATCCTGGGCTGCACCTTGCAGTATCTTAGAGGTGGGGAGAGCCAGGGAGGCTCCCAAGGGCTGGTGTGGCTCTGCTGCTCCTACTGCCCCATATTTAATTTGGGGCACCTCTAGGACCCAAGGTTTATGTATTGTTACAAAACAATACATAAAATAGTAAGGTTTATGAATAGTTACAGAAGTTTGCTTTAGAATACGTGAAAATATCTCACTGGATCCATCCTATTTAAGTCAAATAATCAAGTAGATACTTGGACTGCCATCTCTTCAGCTTACCTATCATAGAATCATAGAATCATAGAATCGTAAGGGTTGGAAAGGACCTTAAGATCATCTAGTTCCAACCCCCCTGCCATGGGCAGGGACACCTTGCCCTAAACCACGTGGCTCAAGGCTCTGTCCAACCTGGCTTTGAACACCGCCAGGGATGGAGCATCCACAACCTCCCTGGGCAACCCATTCCAGTGCTTCACCACCCTCACTGTAAAGAACTTCTTCCTTATATCTAATCTAAACTTCCCCTGTTTAAGTTTGAACCCATTACCCTTTGTCCTACCACTACAGTCCCTAAGGAAGAATCCCTCCCCAGCATCCATGTAGACCCCCTTCAGATACTGGAAGGCTGCTCTGAGGTCTCCACGCAGCCTTCTCTTCTCCAGGCTGAACAGCCCCAACTCTCTCAGCCTGTCTTCATACGGGAGGTGCTCCAGCCCTCTTATCATCCTCGTGGCCCTCCTCTGGACTTGCTCCAACAGCTCCATGTCCTTTTTATGTTGAGGACACCAGAACTGTACGCAGTACTCCAAGTGAGGTCTCACGAGAGCAGAGTAGAGGGGCAGGATCACCTCCTTCGACCTGCTGGTCACGCTTCTTTTGATGCAGCCCAGGATACGGTTGGCTTTCTGGGCTGCAAGCGCACACTGAAGCCGGCTCATGTTAAGCTTCTCATCAACCAACACCCCCAAGTCCTTTTCTGCAGGGCTGCTCTGAATCTCTTGTCTGCCCAGCCTGTAGCAGTGCCTGGGATTGCCCCGACCCAGGTGTAGGACCTTACACTTGGCTTGGTTAAACTTCATAAGGTTGGCATCGGGGCCCACCTCACAAGCGTGTCAAGGTCCCTCTGGATGGCATCCCTTCCCTCCAGCGTATCAACCGAACCACACAGCTTGGTGTCGTCGGCAAACTTGCTGAGGGCACACTCAATCCCAGCACTCAATCCCTATCCACTTCTGCTTCTCTGAAAAGAGCTGAGCTTCAGGTCAGACTGCAAAAAATCTGAAGCAGATGAAAGTTAGAGAGGAGGAGGAAAAATGCAAGAGAAAATGGCTATTTATAATCACCTTATAACTTGGCTGATTTTTGGCGGTATGGCTGTTGTATTTTGTGATGGGACATGTGCTTAGCTTGGAGGAGGCAGTCGCACCAGGAGAAAGCTCAACAGAGCATACATGATATGATCTGCATAATAACATAAATCTAGCGTATGTGAAGATGATTTCAGCTGTCTGGTACAGAAAGGCAGCTGGATTTTGGGACTAGGCCACCCACTGCCAGGAGAAAAATGCTTGAATCTTCAGTACCTTTGATTCACGGGCTTTAGGAGGCGAGAATTGTACTGTCACAGCATGTGCCTGGGAAGCATGTTAGATTTCCTACGCCTCCTCCTCTCCCCCTCTCCCACAGTCTGCTTCTAAATTGAAGTCACCGCAGATGAAACTTTGTTTCTGATACCTCTACACAAATGGGCTGTTTTCCATTTTGACAGGAGTTTTACTGGGAGGGGGAAAAAAAAAAAGTTCCTTTTCCCCTTGTCTCTGCAGCACGGAGGATTTTTGTACTTGTCCTTTCCTGAAATATCCAAGTTAATTTTGTAGCTATTGAAGAGCGCTGTGTAAATGCAGCCCTATAACCTTTCACCACAACACAACACCCTCCTCTCCTTAATCTCCACCTCCTGCACCTATTCTTGAAAGCTGCCTGAAGCCATGTTTCTGCCTCGTAAATCTGAGCCTTGAAGATAAGTAGTGTTGCATGTGCTGTTATAGCAGTAGTAGTCTGACTGATTTTTCTGATAATGCTTTTTTGGATGTGTTGCTGGTAAACAGCTTTATTTGTAAGAGATTACAGTTACAGTAAAAAAATCTGGACAGTGATAAAATAACTGTTATGGCCAGTGCTGGAATTTCTACTCGTTTGGAGTTTACCTTTAACCTCCAGTTAAGCTTGTTGCCAATTCGATTTTTTGGTGTCTTCTAGGTACAAGCCACAATAGAGGGTTTTGTTCTTCCTCTGTCTGAAGCCCCACACCATCGATTAGTACAGGGAAAAAAGGTCCTTGGCTACATTAGAATCTGAGCAAATCCAAACCAAGCAATGTTTTGCTACTGTTTTACATGTGAATTCTCTGCTTGCAGAGAAATGGAGTCTGCACCTGTGTGGAAAACAACCAGTAGCTTTTCATGTAGGAAACTTGTAAATGCAGCAATCACAGAAGCCAAATTGTGAGGGGGTGTGGTTTATTGGTGGCTGTGTTTATTGTACCTTATCGTATGCAGAAAATGAATCATCTGATACAGAAACGGCTCTTCAGGGACCAACATATGCAGCTGAGCCCAGATTTGCAGGAGAGTGAGCTGATGATCTGAAAGATAGGAAAGAGATCTCTTAGAATATAGCTGGAACAACTAATATTGCAGATTCATATTTTTTGGCAGGTAATAAAGCCAAAACTATTCATATTTAGATACTTAAAAATTGGGCATCTAGAAAGAGTCTTGACGTTTCTGCATGGTAACTGGAAGCTGTATGTTTTTTAACACACCTAACATTCAGGCTGCTTAGGTTGATGCCTGTGTTGATTTCCAGAGGTCGTGTAGTTGGCTGAGCCATAGGGTAATAGTGGAAGCCCCTTCCCTTTAGAGAAGGAAGCAGGGCATGTTCAATGGCAATAGCAACAGGCAGGTCTATACTGGCACACATACTCTGTGTTGGACCAGGATAGCAAAACATGCCGTCACAGCTTTTGGGGAGTCCTCATCCAGGTGAAGACTGCAGATCTATCTGTGAGTGTGTTTTAAAGCACACCCTCAGAGTTTTGTTGGCACAGAGCAGCTTGCTTTTCAAAGCAGACACATTAATCATAGCTGGAGAGACTGAGCAGAAATGGCCACTTGGGGTTAATGACAGCATGTGTCTTGGGGGAAACTCTCCCTTGGAGGGGTGCTGTGGATGGAAACATCCCTCACTATACATACTGCATAACTGTATGAGCAGACCTAGTGTCCCTTTTATTTCTTGTGGGGAAAAACAGGATTTTTTTTTTTGTTTATTTGTTTATTAATACCTTTGGAATATGGATATCAATGACAGGGGTTTTTTTTGTCTCTTTCAAGCTTTATATCCCAGTACCACTGGTCCATAACTCTTTGTCCTGTAGGCTGAGAGAGTTGGGATTGTTCAGCCTGGAGAAGACTCCAGGGAGACCTTTTTGTCTCCCTGGAGACAAAGGCTGTATTTTAAGGCCTTTCAGTACTTAAAAGGGGCTACAAGAAAGATGGGGATAGGCAGCAGGGATGAGGGGTAATGGTTTTAAACTAAAAGGGGAGATTCAGTCTGGATGCGAGGAAGAAATTGTTTACAATGAGGGCAGTAAAATCCTGGCACAGGTTGTCTAGAGAAGTGGTGGATGTGCCGTCCGGGGAGACATTCAAGGCCAGGCTGGATGTGTTTCTGAGCAACCTGATCTAGTTGAAGATGTCCCTGCTGATTTCAGAGGGTTGGACTAGATGAGCTCTGAAGGCCCCTTTCAACACAAACAGTTCTATGATTGTCCTGAAAAACTTGTTGCTCAGAAGTACATTTCCTTCCCTAAATGCCAGATGCTCTGTCTTGGATCAGTAAGTGCACAGTGCACATGCTTTCCGTGCAACTGTAGCTGTGCTCATCAGTTAGCTCAGAAGTTTCAGCAGTGGAGTCTAATGACAAGCATGATGCTCACAACAGGAGGGATGATGTTTACCTTAGAGATGTGTGCAGCCTGTTTTGAAGCATAGAGCTGAACTGGTTGTGGATGAGACCCTCAAATTCCAGGGGCAAGAGCCTATTTTGTATATTTTTTACAACTGGAAGACACCATTTTGGAGATCTCTTCCCTGTGCTTGCTTCCATGTTTCCCTGAAATATCCTCACCTTGTTCAGATGAGGTTCTCCTTTAGTAATAAGTTTTACCACATTGATCTATAGCTGCTCTGTTGGCTTCTATAGAGTCTGCCTTTGCCACAGTGAGTGTGAACTCTCATGTTTGACCTTCATCCCCAACCAAGCCAAACAAAAAGAGCAGGACTTGAAAATGCTTTATGCCCATGCCGGCGGACTTTATTAAGAGCACGAGGTTAGAATAAGGTACTGCTCTGTTCTCGCTTGGTGACCTGTCTCCTTAAGATACCTCCAGACTTCCAGCTGAGCTGCATATTTTTGTTTCATTTCTCCTTACCCTGTGTTGTGCTTTATCCCCATCAGTAGCTCCATTTCTGCTGCATTTCATAATGCTGGAACAGAGGTAGCATCCAAACCTCTTATTCCCATGTTTGCTATAAGGTGACAGGAGACTTCTGATAAATTCATGATGTGAGGTGAGAGAGGAGTATAGTTGAGGGGGAAAAGATCCCAACTGACACTCCTGTTATTAGTGTGTTGGAGTATGAGAAGGAAAGGCAGAGAACTCGGCACAGTCATCTACAAATCATCTTGTCACTTAGAGATTGAATTACTTAATGACAAAGTTCTTCCTGCCAAATTCTGATGGCTTTTTGCCTTCACGTCATCTGTGCTAATCAGTAACTTCATTTGGATGTCGCTTACACAAAGCATTGTTCTTGTGTCACTCATCAGACAGTGATACCTTGCTAGATGAACGAGAAGGAGCCTCTTCGCATGTGGTTTATTCAGTGATCTAGTTAAATGCATGTTTGTGGTACTTTGACATCGTTGGAACACAGCTCAGGTACATCAGTTGAATCCTACACTAATAACTCTGAGCAAGTGCAAAAAAAGACAAATGTGATTGGAAGATGTGTCAGGGGAAAGATTTCCAGCTTGGAGAAATTTCAGTATCTGGAGTATCACATGAAGCTGGTCATGGGTGTACATTAGAAATGCGTTCATGATGGAAAAAATGAGAAGGGGCTTGTAGGAGTGGAGAACCTGTATTAGGAGAGTGAAAGTGCTTTCCTTGTTCCGCCCAGCAAAACAATGAAGATTAATTACTTAAGGAAAATGCTGGCTTCAAACCATGCTAGACAGCCTGCAGCTGGAGTAGCAGAGGCAAAAAAATAGCTGAACTATCAGTAAGAAGGTTGGTGAATTCATTTAAGTGTTTATGACGTGGTGCCTGCAGTGATGCAAGCTTGATCTCAGTAACCCAGGAGATTTTTCCCAATCCTACCTTCTGACTGTCCACAAGGAAGCTGGGTGGTCACTGGTGGTATGGTATAATCCAGTACTTTCTTCCAGGTAATATTTCGGTGAAAACCAGAGGTGAGAGGTGTTATTTTCAGTGTTTTGTTTAGGGTTGTTTTTCTTCTTTTTTTTCTTCTTTTCTGTCCCTCTTTCTGTCCTTCAGAGCTTTTCTGATCGCTCACTTCCCCTTTATTTCAGTTGAAGAAGACAAATCTCTTTACCAGCTAGTGTGAAACCAAAGACAGTGTCCTGACTACCAGCCGAGTGCTGTCTTTGTTAATATTGACAGTGTCTTGAAGGATGACTTTCTTGGGATGCTTTTTTCTTACTGGACACTCTAATATTTAGATAACCAAGTGATCTAAAGCAACTCATGTCTCTTGACTAATCCGGATGATCTGTGTGTAGGATTTCTTGGTAGCAATTAGCTCAGACTCTATATCCTCATTTTCTCCTTTAATATTATGCTCTCTGAACCCTGTTTTCTACTGTTTTGTCATCTGTGTCACTACTTCTAGCGTATAATTCACAAATCCTTTTTAAAGAAATGAATGCTAACAATCAGCTAATACATTAAAGAATGCTGATGTAAAGATTTTTTCCATAATTGCCGCTGTACCACTGGCAAGTGTGGTGAATCAACTATTTTATGTGTCTTAATATTAAGCGTACTGATTTTTATAGACTTACTGAAATAAAAATAAATGACAAGGAAAACCCCTTTATGTCACTGAAAACGTGTACTGAGTAGATTTCAGAAGTCTGTTAATTCATGACTTCTTGTGCAGAGCAGCAAAGTGATGACACATTACAAGTGAGAAAGGAATAATTCCAATGATATTAAAAAACCATAGTTGATCTAGGTTATATACATATAGCAGTATTTGTGGACTTCACAATTGAGCACAAAACTTCAGATTCAAGTCTTGGTCTCTGTGTTTTGCATATATCAGGGTCTCTTGTAGGGTGAGCTAAGTGACTCACAGCATAATTTAAGGAGAAAATCAGGGTTTTGCATGAAATATATATGATATTGTCAACGTCTATAATGCTGTATATGTTTGTATGTACGGGAAGACCCAGTAAGCAAAGAAATTGAGTTTACCATGTAGAATCATAGAATGGTTTGGGTTGGAAAAGGACCTCAAAGCTCATCTAGTTCCAACTGCCTACCATGGGCAGGGGCACCTTCCACTAGAGCAGGTTGCTTAAGACCGGTATTACATAAGAAGTCTTATATACTCCATGAAATAAGTTGCTTTTTCATGTTCTAACTATACACGGTTTAACTAAATTTACCTACTGAAATACTTTACTTAGAGAGATTGCCAGATGAGGTGTTCACACATCAATTGCCTAACACGCAGGGTTTACAGTTCAATAGCTTTGAAAACAATGACAGTGAAATTGCATTAGTGTAACTTTTTCCTTTGTACGTGCTTAAAGATCAATCAGACAACTTAAGCAGGGTATTTCTGGAGAAAGAAAAACATTATAGACCAGACTGTAACAGAAGAGCTGTAGGCAAGAGCTACAGTCGATGTATTTTTAATGTGTTGGTAAGCTATCGAACGCTCTGATGTTTGAGCATCAGTTGATGAGCAAGGCTCAGTTATTCCAGCAAAACCTACCCAGACTTTCTCTTTCACTCCCACTTAATTTTTTATTCTCTCATGCTTTAGTTATAAGTATCCAGGGTGGATAGAGGAGAGGGAAATGAGTGCTCAAAAATGTCAGTTGTAAGTATTCGCACTGAACAAAGAAAGGGCGCTAAAATATTTGGACTTGTAATCTTGGAGTGCAACCAATACTCTGATTTTACTGTTACCCCTTGACAAGCTGTGCCCACTAATTTTCCACTCCTTGAATATGACATTAAAATAATAGAGTTGTGATTTCAGCGTACTTTCTTTGTGCTGTTTATATTCCAGACATCACTTTCTTCTCCCTGGTCTTAGTTTCCTTTCAGAGTTTTTAAGCCTTTTTTTAAGATGGAGTCCTTGAGGCAATCAGAAGACCAGACTTTTTGAATACTGGTGAGCTAAAACCAAGTCCTCGTCCTCCTTCAAGATCAAACCCAAATATTGGTCAGGCTTCCCTTTTTCCTTTTGTAATACCAGCAGAATGATCTCCTTTTCCTCAGGAGGTCAAGCTGATGCCTACATGTTGAGGTGCTGGAGCAGGACCAGAGAAGGGCAATGAAGTTGGTGAAGGGCTGGAGCACAAGTCTGATGAAGAACGGCTGAGGGAACTGGGGTGTTTAGTGTGGAGAAGAGAAGGCTCAGGGGGTCTTATTGCTCTCTACAACTACCTGAGAGGAGGATGGAGCCAGAAGGTGGCTGGTCTCTTCTCCCAAGTAACAAGTGATAGGATGAGAGGAAACGGCCTCAAGCTGCACCAGGGGAGGTTTAGACTGGATATTAGGAACAATTTCTTCCCCAAAAGGGCAGTCAGGCATTGGAACAGGCTGCCCAGGGAAGTGTTCACAAACTGTGTAGACAAGGCCCTCAGTGACATGGGTTAGTGGTGGCCTTGGCAGTGCTGGGGAACAGTTGGACTGGATGATCTTAAAGGTCTTTTCCAACCTGGCTGATGCTGTGATTCTGTGTGTTTTGCCCATGTAGAAAAGGCAGATCTACACCCAGCACTTGAAGAACCTTTCCAGAACAGCCATGACCTTGAGCCCCCCTTGTCTTTCCACCACTCTTGGTGGCCTTGAGTAATGTTTCATGGAAACGCAGTATGCTTAAAGTCAATTGGCTGCTTGTGCTGAGGAAAGATGCTGATCTGAGTGAGGCAGGCAGTTGTCAGAAATATTCTTAAAATATAAAATGTGTTGCTGAGGTTGGATCTTACATTATTAAAGTGTCTTGCAAGTGGTATAGGTAAGAGAATCAGTGAGAATACTTGAGTGCTGTGCAGCAGTGCTCACTTCTAAAGATACATATTAATACATGTTGAACAACATTCCATTATTTTTAGGCATAGTTAGTAATCTCTGCATTGCCTGTTGCTTGTCTCTTGCTTTTTTAAAATGACAGGAATAATACGGCTGTCACAATAGGATATTTCTCAGCAAGAAAACTAATCTCCTGTGTAGGCAAACTCCCTCAGCAACTTGAGACCTATACAAGGCCACTTCTGAGTAACAAAAGGGATGTTTTTGTCCTTGGATGTGTACAGATGGTATTAAGTGCATGGAAGCTGTCTTAGTAGCAGGAACAGTAGAGATGTGTGGAAGATTATGGCTAGAAAAGGAAAAGCAGTCTCTTTCTTTCATCCCTTTATAATTGGTGTGACTGTAGGGCACTGGGAAGCAGAAGCAAATACGCAATGATTTTTACTATGCAGGAGGGTTGCAATTGAAGAAGAGATGAGGAAGCAGAGGGAGGAAGAGATGGCTGTTTGCTTGGTTAAGGAAAAAACAAGAAACCCTTCACTTAAAAAGTAGTCCTCCTTATATCAGCCCATTGCTTTCTGGGTGGTAGCATAGGGAGGAGAAGGGAAAAGAGGATTTTCCCTCTGCTCTGTTGCACCATCCTGGGTTTTTGTACCCTGCTGAAACAATCTAGTTTTGTAAACAAAACCCCCCAAAAGATGCAGTCTCTGAGAAGGAGCTGGGCCTCCAAGTCCCCTCTGGAGCAGCAGCACTAAACTAAACCCCAAATGCCTGGCACACCTGCAGTGCTCAGTCCTTGAGAGAGACCCAAAAATATGGTCATTGTGGAGCTGACCACTTCCTATGAATTGGGTAATTATCAACTGAAATACTTAATCTTTCCTCCTGAGGGGAGAAATGGGATTTTTGTGAGATTTAGCACAATGGTTTGTACCCTAAATAACACATCTGTGTGTGTTTTATGTGCTTGTCATAAATTGACCTGTAGGACTACTAACAAAAGGAAAGGATTTTTCCCCAATTAAGAAATAAAATAGCTATAGTTGAAAATGTAAGGACATTGACAAGAACGTACTTGTTAGGATAGTGGGTTTGTGCACATATATCTGTGTCCTAAATAGACAGAGCTGTAGTTTTCTAAAGAGCCTTAAATACTAACATGTTACAGCATGACAGTGTGTCTTCCTGGTTACTAAGGGTAACATGAAGTGTGAGTTTAAAGACGTTTCTGTTGGTATTGCAAACATTTTCTGTTTTATCTCGGTTGCTACTAGATGCCATGATGTTTGCACTGTGTCAGGTTTTGAGATGTTCTCTTTAAAGGAAGAAAGAAGGAGTTAATTGGTCATCTTTGAAAATCAGGAACAGCTCATAAGAAATTTATATCAGCACATTTCCCATGGTCTCTCTCCAACGTTAACGCAAGTTTAAAATAAATAAAGCAAGCCTATATTACAGCCAATAGCTTCTGCTACGCTTGTACCTGTGCTAATATGATAACTGCAGGGCTTGGATTAGGATGTCTCTAAGGAAAAGCTAAAAGATTGTCTAATCTACCGACTTGCTTTCAGCAATATTAAATGTTTTCAAAGCTTTGTATCAGGAGCTGCCTTTACCCCAGTACAGGGCAATATCTTTGTTCCAGTTTTAGCATGCTCAGGCTGAATTTTTGTATAGATGGTATATTGTGGCTATTATATATGAGCTGCAGTGTACATAACTGGCTATAATTATTTCTGTAACACAGAAAGAACTGCTGCAAACTGTTCTTTATGGGATGTTAGTTCTTCGGATGAATTGAGGTTATCTTCTTTGGAGAGTCAGTGACTTCAATGTCTTTCTTGTGACAGGAGCTAGACAGTTTTATCAGTTGCTTTTAATGAGCTCACCATGGCAAGGTGTAAGGATAGCAAGAATTTAATTTGATACATGGTCCTATAGAGTTAACAGCCTTTTAAATGTTTTTCTCTGTAGACTGGGATTTGTCACCTACGAAGCAGCATATATAGGTTCAAATACGTGCAATGGAGGTAATGGCAATAACTGATCATCTCATTTACAGCTGACATGACATGAAGTTCCTGACCACTTGCAGTACTTTTTGGGGTTTTTTTTGATAGCCTTCAGACCTCATAGATGGTGTTCTTGACCAGGTCTCACTTGAGTGACTTATGTCCTGCATACCTAGATGCTTTTTCTACAGTTGTGACTGGGTATCGTAATTTTCAGTTCATAAACTAAACTGCTGGACAACATAACGTGTTGCTGTTGGTTCCACCTTGGGTAGCTGAGTGTTAATCAGTTGTTAAATGATCCTTAGGTAAAGGCTGATCATTTTCTTTGGAAAGGTCCTGATGCACAAAGCACACGTGCACTTGCTGAACTCGAGATGCTGACAGAGAAGGCTGCTCCCTTCTGCTAGGAACAAGCCCTGGGATAGGGACAAAGGTGGTAATTTGGGGTGGCTCTGAAGTACCTCATTCCCTGTTCTTGACTTAGCAGTTCCTAGTGGATGTTTCTGTGTAGTGCAAAAGAGTTGTTTGGATTTGCCACCTGCCGAGGCAGTCACTTTATTTCCCATACATGCAGTCATTCAGTATCTACCTTGTGCTTGCACTGCTGGAGCCAAGTATCATCATAAGGCACCCAGGCCAAAGAGACCTCCTTGGATGTGAAGAAAAATATCTATAAGAAATTAAAAGTCCTTCTCTGCCTATTGTATAAAGCTCTATCTTGAGCATTTAACTCTGTCCGCCAGTATTCAATCTGCTCAAAGCTCTCACGAGTCCAAACCCGAGATTTTACACAGAATGAAGTGGAAGATACAGTGCACATGCCTTGATGCATCAAGAATGAGAACTCTGCCACTCCCTATATGAACACCGGTGTCCTCAAAATGCAAGAGAGTAAGGTATCAGAGGGTGTCAGTGAGAAAATTGTCAATTGACCTTCTAGATTAGGTGAACTTCTGTTATATTTGCTATAGCTCCACCTGGGTAATGTGACTGTTCATAAATGAGCTTTAATACTACCCTTTTCTCAGCTGCAGATGGCAATTGTTGTTCTATTTCTCACTAGTTCATAGAAAGCCATTTGGTCAAATTATGTTTGTTTTCAACAGATGCGCAGGGTTAGCATTGTGTGTGACATCTCTCACCTTTTGAACCAGGCTGCAGAACTGGATCCACAGTGATGTGGGCTTCTGACACTGTCATCTGCGCTCATTGTCACTGAATGCAGGAATAGAAACTAAGAGAAATGAATGTTCAGAAAGAAGAGTGTCAATGTGGGATCAAGTGCAAGAAATAATGCACAGGCAGTTGCTAGAAGACATGCTTGCTGTGGCTTCTGGTAGGAAACAATGCTCTTCTCCAGCTCTTACGAAGGTCCACAGGCCAGCAAGTAAAGGGCACATCACCAGTGTTAATTTGCTTGAATGTCCCAGCAGAAGACCACTAGGAAATCTTAATTCCCATGAGAGAGAAATTGCTGATGTGACCTTTGACCATGTCAGAACTGTGTCCACAGATAAGATTCCTCTGGTGGTTTGTTGACAGTTTGGAGTAAGGGCAGTACAGTCCCTACAACTGTGAAGTCAGTCTGCATCTTCATCAGAGAAGCTCTTTTCTTGTTTTCTCCCCCACAATGGCATTATTGTTATGATCTTTTCAGCTTTGCAGTGGTAGCCAGTCAGGCAGAGAGCACAAGGAGAACATGAGCTACATCTTGAACTAGGCGAGTTCAGAAGTTTGCTGCAAATGTGATTTGTATTAACGAATATTTGGAGGGAAAGGATGAACAAAGAGAGGCTGCTGATGTGCAAGCGGGATATAGTGTTCCTGATGAAGTCCAATAGAGGAGGGGGCAGGGAAGGGAACATAAAAGCATCAAACTGCAGTGTTTAGGAGCTATCATTCTCCTCTTCAGGGTGCCATATGATTTATTTGACTAACTAAGACAGCAAGCGGTATAATTAATGGTCTGCTAATGATTTATGGATCAAAAACTACTTGCTGTAAGCGTAGCCTCATAATTCTAAATAATGGATCAACCAATAATTTATTTGTTTTGGGAGCAGTTCTTCGTCAGAAAAAGGGAAGAGAACTCATTGGTTATTTGATGCAAATTCTTCACTTGTATTTAGTTGCTTATACACTTGCCTGGCAGGGGGAAGAAGAGACCCAGCATACACGATAGTGAAAACATTTTTGTTGATCAGTCTGAACACTTAAAGATTAATGAAGTCCTTCATCTGCATTAAATGCAGTTATGGCTGTTCCCGTAGCTACTGGTTCCCTGGCTGGTTTTCAAAACATGGAGTTTAATCTAAAAAGTAGAGGAAAAATCCTGTTGCTCTTTATGAAGATTTCCTGGTCAAAGCAGGTGCAGTCCAGTTGCTGACTACTCAACTAGTACCAGCTCACTTCAGCATGCCCCAGAAATCTGAGGCAAAGCCAAAGGAGGAGAAAAACCCCAAAGCATCACAGATGATAGCATCATTATTCTTGCTGCCAAATTTGCTACCTGCGGGCTCAATGAAAGCTTTCATAAATTGTGGATAACCAAGGAAATGGCAGTAACTGCTTCTTGTGTCCCCATCGCTCCTCTGCAAGTCTATAGGCTCTGCGAGGGTGGAGGTTATCAAGTATTGCATTGCCTGTGTAGGTTCTGGTACAATGGGACTTTGACCCTTGATTAAATATTTCAAAGTGTGACTAAATGTTGCATAATAATGAATACCAAAACCTAAAATATGCAAACACACACATCTGCGGTGCGTGCCTTCATGTTACTCAAGTGAATTAGGAGAGGGCGATGTGGTAGGAGCCGAGTGGTGCAGTTCGCCCAGCTATTGCCAAAACAAGAAAGCTGCAGGTTTTGTCTTTTGTCTTTATTTCTTTTTAGTTCTTGCTTATGTTCTTTTGTTCTTCCCTGTCGTTCTTTGAATGCAGGTGGTTCTACCTTTTATGCCTACCTTTTGCTGTCTACCTGCACCTCTCCAGGTAGCGGTGGTCAAGCTTCCTTTCCATCACCTGTAGGTATTTTGGGTCATTGATAAATGGTGTTCTTACTTTGGTTCATTTGCAATGGATGTTAAAAATATTTCAGGAGTCAGATCACTTTAGTGGTGACATCATGCCAGCACTGTCACCTAGGTAATGGAACTAATTGCCATAGCAACAAGGCTTTATCATTCAGCAGCCCGAACATTTTTGACAGATGGGAGAGCCTAAAGATTTAAAGTAGGACACAAATGAAACATATCTGATTGGGCTAAGTCATATTAATAGTTCATGAATAGGGATCTTCTGTGCAGGGTAAATCAAATCAGAGTAAATGATACATCTTTTAGAGGCCCATTTACTTCAAATTAAATTGTTGAATGTTATAAACTTTCTTCCTCTAGGGAAAAAACAGCAGCATTTAATTAAAACAAGCAGATAATAAACCTGATTGTTTAAATATTATTGTGCAGCTCCTGGGTATCGCTCCTGTTCTAGGTGTTGTGTGAGACTAACTAAATGACAAAGTAATTGTAAAAAAGTCTAGCTGAGCACTAGCTCACTTCAGGGTCAGTAATTTCCCTTGTCAAACTGTGATTGTGGTGGGAGAGCTGAAGCTGGTGTTGAGTGCCCTGGGGAGCTCCAACTTGCTCGCCTATTTCCAGTGGCGTTGGCTCTACCTTGGCCTTTTTTGGGAAGGGCTTAACCTCAGGCTTCACCTGGCACAGTTGTATCCAGTTGGGATTAGACCTAAAATTACAAGAAGCCAGTGAATTTCCCCCCTCACTCTAATCAAGGCAACTTTGGCTGTCAAGTCAGTAAACCTATGTTTCACTCTGTGCACTGCTCTCAGATTGCTTGGAAATTAAAGACTGAAAGTACCTATTCATTTTATTCTCTGCTCCTTGGGCTATTATTCCATATTGTGCATTCAGCGTTGGGCAGGGATGATGCTGCTATGGTTGGCATGGAGTAAATGAAGAATGACTGCAGAGCTTTAGAGGCAAAAGTGAAGCACCTGGTTAGTGTCACTTGATCCAGTGGGTGAGGGGAAAGTTTGGACAAGAGTGCAAGGTAACAACTGGCTACTTAGTTAGCTGAGAAGGTGGGTAAAGACATCTTTTCCAGCAGGCTTGGCAGCCTAGTGAGGAGGGCTTTGAACTAAATACATGAGGGCTGGTGATAACAGCTTGCAGTTAAATGAGGAAACAGTTTGGGTGGCAAGTATATGGGGCAAGATGAAATCCCTTTTGAGCAGCCTGAGGAAGTGTGCGGATTGAAGACTCTGGTCCTTAGGGGACTACTTGAACTTCCCTGCGTGGAAGGGCAGCACACTGGGAGGTATAAATGCAGAGAGTGTCTGGAGTGTGTTGGATAATTTCTTAATGCAAATACTGCTTAACTTGGCTAGATGTGATGTTCTCCTGGATCTGCTAGTCACAAATAAGGAAGATCTGGTTGAGAATGTGACAAACAATGGAAGCCTTGACTGTAGTGATCATGAAATGGTGGAGATTAAAATGCTGATGAGAACGAGGAAGTCCAGTAGCGGTGTATATCCTTGAGCTGAGGGGAGCATGCTTTGATGTATTTAGGAAACTGGTTGATAAGATCCTGTGGGAGACAGCTGTGTCTCACCAGTCTTTAAAAACAGCAAGGAGGATGATCAGGGAAACTAAGGTCAATTGGGCTTGCTTTGTTTCTAGGAACAAATCTTCTTAGAAGACTTTTTTGGACACATGAAGGAAGAAGGTATTTGGTAGTAACCACTCATTAGACCCCATCTGGAGTACTGCACCCAAGATGGGGGACCTACAGTATAAGACAGGCATGAATGAACTGGAGGGAGTTTAGGGGAGGCCACTGAGACAGTTGGGAAAGGATCACTTGCCCTGTAGAGGCAGACAAACATTACAAGATGCTGCAGAGAAGTAATGGTGTCTTTATCCTTGGACACTTTCAAGCCTTGATTAGACAAAGCCCTGAGCAACCTGGTTGAATTCAGTGTTGGTCCTGCTTTGAGCAAGAGGTTGGGTTAGAGACCTTCCCAGGTCCCTTCCAACTGGAATTATTCTGTGATTTTGTGATTTTACTGGAAGACACTATTCTTCTTTATTCCTCCTAATCTTTCTACCTATATCTAATCTCTTAAAGCTGCATCCCTACAGTGTCTTGTGAAGCAACAACAAAGATACTGGGGAGTTTATTTTCTGTAATAAAGGTAAATGTATTGTATTTAGATGAAGTGTAGCTAATAATGGAATGTAGTATTTAAACTTAAAGTACATGTTATACTTGCCTGTTCTGAGGTATGCATTACCATTTTAATCAAAATGGGATACATTGGTTCAGGCAGCAACAATGAACAAAGTGTCAGATAAAGAACACCGACTCACTGTTACTTTCTGCCTTCAACATAAATATTAGCTGCCCTCCAGTAAATGCAACTCATCTGTGCTTGGAAATGCAGCAATCTGAAGATAAAATACCATTTTTTTCCAATTATTTGCTCATATTATATAGGCTCAGTATTAACCTAAGCTTTTCACTCTGATGGAATTAAATGTAATAATTATTTTTAATGTATCGTCTGATTGCTTTCCTTATCAGGAGTTCAAGGTTTGCATTCTTTAGTATCAGACCCTTTATAATGAAAAGAGAGGCTTTGAGCAATTAGGCTGGAGGGTCAAAATAATCCTAGCAATTACTTTTCATTCTAATTGAGAATGTGAAGGCATAACTCGGCACTAAGAATTTCTCTATGCATCCTGTAAGGTTTTTCTCATCATCTCCCTTCCAGGCAAACATAGAAATAGACACTTTGTGGTTTACGTTCTGTAACCTCAATGGCCAATTTTAAAGGCTCAGAAAAATCACAGCAGAACAGCTGCTTGGTTTTCTGAAATATAAATGGTATAGTTGAAAATGCACAGATGGCTTCTTGGTGATGCATTTCACAGACATGCTTAGATGTTGTTCAAAATATGAATTTGAATAAATCCATGATTGATTAATAATTTTTGAGTTGGTGATGGCAGCTACTGGTGGGAGAGCAGGTACTCAGATGCCACACTCTTATTTTTCAAAGTTACATGTAGCTCCCTATTTTTTTTATTTTTTTATTTGCATCTGGTGAGATTAAAATAATTTTCTAGCTTTAATTTGAAATTCAGTTTCAGCTATGGTTTTGCTATGGCTTTGAACAGTGTGGTAACATGGGATAGAAGATTACCACTGCTAGAAACAAAGTCTAGATTCATTACAGCTTGAACCCTGCATTCTTTTTCTGAAGAAAGTATGGGGTGTTTTGTCTTGCTACGCTGTACTGCACCCATGTGAAAGACTAAAGAGGAAGAGGTGCTACCATCTTTACAACATGTGCAGAAAAATTTTGAATCATGGACATATGAGTGAAAAATAACCAGTATTTCATAATGTGCTGGAATGATGATTGCTTTAAGAGGAGAGGAAAAAAAAAGGTGGCCCCTCTTTTAGAGCTGGAAGGGATTTCTGCTGTGATTTAAGCAGTTGCTGAAAGGAAGTTGTTTATTGTGGTTACACTACAAGAATGGTTTGAAAGAAACAGTTGAATGCCTCTCCTTGCATACTGATCATTCATTATAAAGCTATCAATAGCTGCCTAATAAAACTAGTCCAAAATAAATCATGCTTTCTTAACTACTTGGTAAAGATTGGACAACAGTTCAGTGTACTTCTCAATACAGTAGCACATTACAAAAGCAATCTATACTCTAAGCACCAATTACTGTTACCGATTCATTAAAATTAAGTTAATGTATTCAGGTTCCTTGATTGGAAAGTGAAAGCCAGTAACAAAGCCAACGAAGATGCATGTGTCTGATTATACCATGTTAGAAGTAAATAATGGAACGTTATGCAATTCATGGCGCAAGTGATGGATCTTGGATAGCAGCATATATCCAATTGAAAAATGATGGACACATCAAAATGAAATATGGCATAGTCAGAAAGTACAAACTTCTAAAATAGATGATGATAAGTTCAAGATCTGTGCCCATAATTTTAGAGGCTGAAATAAGAGTTACTGGTTCCTTTAAAGGGGGGAAAAAAAAATTGACTGGCAATCCCATTTTACTTAATTAAAATGTATGGCTTTAGTGAAACATTCAGAGGATTTTCCAGCACGCACAGTGTGTTTGCAAAACTTAGAGGAATTGGAGGCCTATATGAGGAGTGAGGCTGTACTGACAGGGAAGCACACACATAGAAAGTATTTCACATTAATCAGAAATGATCAAATTGGTAGTGAAGCTTCAGATATGTTTGGGTGAGATTCCATTGAAAATAACTGGTAATTACAAAAACCCAGTGCTTCTGAAAAATTCAGGCCTGGCAATCCCAGTGCAGGCATCTGAAATCAATGACTGAAAACTCCGTATGGGAATGTTGGTCCTCATATCTAATATAGAAGTCTGAATTCACTTAATAGTGTTTTAGATGCAGTGAAACCTGGAGATAAAGCCTGCATACATTAGCTGAGTAAGTTTGATGAAGAAAGTAGAGTTTTTCCTATTCCTTCACAGTAATGTGGATGGGATAATCTGTGTTAGAGCATCCCAAGGAGGTCTGACCATTTGCTCATTGGAGGACTGCATTTATGGGGCTGGTCCACAGCAGCTTCAGCCAATGCTGGAGAGTTAAAGGGGCTTTCACTGCCCCTTTTATGGGTAGCAGTGGACTTTGCTTTGCAAAGCATGTTTTTTCATGACTTGGTCAAGCAAGCCTGAATGGAGCTGCCTCACCACCACCTCTTCCTCTTGCAATCATAATGAGGAGGAATAGGGTAAAGAAAGTGGTATTGGATCTCCTGGAATAAAGCTACATCTGCATAAGAGAGGGCCACATCTACATGTAGACATGGCTTAGTAGTGGACTTGGCAGTGTTAGGTTTATGGCTGGACTTGATTATTTTAAAGGTCTTTTACAACCTAAATGCTTCTATGAAGTAGTGTCAGGAAGCTCCGGAAGTCAGGTAGTCCATCTCATTACCAGCCAGGGCCAATCACACCCCTGTCCCTCAGGGTAGGTCTTCTAACCCAGTCTGGGGAAATTTCTGTGGACTGCTGACAATTCAGAGATGCCACATGTTGCTTGGCTTGCCCAGAGGAATATATACGTGTCACCCTCCCACTATAATGGGGAGGAAAGAATGCATCCAGCTATGGCTTGTAACTGGCAGGAGGAATGCATGTTCTAATTGGTCAAACCTGTGTCCCAAAGACTGTCATCCCTTGCAAACTAGATGACAAGCATGTATAACTTGTATGGGGACAAAAAAGATGTAGAGGCCTGCTAAGGCAAGGGGATTAAGGTAGCAGAAGGAAAAACAGTGGTGTGGTAAAAATCCAATGAAGGGATTACAAATGAAAAGGGGTGAAGGGGGGGATGCTGGTGTGAATTGCTGTAAGCAGCAATAAAAGCATTGCAGGACTTTGGCCAGGGGAGAGGAATTGCAGGCATGGGGAATCCAGTCGTCTCTAATAGGCACTAAAGGAAGGAGTCTGGAGTTGAAAAGTGTGAGGAGAGGAAAAGTGGTATTTAACTTTTATGAAAGTTTTTAATGGACTGCTTACCTGAATCTGTTGCTAAAGATCTTCAGAGATGGAATTCCTACAAATTCCATAGATAATTAACTGTCTTTACTGCTGAAAGCTTTTCCTAGTATCTACCCTTGCTGTAGTTTGAAGATCATTAGCTTTCTTACTGTCTGCCTTTGACACAGGTAAGAGCTTTTTTACAGTGTTCTTTTGCATGGATGAGCACCATTATATGCCTCATTTTAGTGTCTTCCCTAAACCCAATTAGCCCTAATCTTCACAGAAAACTGACATCTTTTTATCACTGTTTATTTCTCCCCAAGTGAACGGTATCTGCTGAGTAGCAGATCAGTATCTGCTGAGTAGCATGCTGGCCAAAACTGAGCACACTGTTCCCACAGGCCTTGCAAGCCCTGAGGAGGAGGGAAGGATGTTGTTATGTTCCTTTTTTCTCTCTTGGGTGATGACCATCTTTTTGGCAGGAACGTAGCCCATCTAACCCTTGTTCATCTTGTATTTCTTCACAGTCTCCTAACAGCTCAGAGTGCTGGCTAGCCCATACTACATCCTCTAGCTCTGGAGCCTTTGCTCCAACCTAAATATAAAACCTTGCATTTGTCTCTTATCTAATGTGTTTGCAGACCTGCCAATTTTAAACGCATCCTATATTTAATCATCTGGGTCATAAATGAAACATTGAGAAGATAAATCTCAGTGGAGGCATGTATTGCGTGGGACTGTACTCTCACAGTGTACACTCTGGATGTGTAGACTCTCTGGATATGTTTTTCAGGACACTTTTTAGTTTCCATCCTCTAGTTTCATTTAGACTGTGTTTATTCCGTTGCTTGTGAGGATGTTATAGGAGGTAAGGTCAGAAATCTTACTACAGTCAATATAAATTACGTCTTTTGCAACTTCTCACTAAATACAAGCCATTCACCGTACCAAGGAAAGAAACTGGATTTGGTTTACGTCAGTTGTTCCTAATGAACTCTCGTTGACTGTTTTTAGTCTTCCTTATTTTTCTTATACATTCTTTGACAGTTTAAGTAACTGTTTCTCCAAGGTCTAGAATTGTGTGTTCTATAATGTTCTCTTTTCTACTTTATGGTAGGAGCACCATTTTTATCGTTTTGCATCTTTTGGGTTTCTACCTGTTGTTTTGGCAATTCTCAAAGATAAATGGTAGGAAATCTGAGACTGCTTCAGCGAGTTCTGCAGAAGTATCTTAAGAGAAATTTAATTAGACCCAGCCACTTGGAAAACCTCTAGCTTATCTTTATCTAAGTATTCATGGCATTGCTCTGTGAGATCATTTGTCCTTATCTATAGGTGTTTAAATAAGTAAGCACCTTAATTACAGCTGACCTTTTTAATAAAGAATGAAATGAAAAAGGCATTGATGTTGAGATTAAGTTCACCAGCTCAGCTTTCTCTGTTACTCGTTGCATTAGAGCCTACATTATGCTAACAGCTGCATCATCCATAAACCAAAAAGTGGAATAAAGGACCTCTGAAACTTTCCAGACTCTCTGAATCAATGTATTTGAAACCACATCCTATCAAAGTTTGGCTCAAATTTTGCTGGGGATATAACAAGTGTAGCTGGGATGTGTTCAAGGAATTTCTATTACTTTGAATCCTTCTAGTTAGGAAGGATAAAAGGGGAACATGGAGATTTGGAACAGAAAGATATTTCTGTAGTTTATAGTAAGTTAATATTTATTGGCAAAGTGTCATTGTGTTCCCAGTGGTACAGGTAACATGAGGTTGGCACCAGACTCCAAAGTCTTTCAATTGCAAATGGCTCTAAAGGAGCCATGATCCTTTTTTCATACTATCTTTTTAAAGGTTTTTTGTGTCATGCTCTGACGTAAGAGAACATTTGCCGCAATAAAGAATACCAGTAAGCCTGAGTCATAGGTGGGAGCACGGTAAGGGCATAAACCAAGGCTCTATAAATCGTGACTACGTTGATGAATGAAAATCAGCAGTCACACGCTCTGTAGTTCACTGGATGTGCAGTA
The DNA here is from genome assembly GCF_004027225.2 of Strigops habroptila. Taxonomy (NCBI): domain Eukaryota; kingdom Metazoa; phylum Chordata; class Aves; order Psittaciformes; family Psittacidae; genus Strigops; species Strigops habroptila. The sequence goes on from NC_046359.1 coordinate 32,652,249, forward strand.
TAAAACAAGGGCTTATTCTGGTGCACTTGCATACACCAAACCCATTATTTTTCCCTTTAACATCCACAGTACTTTCCCAGTAGAGATTTTTGTAAAAAGCCTAAGTGGGTGTGAATTCTACCATTAACAGAAAGGCCAAGAAAAGCAACAGTTACGTATCTGACTCATGCATGGGTACACCTTTTATTGCCAAGGGTGTAAGGTCATCAGGTCTAATAAGAAAATCTCACAGGATTTGTGTAATAACAGAGGAAAATAGCACAAGGAGCAAGTCTTATCACTGACATTTCTTCTTTCTTCTTCCTTTTTTTTCTTTTTTTTTTTTAATAAAAAAGCTTTGAAAATGCTTTTAATATGACTTTATTATCTTGAATAGCTCCTACAGTCTTGAAATAAGCTAGAACAGGAGTTTGAACTTCTTAGAAGGCTGCAAGAAAGCTGCAAGCATTGAGGGAATTGACAGTGATGCAGCATCTGGGACTTCCTTTACTGCATTTGTGCTGAAAGAACAATTTTCAGGAGTTTTCAGGAATTAGTATTGTGCACAACAAGAAATATGCTTTAAAAAGACATATGTGTATGTGTTGAAAGAAGACTTATTCCAGCTGAACCCCTTTTTGGACAAATTCATTTTAGGGAGGAAATATTCAATGGCCTCTTCTGCAGTGATGTCATCCCATCAGAGAGGAGAAAATATATGATGCCAAGAAGGCTGAATTCCAAACCTGGTTGATGTTCTGAGCCTGCTGAGAGGCAGAGCTGACTGCATGGAGGGCATTGATGTTTTGGTCTTCTCAGCCCCCTGTCTTCTACTAGCATAGCTCCAACACATCAGTAGCATTGCAGGCTACTTGGAGTTGGCTCAGCCTTTCCCGTTTCCAAGGCATGGAAAAGTGTGTATGTGTGTGTGTGGGAAGTATATGTGTAAGCAATGTTCTGGACTTTGGTAAAACATTTACTGTTGTGCCAGATAGGGAAAGATTAGTTAAACTTAGAGTAACTTAATAAAGTTAAGATGGAGATGGATGTATAAGAATTATAAAATGAGGGTGGAAGGTGGCCCAGAGGAAGCGGGCAAAACACCACGCTGAAAGAGGAACGGTTAGAAAGCGTCTAGCAAAGTACAATTATTGGATTAAGGCATAATCTGATTTAATATTTTCATTAACGACCTCAATACCAAAAGTAGGGGTCAACTAATTATTTATTTTTTTTCCCTGGCGGCATAGATGTGGGACGTATTAACAATAAAAATGTGAATTACCATATTATATAGAAATAGTTAGATGACCTTGAGATCAGGAATGATATAAATGTGATGGAACATTATAGTACATAATGCAAAGTTATGTGCTCTGGGACCATGAACAAGAATTTCAGGCATTAACTGGTGCTTGAGAGGAGAAGCCAGGTCGTGTGTTTTAGTGACCTACAAACATAGCTGCAAAAAAGCTCACTGGGGTCATAAGCTATTATGTTCTGTTTTTAGTGTAGTGATTTCCATGCTGTGTCCAAGGCTCCAGGATGACCTTATCTGAAATACTGTGTGGATCTCTGTATAATCTCTCCAAAATTAATTTAAGATGGAATGAGTGAAAAGAAGTGTAGAGTGGTCTTAGCTGCGTATCTTGCAAAAGAAAATAGGAAGTGCAGCTTCTTTGGGCAAGAGAAAAACAAAAGTTGAGAGAGGATATGATTGTCATCTACACATTTACCCCCCTCTAAAGAAGGGGGAAAGAGGAGAGAAGAGCTCTCTGAGCAGAAATGACAGAGAAATGAGGGTTTCCTAATTTTCATATTAGGGAAGAGGCAGAGCATTTATGAGAGATTTCCTGTAGTGAAGATAGCACAGCTCCTGTTAACTTGTTTTTAGGATAGGAATCGATGTGTTTAATTAAGAGTTTATTAAACCTTATTGCCCAGGACAGCACAAGGCTGCAGGCAGACGATTACACATATCCCCCTCACTCCTGTGCTCTGAGCTTCATTCTGGAGATGCCCATTCCCTTCGCTCCACTGCTCCTGCTCTCTGCTTGTTTCCTTCCTTCTTGCTCCCATCTTCAGAGCTGCCAGGATAGATTTTATTTATTTTATTTGCATCACTTATCCTGCATGTGATTTGGCATGGGTGGGTTGCTTGTTTTTTCTGGGATAAACTTGCCTTAGAAAGGGGGCAAAGATTCCTGCACTTCACTCTGCCCTGTGCTCTCCATGTCGCCTGCTTTCCTAATAGAAAATAAATTCTCCTTCACACTGGGTCTGGCTTTTCAGTTCACAGACGGGAGGAGGGAGATTCAGTGAAGCTTTGAAGCAGAATTTAGAAATCATACTATTCAGTAACTAGGAACTCTGATGTTTTTTTGTGTAACATCAGAGAAAAGCTCCTTGTATTAACATTCAAATAGGTGCATAAAGTAGTTATTGTTTTCCTGGCCATGCAGGGTATGCTGCCATATGCTCACAGTCAGAAATGGCATGAGGTAGTAGTCATAATGGCTTTTATTTATGACAGTTTCTGGGATCCAGGGTTCTAGCTATAATGGCTCAGCAGGTTTCCATGGCTCAGCTGTGACTAGACCTAATTCTGATTCATTCAGACTGTTCCTGCAGTCAAGAGCAGTGGCAAATAGAAAAGATACTGCTGATAAATTGCAGATAGAAAAATATAAAATCAATATAAGAATTATAGTTGATCCAATCAGAAACAAGAGGAGAAATTAAGGGAAGTTCAAAAAGAACAAGGGAGTAAAATCCACCCCGATTAGTGCTAAGTGTGTAGTGCTTATCACAAAAGAGTCAGATACTTGGATATTATGCAGTAGGACAAAAGAATGCAGAAAAAATGCTGCTGGGGAAGAAACTCTGTACACTTAAGGCTAAGTGTCTTGTAGGGGCAGGAGTGGTTTACAAAAGTACCACCTGTGGCATCACATTCAGCTCTGTCTTGCACTTCTTTTCCCCTCTCTGCCTTTGCTCTTTTGTTTGTTTTTTTTTCCCCAGTCAATTGCCAGCTCAGTACTCAAAAAGGTAGAGACCAAAAGAGGTTTTGCTCTTCCCAAACCCAGTGTCTGCTGCATGCTTGCTAGGTTACATGATGCAAAGCAATCCATTCAGAGCTGTGTTTGAATGGACAGCAGCCCTTGCTACTTTCACGGTCTCTGTGTGTGGCAAATGAGTATTTGTTGTTTCAGCCAAGGATTTAGCAGGTCCTATCTAGATTTACTGTCACTTCACAGGAAGAACTGCAGCCTCTCAGGAGTTATAGCTAGGGGAAAGGAGAAGCTCTGTTGCTCCATGTGATGGCTTCACCATCAGCAAGACAAAGGCTGGAGGATAGTGGGAGAAAATTATGCTAAAGGGAAGTTCATGTTGCCTCTTGAATACTTTCTCAGCTTTTTTTGAAGATTAAATGAAAAAACAACCCAAACCCTCCAAAACAAACCCAAAATGAATAAAACCTTCATATTGGTAATATGTTTAACATAATCTTACCCATGCTCAACTGTTCTTGGCTGTCTAGTTGTATTTAGTTGAATGATTGTTCATCTAGGGGAGGAGAAATCACAGCTTGCCAGCAGCAACTTGCTCAGAAGCCCTGTGAGCTTGCTTGGGTCTGTAAGAAATTGGACGTTAAAATGGTTCCCAAAAGTATGCTGCCCATATCTCAGCCCATGTTCTGTCTCATCTGTTCCCCAGTGTGGCTTGTTCCTGGCTGATTCCTGTCTGTCAGAAGGAAGGATTAGTCCCTGCCCAGCACTAGCCTGAGGCCCCGTGGGAAAATCACAGGTTTTTTCTGGGCTGAACCCAAATGTCCATGATTTGTAATAAATGACTGTTTAGTTCCTTAGGTACCCTTACCTGAGGAGGTGAAGCCAGGATCTGTGTTTCACTCAGAGCAGCTAAGCTCAAATAGTAGTGTTATCTTAGCATTCAAGTGGACACAGACCCTTCTCCTCCCACTCCAGCCTGAGTGAAAACACTGAGTGTTTAATGTGTTCTCCATCACCGCAGTGGTGGAAAAACCCTGCAATGAACAGGGACATCTTCAGCTAGATCAGGTTGCCCAGAACCACATCCAGCCTGCCCTTGGATGTCTCCAGGGATGGGGACTCCCTACCAGGGCAAGACCTGGGTGTGAAATGTCCCTTCCCCACAGTGACTTCCAAAGGGGGAAAAACCCCTATGTACAAGTGTACAAAGGGAGTCATGGTGTGTTCCTTGGCTGTGGAGACTGGCCATTAATACTGTAAGCATCGATTTGGGAGAGGGGGTAAACTGGGAGTAGGTCCTTGCTTCCATTCTCAAATATGTATTTGAACAGAAGTAGAAAGCAGGTAGGTATTCATCCCTTCTTTTCTCACTCATATGTGTGATGTAGATGGTTTGATACTGACAGTTTTTCCCGCTGTCACCGTTGAAGCTGTAGGGTAATTAATAACTAGGATGTCAGTATGATTCCTGTTCTACTGCAATACTTGCTTAAATAATAACTCATTGCTTCCTTAGAGCTTGCAACAAGCCCGGAATTTAGCAATTGCTCTTGAAAGAAATCTATTGTCTCTTCAATGGACACTTGAATTTAGCTGAGCTCAACCTGGCATGGCACTTCACTGCAATCCAATCATGGTAGCCAAGCATGACTTTTATCTGTGTTGCCTGCTATGAAAAATAAACTTTGAGAAGTCATAGATGCTTAATTCCGTAGATTCATCGCTGAATTTGTGGGTGACCTGAAGTGATGGAAACAAACCAGAAATGTTTATGGGTGTCTGGAATCTGCATGATCCACTAGGTCATTGCTTCACCTGCAGTAAGTGTCCCATTCCTGATACCAAAAGCCAAGTGCAGTTGAATGTGACTTGTGGAAGGAAAGAAAATAATCCCGCGTAGGATGCATGCATTTTCCAGGGTGCTGCAAAGAGGCTTATACCTTCTAATTTCAAGAGCAGAACTAGGTCTTATGGGGCTTGCAACTTCATTGCCATGTAACTCATATTGTGGGATCTCCTGCAGGAGTCCATCTACCAACATGAACAATAAGATTATTGAATGTAGTTTGTGTTTTGTTGCTGCTAGAAAATAGTGGAAATAAAGGATAGCAGTATTTGCCCCCCCTTTTTTTTTTGGTAGTAAAGTGGGGAACAAAGTCACTCATGTCTAAAACTCTCGTAGTTCATGTTTGGAACCTAAATTCAGAGATCTAAGTGACAAAGACCTGGACTACGTTCTTCCTCACATGAAGGCAGCAGGTGCAAATTCCACATACTGCTCTGGAGACACCACTCACTGAGTTTTGGATGACTGAAACGACAGATTTGTCTTCACCTGCCTTCAGGTGTCAGCTCCTCTAAAAGGGAAAAGGTAGAAAAGCAGCCATGGGGCCACCCTAATCCTTTGCCTTGGCTCCAGGTGCTTGCCAAGTGCAAAGAAAGGAAAGCCATGTGCTGCCCCTTCACTCCAGGCAAACCTGGCTGGTTTTTGTCATCCTGCACTGTG